>NC_132807.1:29310808-29610808 GCF_048594095.1 Paramormyrops kingsleyae | reverse complement strand
GATTTTTAGTTCTACATCAAGAAAATCGGGCTACATGGAAAACTGAAACCACTTCCTAGAGATTAAAAAAAAAGAAGATTAAGACAATAAAGGGGAGTCTTTTAGCCAACTAAAGTGAGTATCAATAAGAATCCACATTTTTCCTTTTTTAAACACATTTATATAAATGGGCAGATAAAAATAAAGACAAATATAGATGCTTCCCAGCGTCCATCTATCCACGCCGCCGTGTCACGGTGTGACAGAGTGGAAATCTCCCTGGTGCACGATGTCTATTACCCCACATACATCATGTCCACAGCACAGTGGCAGCCTGCGATAGGCCCAGCTGTCACACAGAAAGTCACAGCTGACTTAAAGCTGACCCCAATGTGCCGTCTGCATCTCCGGGCATCTCGGGGACGGCGGCGAGCGAGCCGCGGCCGGCCAGCCGCCACCGCGCGTCCGCTGCACGACGGTAAATAACTTTCGGTTAGTTCTAGTGCTGCAGAACCGCTAATGGGAATGAATGGGAGACGTCAGGAGGGTGCAGGATCAATGCTCGGGTACAGGTGTAGCAGAGCATCATGGGAGTGTGCTGCACCCGCATTAAAGAAAGGATGGGGAAGCTGGGGGGGGGAGGTCATGTGACAGCTGATACCAGTCACCATTTATTTCCATTACAACAATTAAAGGTGTAACTGCATTGCTAGTTTTTGTTATAAAGGAAAGTAAACCGTCTGGCCCCATAATTTAACCTTGATGTTTGGCAAAAATAAGTACATCATTACTTGCCGAATACATAGTGCATCAATTTTTATGCAGTGTAACAAGATGGTGGTGTCTTTAATGAGACAGAAACAGCATAATTATATGCCTTTAAAAATAACTCAATATATTATAATACTTGAAGCATCCAGTCCTATTGGCAGAAATAGATTTCACCAAGAGGCTTCAGTGATGTCACAGAACTAGCGGCAATTACTATTGACATCTTGTTAATTGTTACTGAATAATTTATATTTGTTCCCCTGGACCAGAGGAAACCCTAAAGCTGGGACACGTGTCCAGCTCTCAGAACCTCTGCCTGGTTTGGGGGAAAACTGAGGGATCACAGAAAAACCCACTTGGTTCTTCTTTTTTTAACCTTACATGGATGATTAAAAAATTGCTCTGTTAATATTTTTAATTAAATAAAACAACGTAAATATGATTAACAGAAAGTCATTTAAGATAGAAAATATACCAAATACATGTATATGTACACAGAACAAACACAATCACCTATGCTTCCTTAACACGAACACGTTGCACAGCATGTCCTTTGCGTTGACGTTATACTCTATGCTTATGGAAGAGCTTGTGTGCCCCCTACTGGCAACTGTTTTCAACAAACACCACAAAGGTGCCAACAGCTCAGTTTCAATTTACTTTATTACTCAACAACTGGCCATACTGACAATTGATGGATCTGCGAAATATTAAAAGAAATGACAAAAAATAAGACATACAATATACCCAGAACATACTTCTGATGTCAGCACGCAATTTTTCTTTGTTGTAATTAACTTGGACAGGAAAAATGCATTTATTTTAAATTTGTTAATTTCCAAGTTTGAATATATATTGCCACAATTAGAAATGTACACAATAGTGTTCTCCATACTATAAATCAGTTCAACACAAATAACCTGCAAATGCAGTCTTTTAATGGCTGCTTGACTTCTGTCACTACCATTATTTCTGTTTATTGCAATGGATGCTAAAATGTGATCTCAAATAAATGTTGTAATTTACACAGATAACTTGCTCGGACAGGACAGAGAAAATGTGGTTTAAAGACCCTCGTATAATGATCCATACGGCGCTCATACAGAGCAACTCATTTTAGTTAACAATGACATCTAATTTAGCACAGTAAATAGAGCCCCATTACCAGGATTTGGAATTTCTAAGTTTACCGTGAAGAGACTGATTACAAAATTAGTGCTCTAAGGAAATAAAAAGATTTTATTACATACTGAAGGGCAACAGCACCACCCAGTGGATAAAGACTACAGGAAAACTTTATCTCTTTGCCTCTACATGGAGCAGTTTGGTTTCAAGTATTTTGCATTTTGAGTACTATTAGTTAGTCTGGTATATTTAACTGAACTCCTTTTCCTAACAATATTTTCAAAACATTCGCATGTGTCATAAGCACTTCTCTACCATTCCTCTGTATTGGAAAGATAACCGTGTTTAATAATTGTGTTTCTGTAGTAGGATTTTAAACTGCTTCACCTGAATTTTTGAAAATGTATCCAACCCAATGCAATGTCACGTATTCTTGTTTACGTCAATTATTTTTGTAAATCCGCTGTGCAGCTTTGGGGTCTGAGAGCAGTACTGTATTATCAGCCTAACATGTCTCTTACAATTTTGTACATCCATCCATTTTCAGTATTTGCCTGTCGGAGAACCAGTCCTTCGGTCATGCATAGATATTTATAATAAGAACCTTTTAGTGTGAATATGCCAGATGAAGAGGGGGAAGGCAGTGGAAACCCATAAAGACATGGGGAGAACAAGCTAACTCTGGCCAAACAGAGCCTGGGGAGGAATGTGAAGCCCAGCCCTGAGGTTTGGGAAGACACTGACCCTCTGAGTTCCAGAGGTGATGAAACAGAGACCATATGAACACTCACCAATGCCTGAGTTGGCTCCAGTGATGACCACCACTTTATCGGAGAGGTCGCGACCCTGTAGGATCTCCAAGGCTGCAGTGTTGCCATCGTACCTCTTGGGCTTCACCTGAACATCTTCCACGGTGAAGGCCTGGCGGGGGTCGAAGTAAGTGGTCCGTTTGTTGATGTGGCTGAAGGGGGGAGACAAAGTAATGTTAGCGAGTAGCATTTTTGTGGTGAGAAGGCTATTGGCAAATTAGCAGGAAATGCACAGAAAAAGAGCATCTGTAAATCGTACTGTGGGGGAAATCTGGTTATCATACAGGGTAGAGTGTTTTGTAAAAGTCCGGTATTTTAGGGGACTGAGCAGAGACAAACTAAGAGGTACTTGCTATCAATTAAACTGGCAGCAGTCTATACTGCAGAATGGATGGAAAGCATTATTCCAGTTAAATTAATTATACACTCAACTACTCGACTTTTGCTGACCTGCAACATTTACAAGGCATCTATATGCATTTACATACAAAATGCTTTTACCTTAAATATGCATAGATCAGCAGGTGATTAAAGTTTTATTAGGAATATACAATTCTAATCTATACTCCCTCGGACCCCAATAAAAATTGCTGAGTGATGCTTGATTTAACACTTAAACGTTACTCCAAATCTTAAACCCTTCATTTAAGACTTGGCAAACAGTCACTCACTCGACATAGAAAATTTGTCCTTTCTCATCCGTTTCCTGCTCCCAGCCATATGGTAAAGCTGTAAAATAGAAGGTTTTGAGTAACCGTTAGAAAATGTGAAGTGTGAACCACAAAATCAGACATAGGTGTAGTACTACACAACACATTGACTAATGATGAATGTCATACTATTGTCAGTCAGCAGGAGGCAGACTTTGGCAATGAATTCTGCTTGGTTTCGTTGCTGTGGAGACTGACTGCCAGCCCTGTACCTGTTAAACAGCTGGCAATTATAAGACTTTCAGAATTCCAGCCAGCTGGTAGTAAATCTGTAAAATATAAGGATCACATAGAGCAAGGTAGTCGTCTTTTCTTTTACGTTCAATTCTTTTGAGCTGCCATTTCCTTTTCCATACAAATCCAATCTGTTAGTTTGTGTATCATCCATAAAGTTTTGATACGGCTATCAGAACATCATCCCTGCAACATAATGTCTTATATTCAAACATTTCACAGAACTGCGGTTCCCACAGTCTCTGTAGTATAACAAAAAACTTGGTCTGATTCAATCAAATATTGATCGTGACACAACCTCACACTATGTGTTGTATTCACCCAGCGGGCAGGAAGGCAGCGAAGCCGTGAAGTCAGGAATAGGGGTTTATTGGCACGGACAGGGCAGACAGCGACAAACGTCAATGACGGGTCTGGGGAAACTACCTCAGACGCGGACTAAATACACAGGACAGGCTGAACATAACAGGCAACAGGTGATTACAATCAGGAATTAACACGAGGTAACGAGGGGGGCGTGGCACACAGGAGGATCGAACGAGCAGGTCATAACACTATGTCAATGAACAAACGCCAAAACATTTTTGAAATTCATTTGAAAGTCTAAGGAGACTTTGCTTTTGTGCGAGTTGTACAGGGCACAGGACACACTGTGGGGTGGTTTAATAACTCAAACTGTTAATAAACTTCATTTTCATGGGACGCCGTCTGGTTTCCAGTGCAGCAAATTTAACGGGATTTCTTTTTTATTTAAATAACGTATCAGCAACTATATGAACATTTTGAGTAAATATTCACAATGACAGAAAATATAGTATGCATATTCCCTTTGCATCAATGAAAGTTTTATAACAATGCTACACTTTCATTTAGACAGTATGGTTTAAGAACTGGACTATCACCAGCTAGGGACCACATTCTGTCAGAAATGTTTAAGATATGTATCAAAACTGTACACAGAAAATGCATGACACTATACTGTGAGGAAAAGCTTTCCTTTGCTCTTTCTGGTTCTTTGTGATTTCTTGTGAGAAGACCGTGATCTCATTCGATAACAAATAGGTGAAACAGATGAGGCAACAAAGCAGCCAAAGATAAATACTATTAGTAAACCAATCAAACCTTTCTAACTACACCTGTGTGTGGGAAGGTCTGCATCGCGCACAATGTGTATGGAGATGTTTATCCGCTTCGAATTGAAATAGCCAGACTTACAATGGGCAGAACTAAATGGGGTATGTGATAGCTTACACTGAAAGCCTCATTTTCATTCCTTTTATATTTTTGATTTTGTAAACACTTTACATTTTTTCCAAGTTATTTGGAACTGTGGTTAAAATTTCGAAAGCAAGAGAGTGGATTGCAAGAGAGGTAAGATGTATCAAATAACATTCAACAGAAGTCCTACAAAAAATGTGCATAATTAGTAAAATGAGTTTAAATGATGAATGGATCTTCTGTTCATGTTTGCTGATCACCCAGGTGATCAGCAAAGAAAAAGACAATGTCCTGATCTATCTAATATTGTTATTCTTTTCCAGACTGAATCGTTGAGTTTTCTTGGCCATTTATTTAACTTTATTCTAGTACATCAATGTGTATTTCTAAGCAAGTTATTGGACCTATTCAGTCTACCTATTCAAGTCTAATTAGCCACTACTCCCCCAAATCATGTGGTGCAATGATATTGTAATTCCATTTGTTAAGAACTAAGAAAATGTACAGTATGTGTAGGGATGAAGGAGCGATGTCAGGCTCTCTGGAGTATGTGGTACAAAATAATACCATGTAATCAAACAACAAATTAGTAGAAAAAATAAATAATGAGACCACTCCCACCTCCCAACTTCTGAAACGTTTTCATTTTTAATCACAGGAAATGATGCAGGGCACTCCAAGATCAATAAAATCAATAAATATCAATAGAATAAAAGGTGCCTTCCTTGTGTTATCGGCTTATAGATATATGAGAAATGCTAATACTTAGAATGAGCCCAGGCATATAGTCCTACCTCCAGCACAGCGTCTCTTCTTCCCCGTCTTAGGGTGCTCCCATTGCGTCTTCATTTCTTCATGACTAAAAAAGGAATACAATATCATCATGTCCAACGTTACTAAAAGATTACCATTTATTATCGAAAGTGTAATACAGCTTGACTACTCAAATAAAACGTGCAGGGCTGCAACCACTCTCTATTTACACGCTGTGATTATATACATATAGTTAATTGTCGGGTCATCGAAGCTTTCTGGGATGCTATGTGACTGGGTAATTCTTTCTGAACGACATACTTTCTAGTTTATGGTATGTAAGGTGAGTAAACTGTAACTTCTATATGAAGATATTTCTGCTACCGTATGCCTGGTGATTGTGACTGTCACGAAAACAAGAATCGATATGGTCCTCAGCTATACGGAAAAATACTTAATATCATGTGAGTAAATTTTATTTCTCTCTTACTTTGCATAGTACACCCATCCATCCTTTGTAGTTCTCTCTTCCCATCCAGGTGGTAACTCGTCTTCACTGTCAGTGTCATCCAAACCTGCATATTTAAGAGCTGCCATTAAGCTTTATTGTGGGAAATTTGTTACCTCGAGTGAATGTATTTGTGTTTCCTTTTGCTCAGTTCTTTTTTTTTTTGCTACCGCAAAAAAAAAAGCTGTCACGACATAAAATTCACGTCCAGCCGGTGTTTTCTGCTTATGTTGACTGGTTCTAAAACATGCTTCCGGAACTATATAAACGCTCCCAGCGAAGGAGATTGTGGGAAATGAAGTCATTGAGTAGTAGACCCCGAGCTTCACGAAGTTAGGCATCTGACCAGATTGACTATAATATATCCTTTAACTAGAAACATAACATATTATCCACAAGTGGTTTACAACTGCTATATACTTTTAAAAACTTATGTGTAAAATGCAGAACTAAATTGATTTTTGACTCGTACCACCGGTACATCGATTACTCTGTGTTTGACTGAAGATGAGTTCACAACTGTCAGCTTCGCAGCAAGCACCTCCCCTTCCGAAAAGTCACTAATAACTTCCGTTTCCACATAGCAACGGAGACGCCGCAAGGGAAAGGATTGCCAAGTGAAACATGGTAACGTGTTAGCGAAATCCATTTTAAACTCTAGTGGAAGTTATGCCTTTTCAGTCAGTTTCAGTTAACTCTGTTAAACAAATGTCGACATAACGTGCATATCTCATAAGTAGAGTTTGGTTGAATGTATGCTTTACATGATGTAACCTAATTACTTTGCAGACAGAAGTTGAGGAGACCCTGAAGAGAATAGAGTCACGCAAAGGTGTAATTGGAACGATTGTTGTAAATGCCGAAGGTAAAATTAAATTAGTAACCATTAAGTTTCACCAAGATCCTTTTATTCATTGTGTGAGTTATTTTTTGTAGAATAACCGATGGCGTCCTTCCTGTGCTTTTTAAACAGCTTTAAATGAATCAGGTTTTATGTGTAATAGATTTCTTTCCAGACTGTTATAGATGATTCTGATATGGGTATTCATACCTATAACCTTGGGCTCTTCGGTCAGGTATCCCAATCAGAACTACTCTGGACAACTCCACCACTGTTCAGTATGTAGGACTGTTGCATCATCTTGCCATGAAGGCCAGAAACACAGTCAGGGAGCTTGACCCCCAGAATGATTTGACATTCCTTCGTGTCCGATCAAGGAAACACGAGATCATGGTGGCGCCAGGTAGGAATCACAGCAGCGACAGCTAACCTTTGTACTTGCTATGTGAAACGTACTTAGGGCAAAGATTGACGGGCCAGGTCAAGGTGAAGTTTGGTCTCTAAGAAACTTGCTCAACAGGGGGTTCTTTGGTTAAATTTGGCAACTGCCAAACAAAGTGTTTGCCAGTAATTGAAAAGGGGCACTGAAGACCTCAAAGTGCCCCCCTACCCATATCCATGGAGACAGCACAACATTGGAGGAGCAGTAAGGTTCACCCCCCCTTGAGATTCCATATCCATTATACAGTTTAGAGACACACAGGGCATGATAAACATTTCACATATTTCACATTAACCTGATCAGCCACAAAAGCCTTCATGCAATTTCAACAACATTTATTCTGAATTCACCTTAATCTCTATATACTGTACATATGTACTCAGCTGAACTCAGCTGTACTCAAGATGAGTGGAGACTAAGAACCACAGGCTAACAGCTTCTTCTTTGCTCATGCAGCAAGAACATTTGTGCTTCAGCACAGAAGCCAGTATTTCAGTATCTCCTCTGTATGTCTGAAGTGCTGCTGAACCTGCCTACATCCATATGTTATACTATATTTCCTGTTATAAAGCAGACTACCTCGGTTTCTGCTGGATGAATCTGTGGCCAATGCTCTGTTCATATTCCATTCATAACTGGTCTTCTTTGCTCTCTTTCAGATAAGGATTATTTATTAATTGTGATCCAGAGCTCAGGTGACTAGCTCCTAACTCCAGTGGTTTTTACTGCAACGTTCTCCAAACCCTCCACTGCCTGCTCCCTGTATTCAGTCAGACCTCTCCGCCTTATAATGTACCAGGGAAACATGTCTGCTTTTATGCCATTTGGCCTCATTTCAAGAAAGCATGTAAAATACACTGAATTCGAGGACTTTTCCTGCCATGCTAAGCTTTTTCAGACTAGCATAATTTCTGTTGCATTGATTAGCTGCTATATATTCTAAAGCTTTAGTAGATTGATACTTATGTCTTATGCTAGTTTTTGTTGTTACATATCCAGTGTAGTGCATCTGGTTGGTTGTTGAGCTGTCTAATCCACCTGGATATATGAAGTATTAATAATAAACACTAAACAGAAGCAGCATCTACAATTAACTTGCTCTTTACTTTCTCTACAGTTTCATGTGTGATTTCCTCTGGTATTAATTTCAGCATCTGCTGTATGCATCTCTTGATTTTATCTTGAATTTTGTTTAAGAGTGGGAGAAGTGAAAGCATTTCAGGTGAAACTACACTGTGCAATAGTATGAATTAAAAGGACTTTAAGTATTGCTTTATTAGAATGATCCTCGATTAACCTCAGTTCTGTGAAATGCTTGAATTCATTACAGTCTGTATTATGGGAAGACCCAAATATTGTATAGCATATTCTAAAACATTTTATTGGATTTCTAAGAAATCTGCTGCCTGCACAAGTCTAACTTTTATACTGATTTACAGTCTCACTATTGTTCTTGTAGTGAGTGTCACATTTCTCAAGCACTAGGACAATAGCATGACCTCCAAAGTACCAGCTAAAGGCCCTGGGCATCTTTTGAATGAAGAGGGGATAGCATCCCAACGTCCTGGCTAAACCTGCTCACTATGGCCCTTTCAGACCTGGCCTCCTAATCATCCCCTATATCTCCACCAGCTTAACTACTGTGTGGTGAGCGAACTGGTGCAGAACAGCTGCCGTCGTGTCATCCAGGCAGGTGCTACATAGTGCTGGTGCTCAAAGTGGCTCCCGATTGGTTCTATAAAGCTCTTTGGGTGTCTGGAAAAGCACTATATGAAGGTAGCATTCATTCATTCACTCCTCACAAATCTCAGAGTTTGAAGTAACTAATTCACTAACTGGAGACTGAGTAGATAAGACTGAGTCTTGCATTCCAGTGAAGTTCACAGGTGTTTATTGTTTGCCTGTTGGCTTTGCTAATGCCCCCAATGACGACAGGATCGAGTTCATGTGTTAGCTTACTCCTTCTGAAGTGCACCTTAAGAGCAGAGCTTCTGTCTGTGGGAATCTTCAGGGTCATGCAGGCCTCACTGCTTGGATCTGCTGTAAGGACCATAGACCAAATCCACATAGCTCTGGAAAAGCTGTGAGGCACAATTTACAGTATGCTGTCAAGTCCCTTTGTGTTGGAGCAGTGAACATCAGCCCACAAACAAAACTGACATTTCGTATTCAAGCATCTAAATCTCTTTCAGAAAAAGTTGTGAACACAATGGCACAGTAACATGATTTTAGCAGGTTTTGAAAAGATTTGAGTGCCTGTCACAAGCTGCATCTTTTTTTATAAAAAAAAAAACACTTCAACATCCGTTCCGTTCACATGATTGAAATATTGTTAAATTCTCATCAAAGATATTGGTTCTAATAGTTCCGTCAGTTCTGTGTTACTCTGCTCTGTAGACATTGCAGAAGATTTACACCCATCTGCAGATGACACGTTTGTCCTCATGTTCCTCAAACTCTCTCCATCTAAAAAGATAATTGAACTGAGAGGTTTGTGGGTTAAGTGCAGTAACCCCTACAGCTCCCTAAAATGCCTCCTGTCTCTGCCATCAGATGAAATCATCACCACTATCTGATATGATAAAAATGATCCCCGGACTGGTATCCCTTTTCTCCCTGTGTCTTCCACCTCAAAGGGAAAGAAGAAATAGCACAACGGCAGAGGAGGAGACTGAAGGGAATAGGCGACCAGCGAAGGTCTGTGTTTGTGTGTCTTCAGCACAGAAACGCATCATGATCGTCCCATTCGGGGCCTGACAGATGTCAAAGACGGCTGATCATTTGTTTGTGTAAAGTGGCATAATCTGTGTGACCCGCACATGTCCTGTTACAGAACAGCGTGTACTAACCTTGACAAAAATAGTACTATGAAAAAGAAAAAAACAGAATTGCTATTTACCAAGTGTATACTTACTATTAATGAAATCTAATGTTGCACAACTGTCCTGAACTTTCAACCAGCAAATGCATGTACAGGGTCTATTTGGTGACACTGACATCATTATTTTACATCTGGAAAAAAGTCTAGAGCAATCAAATAGTGACTACGCTCCAGTGCACAGACAGGAAGCATGGGTGGTCACGTTGTGCGGTCTGAAAACAACAGCCGAACACTGTCGTGAGGTGTTTGGAAGCTGTGTCGCTAAGTGTAAAAACAGCAGACACATTTTTTTAGTTATTTTAGCTCCAAAAATGTGGCTGCCGTGTAACATATTTGACATTTAGTATTAATCCCTTCAATAATACAGGTAAATCTCATCAACAAACAATTTATGGTGGTGCAATTAATACAGCACAGAACTGTTTGCAGTGATTTTGTGCTTCCATGTTACTCCAGTTATTAAAGTTATAAGGCTACAGATTCAAAGCTTAGAAATGGGTGAATTTTGATTGGAAAGTAACTAGACACTTAATGGACAGTACTAATCAAGGAAATTGAAATGATTCTTCAGCTGACATTAATTTTTTTCAATTTATGCCTAATCCTGTTAGCTACTGTAAGTGGCTGCTGATTTAAAACTTGGAGAAAAAAAACATTTTCTTACTAGAAGTTTGAGTGTAAATTAATTGCTGATGTTTGTTATCACTGGCAGTTAGCTGGATGATAGCTTTTAGATTCATAATCGTACCACTTCCTGGAGCCCCGTAATAATATCGTGAAGACCCTGCTGGAGGATGGATGGATGGATGGATGGATGCTATCTGTTGTTGGCAGTGTTTAATGGAAGTTAAAAGGCTGCTTCTCTTGAATGCAGTCATCTTTCTGCAACGCAGAGAGGGAATATATCTAGAACAAATGGCTGAGGCTGAAGATAGCTACAGCCTCTCCTTTTTAATTGGCACATAGCAGGAAACCACAGAGGGACTCACTGAATTCTGTAACCCACTAGCTGTGCTGAGGCTGTACAAATGTTATCAGATATATTAAAAAAACTGCTGCTAATATCTGGAGTAGACAAATCCTAATAATTACTCAGAAACCAAAATACATTATACTAATGTATAATTCAAAATGAATTCATGAAAGACGTGAGATTGATAAGTACTCCATGTATAAGTACAAATTAGTTAAATAAGTTAAAGCTACAGTGATCAGAAATGTATTATAAGAAGTAAGAAATGACTCTTGCTTGTGCTTTACGTGTGGGGATCATTGCTATTCTTCGTATTACTGGATGGGTAAGACACAACAAGCCCCGATTATATTTTGTAAGCTCTGATTAATTTCCTTCCGGCAGCGTTCCTCATTTTACTCAGTGTGATTACAAGTGCCCGCGTTCTGTCTAGTCCGCGACGCAAGCCGTCTCGGAGGTGCCTTCTGAGTGCACCAGCTTGTCAGCTGATAGCTCATGTTTACCTTTGAACACAAACTATTCTGTATAGTTTCTTAGCCATATGTCCCTTTGCTCATAATAAGTGGCCGTTTCCCATTGTTTACCTAGAACTGCAGGTGCCAGCCTGTTCTTATTAAAAATACAAAAGCAGGAGTCAATCTGAGAAGCTACCAATTGGTGGAAAGCGGTTCCTAGTCACATCAACACCAAGACATTAAATAGCAGGCCTGTGAGTGCTGGTACAGCACATCGGCACAGAAAATGGCTCACCCTTGATGTTGTAGGCAATGGTAAATGCAATATTCATTACCTTTTCTATTCATCACCTTGTGTAATTCATGCATTAAAAAGAAAATGCTTCTTAGCTGCTCTGTAACCACTTGGGAAATGGGATCAAGGTGCTCCCCAGAGCACATGTGCGTGTGAAGCGAAACGCAACTGTGCTATAGTCTGCTAACAGGGACCACAGCTCGCCCCACTTTTATGAGACGTTCCAGCGAAAACCTACTTGAAAAGCGGAATACATCAATGGTGCATAAGCACATTAGTATGACCTGAGGGTTGGAAATAGGGTTGTTGGTGCTTTTTGGTTGTTCTTATATGAAAAGTTTTACACTCCTAGAAAAACGTGCTCTTTGTTTACTGTGAGGATGGACCATGTAGAGCATCATTATATTCTGAACAACGGGTAGCAAAATCCAGCGTAAACACATGAATAGTGTTGGGTGTTTTGCCCCATTTCCATAAGGTCTTGCCAACCATTAATTCTTAGATAATTATACAGGATGCAGAACTTCATTTGTTTTTCATTGTGGATGTTTTAGCAGTGTGTCCAATTGCTTTATGATTTTGTTTTAAATATTTTATATATTTAAAACTATCAGTTTTCAATGGTGATTTCCATTAAATGTATTGCAGTGGTCCTCAATCACTCTCTTAAGAGTTCGTGGTTTTGTAGTAAATTCAGCAGGAATGAGTAGCGCCAAAGTGAATATATAGATAGATATTCATACACATATACTGGAGGTACACATATAGATAGATATACATACACATATACTGGAGATACACGTATAGGTAGATATACATACACATATACTGGAGGTACACATATAGGTAGATATACATACACATATACTGGAGGTACACATATAGACAGATATACATACACATATACTGGAGGTACACATATAGACAGATATACATACACATATACTGGAGGTACACATATAGACAGATATACATACACATATACTGGAGATACACATATAGGTAGATATACATACACATATACTGGAGATACACATATAGGTAGATATACATACACATATACTGGAGATACACATATAGGTAGATATACATGCACATATACTGGAGGTACACATATAGACAGATATACATACACATATACTGGAGATACACATATAGACAGATATACATACACATATACTGGAGGTACACATATAGATAGATATACATACACATATACTGGAGGTACACATATAGATAGATATACATACACATATACTGGAGGTACACATATAGACAGATATACATACACATATACTGGAGGTACACATATAGACAGATGTACATACACATATACTGGAGGTACACATATAGACAGATATACATACACATATACTGGAGATACACATATAGGTAGATATACATACACATATACTGGAGATACACATATAGGTAGATATACATACACATATACTGGAGATACACATATAGGTAGATATACATGCACATATACTGGAGGTACACATATAGACAGATATACATACACATATACTGGAGATACACATATAGACAGATATACATACACATATACTGGAGGTACACATATAGATAGATATACATACACATATACTGGAGGTACACATATAGACAGATATACATACACATATACTGGAGGTACACATATAGATAGATATACATACACATATACTGGAGGTACACATATAGACAGATATACATACACATATACTGGAGGTACACATATAGACAGATATACATACACATATACTGGAGGTACACATATAGATAGATATACATACACATATACTGGAGGTACACATATAGACAGATATACATACACATATACTGGAGGTACACATATAGACAGATATACATACACATATACTGGAGGTACACATATAGACAGATATACATACACATATACTGGAGGTACACATATAGACAGATATACATACACATATACTGGAGGTACACATATAGACAGATATACATACACATATACTGGAGGTACACATATAGACAGATATACATACACATATACTGGAGGTACACATATAGATAGATATACATACACATATACTGGAGGTACACATATAGACAGATATACATACACATATACTGGAGGTACACATATAGACAGATATACATACACATATACTGGAGGTACACATATAGACAGATATACATACACATATACTGGAGGTACACATATAGACAGATATACATACACATATACTGGAGGTACACATATAGACAGATATACATACACATATACTGGAGGTACACATATAGACAGATATACATACACATATACTGGAGGTACACATATAGACAGATATACATACACATATACTGGAGGTACACATATAGACAGATATACATACACATATACTGGAGGTACACATATAGATAGATATACATACACATATACTGGAGGTACACATATAGACAGATATACATACACATATACTGGAGGTACACATATAGATAGATATACATACACATATACTGGAGGTACACATATAGACAGATATACATACACATATACTGGAGGTACACATATAGATAGATATACATACACATATACTGGAGATACACATATAGACAGATATACATACACATATACTGGAGGTACACATATAGACAGATATACATACACATATACTGGAGGTACACATATAGATAGATATACATACACATATACTGGAGGTACACATATAGACAGATATACATACACATATACTGGAGGTACACATATAGACAGATATACATACACATATACTGGAGGTACACATATAGACAGATATACATACACATATACTGGAGGTACACATATAGACAGATATACATACACATATACTGGAGGTACACATATAGATAGATATACATACACATATACTGGAGGTACACATATAGACAGATATACATACACATATACTGGAGGTACACATATAGATAGATATACATACACATATACTGGAGGTACACATATAGACAGATATACTGTACATACACATATACTGGAGGTACACATATAGGTAGATATACATACACATATACTGGAGATACACATATAGACAGATATACATACACTTAGTGGTCAGTTCATTAGATACATCTTCCTGCTAATATAAACAGCCTGTTCCTCCAAACAGCTGCAATTGAATACATACAGCAAGCAGACATGGTCACGAGGTTTGCTTACTGTTTGACTACGTGTGAGAATAGCTAAGAAGCCTGACTTAGCAATTTTTAACATGGTGTGATTGTTAGCGGCATACGTGATAGTTCCACCATCTGAAAGCAGTCACCCTCCTGGGATCTTCATGCACTACAGTGTCGAGAGCTAACAAGGAGGCCACAAGTGCAAAAAACAGCTCAGTACAACGGCGGTGTGCAGGGAGGCATCTCTGAATGCATAATTCATTCACCTTGGAAGGATTTCTGGCCAGTGCTAGCTGTACCAGTGTTAAGTAGCCACAGTGTGTAAAAATACTATACATCTACATCAATGGATGACTGTACAGTATATGAATGCAACAGTTTTTCAGATATGCAATGTAATTCCACTTTAGATGTCCCTCCTCTTCTAGTAAGCAATGAAAGACCTGGGAAACTGATGGTTGGGCTTTATGGGAGGTTCACACAAATGGCCATGTTTGTTATGAATAGCAGTATAGCAGAGAGATTATGGCAGCTGTATACGTGTTAGATTAGATTAGAGAATTGGCGTCAAATAAAGCTGATAGAGAAAAAGGGGAGCAAAGCACAGTTTATGTAACTAGTCAATACTTAGATGTGCAATATGTAAATGCAAAATGCCTATTTGCTGTAATAAATGGGAGATTTTTGCAAGTGCAAACAAGACACAGGTGCAAAAACACCCCAAAACACTTTCAATCCCAATGAAGTCTCAGGCTACACCGGTTTGACAATCGCATGATGTATTTCATCTGTCTCCAGATGCTTCCAACAGTCATACACTCATATGAACTGTTGCCTGTTTTATATATATTTATATATATATATATGTGGTCGTGTCATTGGACTTGCGGCCGCATGTATTGGACTCGGGTGAAGAGAGTGGGGGACCTGTCAACTGATCACCACCTGGTGGTGGGTTGGCTCCGCTGGTGGGGGAGGAAGCCAGTCAGGCCTGGCAGGCCCAAGCATACAGTATAGTGAGGGTCTACTGGGAACGTCTGGCGGAATCCCCTGTCAGAAGAAGCTTCAACTCCTACCTCCAGCAGAACTTCTCCCATGTGCTGGGGGAGGCGGGAGACATTGAGATCGACTGGGCCATGTTCTGCGCCTCCATTGTGGAGGCGGCTGACCGGAGCTGTGGCCGCAAGGTGGTCGGAGCCTGTCATGACGGCAATCCCCAAACCTGCTGGTGGACACCGGTGGTGAGGGATGCCATCAAGTCCTATCGGGCCTTTTAGCCTGTGGGACTCCAGAGGCAGCTGACAGGTACCGGCGGGCTAAGTGGGATGCGGCTTTGGGGGTCGCTGAGACAAAAACTCAGTTTGGCGAGGCTATGGAAAACGACTTCTGGACGGCTTCGAGGAGATTCTGGTCCACCATCCAGCTCAGGACAGGAAAGCGGTGCAACATCAACACTGTTCATGGTGGGGATGGGGCGCTGCTGACCTCAACTCGGGACGTTTTGGTTCGGTGGAGGGAATACTTCGAAGACCTCCTCAATCCCAGCGACACGCCTTCCAATGAGGAAGCAGAGTCTGGGGACTTGGGGATGGACTCCCCTTTCTCTGGGGCGGAGGTCGCCGAGGTGGTTAATAAGCTCCTCAGTGGCCGGGCCCCAGGGGTGGATGAGATCCGCCCGGAATTCCTTAAGGCTCTGGATGTTGTGGGGTTGTCCTGGTTGACACGCATTTGCAGCATCGCGTAGACATCGGGGGCAGTGCCTCTGGACTGGCAGACCAGGGTGGTGGTCCCCCTCTTTAAGAAGGGGGACCAGAGGGTGTGCTCCAACTATAGAGGTATCACACTTCTCAGCCTCCCTGGTAAGGTCTATTCGGGGGTCCTGGAGAGGAGGGTCCGTCGAATTGTTGAACCTCGGATTCAGGAGGAGCAGTGTGGTTTTTGCCCTGGCTGTGGAATAGTGGACCAGCTCTATACTCACAGCAGGGTCTTGGAGGGTACATGGGAGTTTGCCCAACCAGTCTACATGTGCTTTGTGGACTTTGTGGAGAAGGTATTGAACCGTGTCCCTCGGGGAGTTATGTGGGGAGTACTCCGGGAGTATGGGGTGCCGGACTTCCATATAAGGGCTGTTCGGTCCCTGTATGACCGGTGTCAGAGCTTGGTCCGCATAGTCAGCAGTAAGTCGGACTCGTTTCCGGTGAGGGTTGTACTCCGCCAGGGCTGACCTCAAGATTAGGCCTCTGCCTTTTGCAGATGATGTGGTTCTGTTGGCTTCATCAGACCATGACCTCCGGCTCTCACTAGAGCAGTTTGCACCCGAGTGTGATGTGGCTGGGATGAGAATCAGCACCTCCAGGAAAAGGGTGGAATGCTCTCTCCAGGTCGAGAGGGGATCCTCCCCCAAGTGGAGGAGCAGATCTCAGGATCTTATTCACAAGTGAGGGAAGGATGGAACGGGAGATCGACAGGCGGATCGGTGCGGCATCAGCAGTGATGCGGGCGCTGCATCGGTCTGTCATAGTGAAGAAGGAGCTGAGCCAAAAAGCAAAGCTCTCGATTTACCAGTCGATCTACGTTCCTACCCTCACCTATGGTCACGAGCTGTGGGTAGTGACCGAAAGAACGAGATCGCGAATACAAGCAGCCGAAATGGGTTTCCTCCGCAGGGTGGCTGGGCTCTCCCTTAGAGATAGGGTAAGGAGCTCGGTCATTCGGGAGGGACTCAGAGTAGAGCCGCTGCTCCTCCGCATTGAGAGGAGCCAGATGAGGAGGCTCGGGCATCTGGTCAGGATGCCTCCTGGACGCCTCCCTGGTGAGGTGTTCCGGGCATGTCCCACTGGGAGGAGACCCCGGGGAAGACACAGGACACGCTGGACATGCTGAAGAGTCTCTCGGCTGGCCTGGGAACGCCTGGGGATTCCCCCGGAGGAGCTGGATGAAGTGGCCGAGGAGAGGGAAGTCTGGGGTTCCCTGCTTAGATTGCTGTCCCCACAACCCGACCTCGGATAAGCGGTGGATGATGGATGGATGGATGGATGGATGGATGGATGGAATGGATATATATCACTGTCACACAGCTGGACTGCTGCCACCCAGCAAATGCGACAGAATGATAGGATAGGGACAGTGGATCCTGCTATAAACTTGCCCCACTGTGACAGAGCACAGGTCACTCATAAATAACAACACCTACACTTACATCCAACTGAAATCTGATTGGTCTCAAATACCAAGTGTTATTTTTAAGCATTTGTTGTTTTCATTCCTCTGTTGTCTTCTGGCTTTTCCTGCTTGGCTTTTGAATGCAATATAATATTAACTGCTGTTATATAATTCTGTGATATTGTTCTCATTGTTAAATCATTGTTAAATGCTTTGGGCCCACTATGTTGGGAAGGGTATCGAACATATATATAAACTGTATTGAACTGGAGCTGCAGAATAAATTACAGAAATAAATTTAGAATTTGGAGTGGGCTTTATTATAGATCTTACTTCCGATTAACAGGAAATACCACAGCATCACACAAATTCATTCGTGGGCAGGGTTAACATGTCAAGAGATAAGGCACCTTGTGGCAGGGGTGGTACGAACATGCAAACCATAGGTTACACTTACTGGTTCTTCATAATATCTTCTCCTGGCAACATCTTCTGATCTTTTGAACACCGTAACTGCTACCTTGAATGACCTCCTCACTGAAGGCTCTAACCCGGGTAATTGTAATGATAATATAAATGTTTTTTAGACTAATCATCATTATATTACATGATTATTATTTAAAATGTATTTTCAGCAACATTATACTCAATAACGAACAGGTTTCTTCTGTTTCAAAAAGAGTCCCTGTGAATGTGAATGTGTGAATCTTTTTCCAGAAGTGATAAAAATTGTATTATTGATACTATTAAAAAAAATTAAATCTACAACCCACCAGTTGTCAAATAAATAATTCTATAGCTCCCTAACTGGGATGTCTCACTAGACAAAGTCAAATATACATGCTGAATGCATTTCTGGACATAATTCCTTTAATGTAGATGACAGCTGAGCAGCTTCTGTAATGTGATAATAAAAATGGCATCAAAGAGCTTTACTGAACAAAAGACAGATTGTTCTTACTAACAAAAAATTGATTTAAGAAATAAAATGTTCCCCTATTTGAAAGAAAAACCTGTCTAAAAGGATATGTTAAAATGTATTTGCTGTACATACACTGTGGGATGTCCAAGTGGCAAGTCCAGTGGCCTCATACCTCTGGGCCTGGGGTTTGAGTCTTGACCCCCCCCCCCCTCCATTTGCATGTTCTCCTTGTGGGGTGTCTAGACCCCCCCCCCTCCATTTGCATGTTCTCCTTGTGGGGTGTCTAGACCCCCCCCCCCTCCACTTGCATGTTCTCCTTGTGGGGTTTCTAGACCCCCCCCCCCCTCCACTTGCATGTTCTCCTTGTGGGGTTTCTAGACCCCCCCCTCCATTTGCATGTTCTCCTTGTGGGGTTTCTAGACCCCCCCCCTCCATTTGCATGTTCTCCCTGTGGGGTGTCTAGACCCCCCCCCTCCACTTGCATGTTCTCCTTGTGGGGTTTCTAGACCTCCCCCCCTCCATTTGCATGTTCTCCCTGTGGGGTGTCTAGACCCCCCCCCCTCCACTTGCATGTTCTCCCTGTGGGGTGTCTAGACCCCCCCCCCCCCCACACTTGCATGTTCTCCCTGTGGGGTGTCTAGACCCCCCCCCCCCCACTTGCATGTTCTTCCTGTGGGGTGTCTAGACCCCCCCCCCCCTCCATTTGCATGTTCTCCCTGTGGGGTGTCTAAACCCCCCCCCCCTCCACTTGCATGTTCTCCCTGTGGGGTGTCTAGACCCCCCCCCCCCTCCATTTGCATGTTCTCCCTGTGGGGTGTCTAGACCCCCCCCCCCTCCATTTGCATGTTCTCCCTGTGGGGTGTCTAGACCCCCCCCCCCTCCACTTGCATGTTCTTCCTGTGGGGTGTCTAGACCCCCCCCCCTCCATTTGCATGTTCTCCCTGTGGGGTGTCTAGACCCCCCCCCCTCCACTTGCATGTTCTCCCTGTGGGGTGTCTAGACCCCCCCCCCTCCATTTGCATGTTCTCCCTGTTGGGTGTCTAGACCCCCCCCCCTCCATTTGCATGTTCTCCCTGTGGGGTTTCTAGACCCCCCCCCTCCATTTGCATGTTCTCCCTGTGGGGTGTCTAGACCCCCCCCCCCCCCATTTGCATGTTCTCCCTGTGGGGTGTCTAGACCCCCCCCCCCTCCATTTGCATGTTCTCCCTGTGGGGTGTCTAGACCCCCCCCCCCTCCACTTGCATGTTCTTCCTGTGGGGTGTCTAGACCCCCCCCCCTCCATTTGCATGTTCTCCCTGTGGGGTGTCTAGACCCCCCCCCCCCCCATTTGCATGTTCTCCCTGTGGGGTTTCTAGACCCCCCCCCCTCCATTTGCATGTTCTCCCTGTGGGGTGTCTAGACCCCCCCCCTCCATTTGCATGTTCTCCCTGTGGGGTGTCTAGACCCCCCCCCCTCCATTTGCATGTTCTCCCTGTGGGGTTTCTAGACCCCCCCCCCCTCCATTTGCATGTTCTCCCTGTGGGGTTTATAGACCCCCCCCCCCTCCATTTGCATGTTCTCCCTGTGGGGTGTCTAGACCCCCCCCCCCCCCTCCATTTGCATGTTCTCCCTGTGGGGTTTCTAGACCCCCCCCCCCTCCATTTGCATGTTCTCCCTGTGGGGTGTCTAGAACCCCCCTCCATTTGCATGTTCTCCCTGTGGGGTGTCTAGACCCCCCCCCCCTCCATTTGCATGTTCTCCCTGTGGGGTTTCTAGACCCCCCCCCCTCCATTTGCATGTTCTCCCTGTGGGGTTTCTAGACCCCCCCCCCCTCCATTTGCATGTTCTCCCTGTGGGGTTTCTTTCAAGTGCTCTGATTTCTTATCTCTCCACAGCCCAAAAACATGATATGGTAAATTGGAGTTGCCAGATAGTGCCCAGGAATGAATGTGTGTTCCAGACCACCATGAACCTGCATAGGGCAACTGGGAATAGGACAAAGGTAGGCAACCCTGATCCTGGAGCGCCGGGACCCAGCAGGTTTATGATGAACCACATCTGATCTCAGGCAGACAGTAACTCATCAGGCAGGACAGAAAACCTGCTGGACACAGACACTCCAGGATCAGGGTTGCCTTCCTCTGGTATAGAAGATGCATGGATGGATCAATACATGTTTACATATGAAAAATAAGAAACAGGAACTGATACAATCTGTTCTTCTTTTCATGCTTTGAGCAAGGGGCTAGTTAAAGTTGCGTGGTGTATTTACAAACAATGACACCACTGTGTCTGTAACGCTTAATACGGTCATGATCCTTACTTGATTTTTTTAATACTGTCCCTAACACACTTCCTCTGTCCCTGTCTACCCACTGCTCCAGAAACTGTTGTGAATGGGAACACTGGATTTGTGGAGAGTGACTGTGATCTTACACGAAGGATGTGAGAGAACCTTCAGCTGTGATTCTGGAGATAGATGTGCAGGAATCTATTTGCATCACTTGTACATTGCTTTGGACAAGAATATCTGCTAAATACAATTAAGCGTAAACTGTGAATGTAAAGGAGTCATGCTGGCCTGAAAGCTGCTTTCTGAGACTCGCCTGTTGTGTAAAAATGCTACTGCTTTTCTTCCATTTCTGCCAGTAATTGTAGAGCACTCATGTGAATTACTATACACAATATTGCCAAGAAAACAAATATATAGATGTACTTGGTCCCAGTGGAAGCTCATGTGTCACCCTATGCAAGCTTCACCATCAGCTTGTCTCAAAGTGGGGGCGCAGGTAGTTGAGCTAACCATTGGTGGTGGGGAGGGGGGTTATAACTGGCACCCTATAGTAGATGGTGCCCTAAGTGGCCATGTTCAGTGTTGGAGAAGGTACTCACATAAGTAATCCACTACATACAGAGGTGGCCAGTTCAGGTCCGGAAAGTACAAATCCAGATCAAAGTTTTGTTTCAACCAACCAGCTTAGTACTCTGTGACTGTGACTCTTAATGCTCTACTGGTTGGTTGAAACAAAACCTTGACCTGGATTTGTACTTTCTGGACTTGAAATGTCTGTAATGAATTACTTTTATGAGTAATTTCTCCAAACTGGCTATGTTGCCTATAGGATTGACTGGTTCTAGATTGTCTTGTAATTGGAATATTTCCCCAGTTTCTGTGCTAAACTAAAATATAGACTATATAGATCCAAACATCCATTTATCCTTTATCTAACCGTGTATCCTGGTTATGATTCCCAGGACACCCTTAACATATTTACCTTGAATTTGTTGCTAGCTGAATAGTCTATGATCAGTAAGCAGTCTAAAGTTCAAGAAACAAGCATCTACACTGACAGGTGTGATGGTCCCTGGGAACTGCAGTGACCTTAAATAGTGTTAAACACCCTATTGCAGTCGTGAGCTCATACATGTGTACTTTATGCACCATGATTTTCATTTTCCTGTGTCACTACCCAATGTAAAAGGGTCCTTTTCATTACAGTTCATGTTCACACACAAAATGGAGTCTACTAAAAATAGCTATTGTGTGTTATGAATCAGCACTGTGACTTTATAAGTACACAGAGGAAATCATTGAAACCACAGGAAATCGTAAAACAACATTTAAAATCAGGACTGACACATATGTACTAAAACTATGCATGCAAATTAAGTTGTTAAATATTAAGAATTACAATAGTTTATTTCTTTAGTCTGCAGACTTGTATGAAACTACATAGTGACAAATCGCTCATCTAGTCACAGAATGAAACTACATTGTGAACAATCATTTGATGCTGTAGTCGACTCCCAGACCCTGTACTGGGTAAGTGTTTGGAAGATGAACCATGTATATATAGGCAGAAAAGTGTGCATTACATTGCAGAATTCATATTCAGATCCTTCACTGTTAAAGCTATACAAAGGTCAGTGTGGGTCACTAACCAAGATTACAAGTTACCTAAATGAAAGGAAACCTTCAGGTAACTATGCATCACTATTTCACTCAACTGACTTTTGACAACACTGGTCTGAGTACAGCAGGGTTCCCTAATTCCGGTCCTGGAGAGCCAGTTTGCAACACAGTTTGTAGATTTCCCTGCACAAACACACCTTATTCAGCTCACCAGCCAATTGCAGGTTTACTAGGTGTGTCTGAACAGGGAAATCAGCAAAGTGTGTCACAGACTAGCCCTCCAGGACCGGATTTGGGGAATCCTCGAGTACAGTATTAGCTGCTTTCATCCAGGCTGAAATCAGTGTGGGGCTCACTGCTCAGGGCCCCCACCAGAGGATGCCGTTCAAGAGAAAGAATAAAGTGCAAGTGCATAGTTTTACAGTGTTGACATATCACAGGCATACATGGCCTACATATTGTTTTATTATAGAATATCTTTTTCCCATAAACTGCAGCGTGAATATGCAGATCAGTAGCCTACAATTTTTAAAACACAGACACTAAATGTCTTGTTCTAGATGTATTATTATATGCAAAATGTAGGCCAGATAAGTCTATTTTTGTCTATATATATTATATAAATGTAGTTATATATCTTTATATTGCACACACCAATTGCCCTGCACATCCTTTTAAGAGCCAGATGCATAAATAAATGCATAAACTGTGAGATACTGTGAGATAGGTTGTGAGAAAGGTTGTGTTTGCATCCTCATGCACAAAAATGTTCTGAGAACTAACCAATCAGATGAATTGGTCCTAACTCCTCTAGTTGCTTAGACCAACATCCTCTACAATCTGATTGGTTATCTCCCTGAACCAATCATTTTTCGTTCTGCCCTCCTAACATTTTTGTGTAAGTAAAACTGCCACAAGCTTATTATGACCCCCAAGGATCTTAGAATATTGTTATCAACATTTGTGTCGCTATTTGGAGGGTAATAGTATTTTTTAAATAGCACTGAATAGCACTGAATTTGCTTTGGAAAACTGATCATAAAAGGACTAAATCAGTATGTGGGAAATAATGTAGAATGAAAGAGCTGGGATTTGTTGTTGCCATAAAAGTAAATAAAAAATCTCAAAAGTATTAAAAAGTGTAAAATTTATTGTTGAATGAGAATGTTCTTGGGTGTTCAAAATACCTACATACAACATAAGCTGTATTCATGTCCAAAACTATAGTATGTAAAAGAAGTCTAGAGAATATTCTTTTTCGTTCTATTCCAATATTAAATGTACATCTCTTATTGACTATTTTGTATGTATAATGAACTAACAACATGGGAGTCAGTGGGAGACAGGACAGTGGCACAGGACCGAACTAAGTGGACTCAGTTGGCTATTGATCACCAGGACCCATTCCTTAGTTGGAGAAATACATCTGGCCTGGATTGGACTAATTACCTCGTTATAAATAAATTGGCCCAGCTGGGTGGCACGTCCCACTTAAGAAGTAGTATATTTTAGTCACCTGTTAAAATAATGGGCCCTTTCAAATAGATTATGGTCATTTTGGTTTGGCCAGTTGACCTTTGATTTTTAACATTAGAAATGTCAATTAGAATGGTGCCTCTAATATCTGGCTAGAGTTCTGAGTCAGAGAATAGGCCAGATAAGTTGGGGAACAGTACTGGGCTAGGGATAAAATAAATAAGGCATCCCAGCCCCATATCAACTGTGTGCCAGACCTTGCTGTGAATGCTGGCAGGAGACCTCTGAGCTCCATGGTGGCAGTGACATCAGGAAGTTAAGCTCCTGCAATGAGTGGGATTCTGTCAGTGACCTGCAGCAGGAGGGGGACAATGAAACAATGGCAGCCTAGCTCCAAAAACTTACTAGGAAAGCCTAGAGCAACTTGAAGGTCCTGGATGTTTGAAAGAACAGGCAAGAGGACTACATTCAAATCATTAGTATGCACTGCCTTTCCTAAGGTAGACACCATAAAGATCTGATTCTCAGCACCACAGGTGGTGTAGGGGCCTCAAATAAGAACTTTTCAGTTATCAAGCACAAGGTAGGAATCCCATGTGGAAGACTGGAGTCGTCTTTGTTTCAGTGTGTGGAAGATCCCAAGGAACAGAGCTGTGCATGAAGGCATTCTAAACGCAAAGATGGTCATGTCATGCTCAAAGCCACACACAGTGCCATGGCGGAGCCTACTGTCCTGTTCCGTGTCTCTTGCTGGAGTATACTGTATCCCATGTGTGTGACTCCAGTGCTGCTTCTTAAACTTGGAGGGGCTGCTGAATGCTCCGGAAGAGAAGCTGGAGAAATGGTGCCTCAAAACATTGTCAAAGCCATTGATTTACTGTACACCCAGTGAAACATTCATCGCCTCCACCAGCTCGCCCTACAATGTCTTACCAAATTGTACTTTTCCCTGGTTTTCTCTCAATGCCAATCCACCGGGTTTTACCCACTAGCCAGTTCCTTGGTGACCTATTGATGCATCTGATCCGTCTTATGTTCTAAGCCAGAATGATATAGAAGATCTGCACCTCCCACTGATTTCTGACTCACTCATGGCCCACGTGGGTCTGAATATAAGGTGGAAAAGTATGAGCGTGTAGGAGGTGGAAGAGGTGCATGGAGATGACTTCAGTGATCAATCACTGCACCCTGCCTACAGATTCCTCAGTTAGTAAAAGCCCAGCTAGCCCTGATTAGACTTAATACACTAGCATAAATATAAGGTCAGTGGGTAAGCTCAGATGAGGGCATATTTTCAGTTTAATTTGCTTTATGTCTCGACCTTTAGGGCTAATTTTAAGAGTAATCTAAATAATTTAAAAGGGCTTTGTCCCAATTTTGTATGGTTTTTGGAAATTAAGTTTATTGATTCCCTGCAGTCCACCATTCAACTCTTCTATTTTTGTTGCACATCTAAACCCTAAAACTACGAAGGAATTGTAAGAAATTTGGATGCTTTTGACTGATCGATGATGCATATAATTACTGTTTAGATACTTAATGTTTACTTTGCTGGACTATTAAGGTTACTGCATCCCATGTTCCACTTGCATATTTCCCACAAGTTTTATGTTAAACCAACTTTTGACATGCAAGTATTACATTTACCTGACTAACAAACAAAACATGAATTCCGTATAATTCTTAGTACAGAGATTTAGATACATTACGAACTAAATGCCCTGAATGGGACCAATACTCTTAAATTCTATACTGAAGAAGATATAAAGAATGAGAAAATGATTTGTTTTGAATCAATGAAATATAATGGTGAACTAATATAATTTGTCTGAGGATAAAGATTTGTTATATAGCACCTGAATTTCTATATTCCATAGAATAAGTACCTGTGAGCAGCCACTGTTTTAGAAAGGAAGGACAGCTGCTTTTCATTTAAATGTACATGAGCACAAACATACACAGTATCAGAGCAGAAATAAGATGCATTTAAGTATTCTGATCGGACTGAAGCGCTAGACCCAGGCTTGTTTAAGGTGAAGTTGCTATATGTCTAATACTATCAGGACTGCCAGTCTCTTGAAACTGATCTACTAATTTTCTTGGCAATCCTATAATGTCAGTCTCAATCAGATGAATTAGGGTCATTCAAGCAGATAGGTTCAAATTACACCCATACCTTATTTCAGAAGATTAACATTATATTTGATAAGACAGAGATCAGTGTTAAAGGTACTTCAAAATCGCTCCTTCATTTCTGGTTTATAATCTCCTAATAAGTCTAAATTGTATGCAATTTATGTATAAATTGCAAAGCATTTCACTTAATTTTATCTGCCGGTTACAGTTACAGCTGAGCCAGTTATACTGACATAAGAACAACATAAAATTGTTGGAATCCAGTATCTTCTTTCTTGAAATACTGAAAAGGGGACAGTTTAAAGATTTTCTTAAACATTGTGCAGATGGTTATGAGAATTAAAGTTCAGAAGAATTTCCAATTTTCAACAAGCAAAATATGTCTGACCAAAAAAAAATGTAACTGAAACTGGTTCTGAAATTAAATGGATCATATAGAAGGTTCTGCATGTCACATTCCTAGGGACATGCCTATGTATGGAAATTTAACCACGAACACCAGTTTGAAAACATCCAGTTAACTTTACCAGTTAATTGACACCACATGATCCATTATAGCCATTTTCTAAAATTAAAGTAGCAAAGACATTGCAAAATATATTGGCATCATATTGGGTCTATAAGTGGTTATTAATGTGTATGTATCCTGACACCAATAAATAAAATTATTCTTTAATTGTGTACCTATGAAGCATGACTTGAAGGTCAACCGAATGCGACCGACACGTATTACAATAGGCTACTGTAAATAGGCAATGCACCAATCACTTGGCTCCTGTAATGACTACTTAGACAGTCAACCCCAGAAACAAAACAGAAACCAACAGTCGTTGCCGTTAACGTTGCCGCTGTGTCTATTTTTTGACACCGTCGGTGACCCGACGTCTGAGATATGATCAGGTTTGTCAGTTTGAGCAAACCCATAGCCATGGACGTATGAACAGCACCGCCCCGTTCTCTGTCTACTTGTTTGTTTTAATCTATGGCAGCCGGGCTCGATTGACGCTGCCTGCTGCTCCGCCGCTGCGGCTGCCTCGGAATAACAAGGCACTTCGTTAATACCAGTCCATTGGGGCTTTCTCCCATACACCGAGAGAGCCGGAGATCCGCAAAAGCCAGCGAGGCAGCCGAGCCACACTGCACAGCCCGAGCTCCGCAACCCGGCATGGCTTCGGGAGACCTTTACGAGGTACCGTACCCCCCTGTCATGGGCTACGCTTCTTAAAATTGCCATATAATGGAATTAGGAAGTAATGGAAGGTATCTGCGTATAGAAAAAACCAATGTCCTGAGCCCTTTAACAGGCTAAAGCGACCCACCATTCAAGCTGTATGGAGATGAAGGTCTTCTTTTGTGGCTTTTTTTAATTGTTCCATCTTCTGGTAGTTGGAATTTGGTATCTGTAAAGTGGCACGGCGTGGTAGAGTAATCTTGAGCATCTGAAGATGTGAACTCCCTCCCGCTCAGCGCACCAGTCTTGAAAGTCGTGATAAAGTGCAAAAATGACAGATGGACTAAACTGTCTCCTCCATGGAAAATTGCTGCAGATGGGGGGTGATCATCTGGGCAGCGAACATTCTACAAGATGTTTATCATTAGTAAATGGTAGCTGTGGTGCTTAGTGACGATTTAGTACCGGTTACCGCTGCTCATTGTGATATCTGTGTTTTAATTGAGCCGATTCTTCACTCATATTATTTGACATGCTGAATTTATGGTGTAGCATAATGGGTTAAAAGTTGGTGACTGTTGGCTGACTGTTCGTCTAATGTTCCCATGTACTGTTGAATCTTCGGGGAATATTGCGTCCATAATTTAGTTTATCTTGCCAAGTCAACGTGCTCTTCACGTGGCGTTGCCTGGTTGTTAATTTATAATAATTTATAATAACTGCCGCTGACTTCAGCTCGGTTTTGGAGGAGTGATGTCATGGCGACGGCCAGCGTTTCAGTTTCTCTTCCAGTCGCCAAACGTGCTCATCCAGCGCATCCTACGATAAGGTGGAGAGGGGGTACCTCATGGGGCATGGTCACGCCAAAGCCACGCCACGTCGGGCTTCGAAACCATGCTGCATTTCTACATCTCACGATTTAGCTTGAACTGTACTGATAGTTCGAATTTTTTGCCGTAGTGAGGTTTCAGTACCAATTAGACAGCTCCCTCACTCATTGGCTTCTAAAAGGGCTGGGATGTGTATTACACCGCATTTCAGCCAATTTGATGTTTTTGACGCGTAGACTATTAATTCATGGCGATGCGTAATTGCGAATATATATCGATGTGCATAATTTGGATGACTGTCGCAGCAAACACACGGGACAATCTGAAGTTTTGCCGTCGACTTAAGTTTTGTTTTCTAAATTTGGGTCTTAAGCAAGATAGTTATATTTAACGTGACATTTAATATGACCGATGTTTATGCAGAGTTAATAGGCTGAAAAAAGCAGTTTGTCTCTTTAATGTCTTCTTCTCTGAAACCTGTATAATTTCATCCAAGATGGAGAATATACTGAAACTGTTGATTGAATGAATGACATGAACACTAAATGCATATTTGCACGCTGCTCGTGTTTTCATCTCGTTTCATCTCTTCATACCCCTTTTGTAATCAAGTAACGATAGATTAATCTAAACTTAAGTTTTCGATTTAGTGTTCATTTCAGAAAATATTGCAGTACGGGGGCACATTTCGAGCACATATTACTTACGCACATCACTTTTGAAAAATGAGGTAATTGTTGCTCAATTACTGTATATAATTTCACCAATTGTACTGCTTTCAATGAGCCATTGAATGCAATTGATAGAGTTTTATAGGGTTAAATAATTTTGTTTAACTGTGCCTTAGGTTTAATGTCATGTGACTCCTACAATGCCATTCCATGCCTTCAGTCAGTAGCCTAATTAAAAGTTCACCTGGGAAAAAAATATATAAGAGGGTCTCCTGGACCTGGATTAAAACATCCTGGAGTAATATAAACATGGCAGCACCTAATAATAATAATAATAATAATAAGGCTTCATCTGCATATGGGATTGAATAAACTGGGCATAAGGTCAATTGGTTTTAGAGGAAGCATTCTGACCAGGGGCGGATTAAGGTGTACAGAGGCCCCTAGGCTACAGTAGTCTGTGGGCCCCCCCAACCCCGCCCCCCTCCGCGCCAATGGGGGCCCCCTTGCAGGCTGGCACACGTGGGGCCCTTAGGCTTAAGCCATATCTAGCCTGTGCGTTAATCCGCCCTTGATTCTGACACACCGACATTGAAGGACTGGTAGGACTAATCAGCATGGCCCTTAAAGTGTGGAGGCCACAAGAAGGAGACATTGCCTTTGAAAAGAAAAGCGGAGACATGTGGAAGACTGTACCTTGTAGTTATCCACACGACACTGTTTTACACAATGTTGTGCTGTAAGGGTGGATGTGCCTTTCATTCATGCATTCGGCTACTCTAGATAACGCAAGGTAATAGTAGTTGGGGGTCTTTTATTCCAGTGGACGCAGACACCCAAAGGCAGGCTTTCATGGTATGTTAACCGCCTAATGCCCAGAAAATCCAGATCGAGTGTCCAAGCCAGAGCGGAGAGGATTTAGCTCTCATGATTCATGTTGTTATTAGATACTTATATTTTACTGCTCTGAAGCAGTAAATTTGGCTGCTACAGCAGCACATGCAGCACAAAATGCATTAAGGCTAGAATAATATAGGCAGAACAAAGCAAGAAAACAAACAGACATCAACAGGTAAATAGATGAGTAGGTCTGACAGTTGATTTTATACATGGTTTGACCTAGCCTGGTCATTGGTTATGTAACCACTGGCTCTTTGTGAGAATGAGTGTGGACGCATTGGGACAATGCATTCTGCAGTCTTGTGGCTGGTGGGAGAAAGGAGGCTTGTTGTGGTGGCAGAAGTGAATGGCTACCGGTGCTTAAGGACACGACATTGTAAAGGGGAGGGACAGTGTTCCTCATTATGGCCAGTAACTTTTGCCATCATTCATCTTTTGGTGACTGACTCCGGGGTCAACCCTGTAACAGAGCCGGGCCCATTAGAGCATCCCCATTAGCTCGCTGCACACATTGAAAGACCTGAGTCTTCACAGAAAATGGACAGCCAGCTCTGGCCTTTTGTGTAGAGTTCAGATTTTTTGTCCGTTCAGTCCAATCAGCTGCTTAAGTGGCCCTGCAGGTGCTTCCACCACATCCACATCCTCAGCCTGAATGATCAATGATTTCAGAGGCACAATGGAACAACACACAAGAAGTTCTGCCCAAATAATAGCTTTTAAACAGTGAGCTAAAACACCAGTATAAGTTTACAGAGCACTTAATTGGACCTGTTGGACTTTGTAATATCTTAACCAATGTGGGGGTGATGAGGGGTGGAGAGTTAGGAGAGTGAACTAAATCACTTCAAAACTTCTTTACATATGTGATTCTGATAGACAGCAAAACATTTCCCCCTTGAGGGGATCAATAATGTTGCATTTTGTAAAAACTACAAATATTACAAATGAAATACTAGATAACCAAACTGTGAAGCAAAAATGGAACTGAATGCAACATCATGAATGGGTACAGTATTTAAAGCAAATACTCGCAGGGTTAGAATATACATTAAAATAATGTCATATAATGTAAGATTGGCAAGTGATAGATAAAGACTAAACAGTGGCTTGGCTGGGTGTCTTGGTGTAGCTCAATGTTATATCAGAGGAATGAGCTATATATATATATATATATATATATATATAGTCCATTTATATATATATATAAAAATCTGAATTTAGATATTCTGTAATACATGGCCACACTCAGTGAGATTAGAAAATTGCAACTTTGGTGAGGCAAGGTTATTGGCTAATTTCAAAATAACTAACAATTTGAAATACACATGAGAAGGACGGTGAATGGTTCTTAACACGTGTATTAATCTGGTTTCATCTGTCTATCAGAGCTTAGTGAGCTTCACAGTCATACATGCTGCATGGGATTGTGGCAGCAGTGCAGTGATAGGGGGACAGAACATCGCTGTGATTACTGTGCAGTGTCGACGAGCGCCTGGTGGAGCCAATGGGAAGCAACTAAGTAGCCAATGAGAAGTGACTGACTGCTCATGGTGATCATACCCACTATGGGTTTCGATTCATGATTCTCCCACCACTTCAGCTTGGTCAGAATTGCTCATTTTAGCAGAAGTATATCACAGTGTGTAAGCATACAATTTCAAAAGAGAACACTGTGGAAAAATGGTCCAGATAATGAGCAGTGGACAAGGAATAAATGGACTAAATCTATGTTGTCAACTTATTTTTTTATCTGGAAGAAATGTACATTAAAGTTATAACACGGGGGGGGCTTGTACATCATTTTAGTATTTCAGAAGATGTGTGTAATTTAAAGTATCATGCTGTGGCTACACAGAGAAGTAGAACACAAAGTAGAACTCTGGGCGTTTTATTTACAGAAAACATTGATATTTCGGGGTGAGTTCAACAGTGACAAGAACATTCCTGATGTTCAGGTTGCCCTGCAAGGACAGCTTAGTCATGATAAATCTGTTTTGTCCTGAGATGACTATCTGGGAACATGTTGCAAGAATACAAATCTTGAGGGAAATGGGTAGGCCTGGAAGTTGTCTTGGTCCTGCTGCCTCTAGTTGCTTAGACCCACCTCCTCTACAAAGCAACTAGAAGCGGCAGGACCAAGACATCTGATTGGTTGGTCCCACCTCTTCTAGTTGATTTGACCCATCTCCTCTACAATCTGTTAGGTTATCTTTCTGAACCAATCATTTTTTCCTTCTGCCCTCAGAACATTTTTGTGTAAGTAAAAGTACTTCATTGATATGAGACTGGAATGTAAAATTGGACATAGACCATTAAACGGGAGGAGAAACTGAAGAGAACTCGTGGTAGAACTAAAGACACTGTATCCGTACACATAAAACCTGAGCTAGATGCATATTTGTGGAGCTCCTTCCTCTCCCTAGTTGCTCTGCTTTCAACAAGAGTAAGGAAGATTGATCAACTTTCACTGAAATTGCGTAAAGATTTCCAAAGCTATGGAGCAATGACACAGAAAACTTGGCCTCTTGTTGCGTGTTTGATTTATTTGTCCAATATGTGCTTTTAGTGGTTGGTCTTTTATCTAATGGCACAAAAACTATTGGAGCATAAAGTCATGCCTCCTGCCCATTAGATTCACTAAAATGCCACAGTTCACAGTAATATTAGCTGTTTCCTGATGTACATCCAGAATACCTGCGGAAATGCTGTCATCCACATAGCTGCCCTTTGGACTTAAGAGCTAAGGTTGAAAAGTACTGGCAATATCCCATGGGTTCCGAAGCAGTGGCCTGTGGACATTAACATTTAGTTTAGCTATCTTGATATAATCAGATCTTATAGGGTGATATTCAGGAGGAATTGTAGAAACCACGTGTAGCATAATCAAATAAGTATTAATGTTTTTCCTCCCCACACATGTATTCTCTGGTCACTTATTCAGCACATATCAGGCCACGGTTTCACATAAGGCACCTGTGAAGTACATGTTATCTCAGCTAGGGCTGAAGACCGAGCAGAAGCCAGTCAAACTCTTACCAAGGCAGATGCATTTTAATAGGAAAGAATCTGCAAACTTCAGACTTTTCAGTTTTTGTTATTTGGGGAGCTGCAGTGCAAAGCAAGCCAGCAGGATAGGAACGTCTTCTTGTAACTAGCAATGTCTGGAATGAGAAGACTGTATATATTTATGTGAAAGTGATGCATTATAGTAGAGCTATTTGAAAGAATAACTTTGGTTTAAAATGATGTCTTATTATGAGGTCTTAGTTTTGAAATGCTAGTGGCTCTCTGACTGAAATGTCCCCATGAGGTTATTTCTTGTTAGATTGAGTTCATCTATTTTTCCTGTATTTAAAATTGTACATAAATAATGTTTGGTGTTAACCTTTAAGATTTTTTAAAAGTTATTATTTCTCGTGGGCGTTGTTTCTTTTTAAGTCCTGTTTTTTCTGAGTCGTGTTTTCATTTAGACTAGGCTAGAATGATTTTTTTGTGGTAAATCTGAAAACAACTTTTTCATGTTTTTGTGTAAGCATGACATGCATTATCTCCATAGTTTATGTAATTTAATTAATAGTTAATGTAATTTAGACATGACCTAATCTTTTTTTTGTAACCATGTTCAGTGGTTTCTATAATCATTTTGGAAAGTTTTCAAAACGGCAGATCATCAGCGATAAAAATTTAAATTGCTATGAAATGCTTGTGTCTGATTTTCTTTATAAAATTAACTCTTCTGAGAAGACTTGTCCTGAATGCCAACAAATAGACATAACAGTCAGTTCTGCAGGACACAAAAGTGTGAGTATGCATCTTTTGGCAAACAAAACATGAGAAGCTTGCCTTACAGTGAAGGACTTGCTACATCTGACAAATGAGCGTAATGACAAAAACCTGTGACTATAGTTACTCTTTCACTGCTATGAACTGCAAAAATATGGTCTTCATCCAAACCATTATTTCCTCAATAGAGATTATGAGATGGATGGTAGTTGTAGCTTGGGGCAGTACTTTGGTGGATTTGTATGTCTACAACATAGCAGTGGAAAGGTATTTCACAAGTAATGTAGTCTATATCTAAGATAGAAATTTTCAGAGTATGAATAAGGTCACAACACCAGTGGGAGACTCACTTTTGTAGACATGTGATGTAGAGTGGAACCATTTTAGGGTCATACTGGAGAGACCAACGACAAATGAGGCAGATGCATCAGCCCTGTTAGGGACACCATTCATGTCCATGTGAGAAAGGGGACGAGGTAGGCCGTCACTGATTAGTCATCTCAACTTTGACGGAGCCTGTATCATCCCTGTATGTGTGAATCGAGATTGAGAATCCTGTAAAAGGGTATGCATTTGACTAATGCTACTGAAGAGAAACAAATAAACAAATATCTTTAAGAAATGTAGACTCTATGACCTACAGCTATACTAGCTGGACTATAGCTATTTATTGTGTAAGCCTTGTTGAACAAAGAATGGAAACAGAATTGGTATTTATTTTGCCCTTAAGCACCTGCTATCTGGGGCCTCTAGTGGTTGCCTACATTACAATTCACCTCATATTCATTTGAAAAGAACACCTGTTTTGTTTATACATATAAAATGGTCAGTCATTAAGATGGTGTAGAGGTTAACCGGGGATTAACTGTCCTCTGAAAGGAAGACACTGTCATTGTTATCAGACAATGAAATTATACAGATTTTTAGATCTAAAAAAACTTCAGAAGCATTCTAAATCATTTCACAGCTGGGGGAGCGCGTGTCACATTACGCGGAGCAGGTGAGCAGGCGAGTTGAGCCGGACCGATAGGTAGACGGGTTTATTGGCAACACAAGGGCAGACATTCACGAACTTTCCAACAATACAATGACAGATCTGACGCATACGGATTTAGACACGGACTAAATACATCGGACAGGCTGAACTGAACAAGCAACAGGTGATCACAATCAGGAATGAACATGAGGTAATGAGGGGGGCGTGGCACACATGAGGATCGTACAGTACGAGCCGGACGTGACAGCGTGCATCTTTAGCACTTGTCATCGACAGCATTTTGGGGTTAGGTTACAACATGTGATCAGAACTTATTCTAATCTGTATTTTTTATATTTCTAATTTGTTTTTATATATAAAACAATTTAGAAGGGAAATTAGTCTTATAGAATAAAGGGTTGAGCAATATTACAGTCCTAGAATTTCCACACATAAACAAATCATACAGCACGCAGCAATCAGGTAATAAAAGTTTCAAATGTTTGACACTTAGGAAAAATCGAAATATATTGGTGTATTAAAGCAGTGACTAATATAAATGACTAGATATAACATTAATATCATATAATAATACTATAATACAAATTCTATTGACACCTAAAACTGCAGGATATTTTTTCGGTTTGCTTACATCCAAACAACTGAATGTCTGCTCATAGTCTTTATGAGGGTGAGATGAGTTTGTGGTCCATTTGGAATGTTTTCTATCATCTTTCATATTTAATGATTTGTTTGTGGTAATTACAAGCTTTATCAGATATCTAGCTGCTGCAATGAAGCCTGATGATGGTTAGGCTTTGATTTGTGATTAAAAATGCACCTTATTTACCCTCTTGTGGGAGATACCATGATACTACCAACCTTCAGTGCAATTCCCACAGAGGTCTGATAACAGACGTATATTTTGCTTCATAAAGGCTAAAGTCATTGCGTTCACCTGTTGAGTTGAGGACTCCAGGACTTGAACCCTATCTACAGGACTTCCACAAAGCCTTTTTTTCCAGATCCAACATAGTGTGTTTGAAAATTTTTGCAAAAACAAATTGAAGGGAGGAAAACACGTATCGATACATGATCAATTCTGATGAACCGGTGCCAAAACTTTGATATATGGGCATTTTTTTTTTTTAAACTTATGTGTTTGGGAGGTACACTATATGGATAATAGTATAGGGACACACCTCTTAATCATTGAATTCAGGTCTTTCATTCAGACCCATTGCCACAGGTGTGTGAAACCAAGCCTGCAGCCATGCACCCAGGTTTACAAACATTTGTGAAAGAATGGGTCGTTCTGAAGAGCTCAGTGAATTCAAGCATGGTGCTGTCACACAATGCCACCTTTGCAATAAGTCAGTTCACGAAATTTCTTCCACAGTGGACTGTAAGTGGTTTCATTGCAAAGTGGAAGCATTCAGGAACAACAAACTCAGCCATGAAAAGGCTAATAGAGCAGGGTCTCCGAGTGCTGAAAACCATAGTGCATAAATGTCGCCAAAGCTCTGTTGGCTTAATAACTTCAGAGTTCCAAACTTCCTCTGGCATTAACTTCAGCACCAGGAGCTTCAGGAATGGGCTTCCATGGCCGAACATCAGCATGCAAGCCTCACATTGCCAAGCGCAACACCAAGGATGCAGTGGTGTAAAGCACACTGCCACTGGAGTCTGGAGCAGTGGAAACTTGTTCTGTGGAGTGACAAATCACGCTTCTTTGTCTGGCAGTCTGATGGACAACATCTGAGTCTGACCTCACAAATGCTCTTCTGGATGAATGGGCAAAAATTCCCACGGACACACTCCAAGGTCTCGTGGAAAGAGGACTAACTCTATATTGATGCCTATGGATTTAGAATGTGACGTCATAAAAGTTCTTGTTGGTGCAATGGCCAGGTGTCCCAATACGCTTGTCCATATAGTGTATGTGCTTCCAACCACTTATTCTGGACAGGGTGACATGGGCGTGGAGCAGGAGACAGGGGGACACCCTGAACAGGATGCCAGTCTATCACTGGGTACATGCATGCACACACACTCATCCATTTTGTGCAATTTAGAGATTCCAGTTGGCCTAGTCACCCGTCTTTGTAGCACGAGAGGAAACACCCAACTGAGGGAGTGTAAGCAAGGTCAACATACACACAGCAGAGGTGCAGCTTGTTTAGGATGCATGTCAAATACAGAAATGAATCTTATCAACGGCATTAATGTCAAAAAAACATTAAAAAAAGGCCATTCTTTATCTTTGAGGAATTTTAGATAAACTATGACTGCAACCCATCAATCCCTAGTCTACCCTTGCAATAAAACCAAACAAGTTGCAACATACTGTATCTTCAGAGATCTTAAAGTCTTAAGAAGGTCTTAACTCTGTCTTTATTTTGGTATGTACCCATGTGAGTTTCTATATCTTGCAGTCTGTGGTACCATTTGTATTATACTTTATGTTTACCAGTTGTAAGACCAGTAAGTTTTGTAATTTACTGGTTTTGGCAGATTTTTTTTGTACATACAGTATGATTTTAAGGTCATGCACTATGATCTGTATGAATGCTATTTGAAATATGCTGACCTGAAATCTGACACACATTATTACACAGCTCTCAAATGCAGCTGTACAGTTTGCATCAGTCAGTGGTTAGTATTATTATCTGCTAATATTAGTATTATTGTCTATTAATGTTATTCATTGATGTTGGACAAATTATCCATATTGTGAGACATCTGGTCACAGCAGCTGAATCCAGACAAGGTTTATATATTAGTATTCAAAATGCATAGTCATGTTGACCATAGGGTGCAATCAATTGAATACAAATGGCTTTAAATGATACATACTGGAGAGTTGCAAAGTATTCTGTTTGGAACTATGTGTTCAGGTGTTTTTAACGGTGGGTGGGACCGTGGGTGGCGCTGTGGTCTCAAACGTCAAAGGACTGTGGATTTGATTCCAGCCCCGGGCGCTGTGTGTGTGTCTGTGTGGAGTGTGTATGTTCTCGCTATGTTTGTGCAGGTTTACCTTCACCCTTTGATGGACTGAAACGCAGTGCAGGGTGCCTTTGCGGCCCCTGTTTCCTGGGGCAAGTCCCAGGCTTGCTGGGACACTGTATTGCATAAGTACTTATGGAAGGTGGATGGATCCACATACAAAGTGGTGTGAAGATTTGCAAAATATTTACACAACTCAAAAACATGTGACCAGTTTTGGAGTGTATAAGGGAAATGTAGGCCAACACATGAGTTTAACTGTAAACCATATTTATGGCAATATCAATTTTCTTGGTAATTTTGCTATGGTGGTTTCTTGTGATGGAGATTTACAAGTGATGTGAAAATGTCGTAATTTTTTGCTATAAGTCTGATATATCAAGAACTGAAGTTAACTACAGCCAATAATTCCAGTCTTTTCTGATAATATTTGTAATACTTATCATCTACCGAATGCCATGTGCAGCTTCTGAAATATCAGGTGCTCTCTGGATGGATACTGACATTGGATTTGAAGCTGTTTATGCAGCCACACACATAAACACATTTTAAAATGGTAATCAAATCAGGGTGCAGGGTCCTCCTTACGTCAGACAGTATCTATCTCACATATAACCATCTGTGATGTATGTAAATTGATGTAAATAAATGCCTTTGCGGCCACTTTCACTCCCGTGGTAAATGATTGCTTGCGTACTGCATATGCCCCAGTTAATAAGGTTAAAATCAAATAGTGAGAAGTTTTTTTTATATATATTGTACAACTGCTGTTTCTGTCATTTCAGGGAATATTCTCAGCAGCTAGGCAGGTTTGTTATGTATATGTGTCTGTATCTCCCCCTACACTGGGTCCTCCCAATGTAATAAATACTTCACCACACGCACACACACATGCACAAACACACAACTTGTGTATTTTTTTTATACAATCAAGCATAATTTTTTGCAAGCTGTTGATGTGGCTGTTGAGGAAATGCTCACGCAGGAATCGAGTGGAAATGTCAACCATAGGGTTGGGTATGACCTTAAAAAACTCTAGTTCTGTCACCAACAATGTGTCTTGGCCTCAGAGAGGAAAGAGAGCTTCTTACCAGGCCAGACCTCCCCCAAATGGTTCTTCCATGTGGCTGAATTTTTGTCTCAACTGATCTTTCATTTAATATGCCTTGTATTGAAAATTAGCAATTACCTAACATTGATCTCTCATTTGCTTAACTTCAACAGTTGGTCTAATTTCTATTCTTTATATATTTTTACAAAAAGGTAGTCTTATATACAAACTACAACAAAGAACAATAGCTCAAATACAGTAGCTCTACAAAACTGAAACTATGCAGTCAGAATTACAGCTTCTACTTGGGTTTGTCCCTGCGACCCTGACCAAGATAAGCAGTTAGATCATGGATGCATGTATGGCTGAGTTGTCTGAATGTTTATGGATCCCTGCTTTCTTCAGTGTTGAGTTGAATGTTAGATTGCAAGCATCCTATAGAGCAGAGTTGCCCAATTCAAGTCCTGAAAGGGCAGCTTGCACCATAGCTTAATCAAGATGTGTCTGAGAACGGAAATCTGCAAACTGTGTTGGATTCAGGTGCATGGATGTTCTCTTACCCAAAAATGTTCTGAAGGAAAAATGATTGGTTCAGATTGTAGAGAAGGTGGGCTCATGTAACCAGAGGAGGTGGGATCAACCAATCAGATGTCTTGGTTCCACCTTCTCTAGTTGCTTGGACTCCCCCCCCCCCCCCCAACATCCACCTCCACAATCTGATTGATTGTCCCTCTGAACCAATAATTTTTCGTTCTCATTTTTCTGTAAGTAAAACTCCCACAAGCTGGATTCAGGCCCTCCAGGGAACCGGAATTGGAGAACCCTGTTGTAGAGCCATGATGTCTATCTGTCACATGCCTGTTCTTGCTACTCCTGAAAGCTTATGGAAACATGGCCACCAAGTTGTTCAGTGCATGGAGAAAATGATTTGGCGTGAGATTTCAATTTGTCAATTTGTTCCATTTAAACGGCAATCTTCTGTGGTATTCTTACTCTGCTCAGGGCTAAGTTGAAAGAATTCCTCTGTGAACTGCGTATGGGTTTACAACCAGGAAGTGGTGAGATAATGTCGATGAGCAGCATTGCTGTGACTCATAGTCCTACGTGATATTTAAGTGTCCATTGTTTCTGGCACGCAGCTCGGAAATGGGGCTCGGTGGCTAACTTTGCTAAGAGCCAAGCTTACCTTTTTTTTTTTTGAACAGTGTGTGTGTTTGTAAGCGCAATACACACCAGTGTCCCTCCGACTTAAAACATTATGCATTATTTCTTTTTTTATTTTTAACTCCGCTTCTGTTTGAATGGGTGAGAAGTTGCTACGAACCGAGGAGGAGACGCCTTAGCCAGCAGCCTGCCAGCATAGTGAACGGTGGACAACATGACAGATTTTATTATCTCATTCTGTTTTTGCAAATGGTAGCATAAGATATGATCGAAAACACATTTCATACTTCATACAGTTGGTTGTTTTTTTCTATTCTCATATAGGCCTAGGGAATTAAAATAAGTTCATATAAAATTCCTAATGTCCTTGCTTTGGTACATTTATCTATATTTTTGTTGCTTCAAGAGATCAAAAAAAATGCAGTCATATAAACTATAATTTTACTTTTATTAACTAAGCTATAAAATAATATGGCACTTTTTAAGAAGCGCATTCCCCTGTTAATTGCCTTGTTAGATGGTTGTCTGTGCACTAAGTTCCCCCTTATGCATGTATGGGATATATGAACCCTTCCATAATAAAGTTGTCTTTGTGACTCTTCATTATGAGCCAATACTATTTTTATTTACTCTTTGGCTTTTTTGGCTGCTGTCCTACTGTCTTATGTTGAGAATAAAATACTGCACTTCCAGAAGTAGTGAAATAACAGTTCATGTAACCAAGTGTCTAAACAGGATGCTGTGCGTAGTCAGTTTGTCTGAAAGAAGACCTTTGGGACTGACTGTAAACCTTGCTCACTACACTACATGCATTTTGTCCAAAGAGTGGTAACTGTAGGAATGTTATTGAAACAGTTCTTGATTCACAGAAGTAATTTGTTCCACAAACTCTTACATAAGTCAAATTTTACGTTAGTCAGATTTACCCCCCCCCCCCCCATAACATTCAGGATTCTTAACACCAAAAAACACAAGGCAAAAATATACTATTTCTAAAGAACACATATTGAATGAAATATTTTTTGCATTAGTGCTTTCACAAACTTTTATGTATCTCAGATATTTTTTGCGTAAGACCAGATTTATGTGAGCTGGTTTTACGCAAGTCGAGATTGGGCTGAACTTCTTTCTGAACAAATTACTCATTTTACAGAAATGCTATACAAATGCTTGTTTTGTTCCCATTGTTTCAGACGTTTGATTACTGTGGACTAGATGGTTCTAGAACCATGAGACATGCTAGATTGAACATGTGAAATGTGAGTCAAAAGCATGATCTTCCAAATGACCTGACTGGAGAAAATAGTAGTGAAAATACAGACGGCTGAAGGAACTTCAGCACAGATGAGCGTGGTTGTTATGCAACAACTAAACCAGCAGTATTACCCAGCGTAAATAAGCAGAACATGCATGCAGCTCTTACAGACCCATTTGTCATATCCCAGCCAGCGAGGCTTACGCACAAAATGGCCACAATGGGTTTTGCTCTCCATTGATTGGTTTGTGCTCTGGTTGCTGTGTTTCTTCACAATGCTGCTAAGTGCGTCATGCTTTTCACATGAGTTCACAGTATGACGCTCTGATTCATTCATTATTCTCTTCCTTTATATTTCTTTTGAACACGTCTACTGTGTTCACAACCTAAACAGTGAACCAGCCTCCACATACACCTGCAATTATCCCGTCTGTGAGGTCATTAAGCTCACTCTTAATGACACGTGTAGAAATGCAAACAGTGGCTAACTGTCCATATGTATTTACGCCTTACACTCACCTAAAGGATTATTAGGAACACCTGTTCAATTTCTCATTAATGCAATTATCTAATCAACCAATCACATGGCAGTTGCTTCAATGCATTTAGGGGTGTGGTCCTGGTCAAGACAATCTCCTGAACTCCAAACTGAATGTCAGAATGGGAAAGAAAGGTGATTTAAGCAATTTTGAGCGTGGCATGGTTGTTGGTGCCAGATGGGCCGGTCTGAGTATTTCACAATCTGCTCAGTTACTGGGATTTTCACGCACAACCATTTCTAGGGTTTACAACGAATGGTGTGCAAAGGGAAAAACATCCAGTATGCGGCAGTCCTGTGGGTGAAAATGCCCTGTTGATGCTAGAGGTCAGAGGAGAATGGGCCGACTGATTCAAGCTGATAGAAGAGCAACTTTGACTGAAATAACCACTCGTTACAACCGAGGTATGCAGCAAAGCATTTGTGAAGCCACAACACGCACAACCTTGAGGCGGGTGGGCTACAACAGCAGAAGACCCCACCGGGTACCACTCATCTCCACTACAAATAGGAAAAAGAGGCTACAATTTGCACGAGCTCACCAAAATTGGACAGTTGAAGACTGGAAAAATGTTGCCTGGTGTGATGAGTCTCGATTTCTGTTGAGACATTCAAATGGTAGAGTCAGAATTTGGCGTAAACAGAATGAGAACATGGATCCATCATTCCTTGTTACCACTGTGCAGGCTGGTGGTGGTGGTGTAATGGTGTGGGGGATGTTTTCTTGGCACACTTTAGGCCCCTTAGTGCCAATTGGGCATCGTTTAAATGCCACGGCCTACCTGAGCATTGTTTCTGACCATGTCCATCCCTTTATGACCACCATGTACCCATCCTCTGATGGCTACTTCCAGCAGGATAATGCACCATGTCACAAAGCTCGAATCATTTCAAATTTGTTTCTTGAACATGACAATTAGTTCACTGTACTAAAATGGCCCCCACAGTCACCAGATCTCAACCGAATAGAGCATCTTTGGGATGTGGTGGAACGGGAGCTTCGTGCCCTGGATGTGCATCCCACAAATCTCCATCAACTGCAAGATGCTATCCTATCAATATGGGCCAACATTTCTAAAGAATGCTTTCAGCACCTTGTTGAATCAATGCCACGTAGAATTAAGGCAGTTCTGAAGGCGAAAGGGGGTCAAACACCGTATTAGTATGGTGTTCCTAATAATCCTTTAGGTGAGTGTATATCTGCAGACATTTGGAAAATTTGTGCTTTTTGTGATTTTTTTTTTTATCGTGTATGTATATAACTGTATATAAACAGCATACAGGCATATTCGTGTTTGTTTCATGCATCGTGTTAAACACCTCTTTTTCCACGTGTGGTTTTTATCTGTTATTGCTATATAACCCACAAAAGTGTTTATCATCTTAATAAAACAATGACAGCACATATCAGCACTGGAAGGAGCATAGACATAAAATTTCCACAGATGTAAACCGCAAAGCCTACAGACATCCTTAGGTGAACTATGTTTCACGTAAGGAACTTAAAATGCATAAGAGAGTCTCCCTTGCTATGGATGAAAAATGCATCAGGCATGTTCCAGTTGGACCAGTATAGGAAATGTCACAGTCATGGTTAAGGGAGCTATATGATAGGCAGTATGCAACAGTGGACGTGTGCTTATCTGTGGCCAGCAGTAACTGTGGACCATATGACACCCATAACAGAGTAAATGCACCCTAGAGGCAGAAGACTTAGTTCATTACTTAAGTACAATTACTTTTCAGTTGTTTTTGTCATAGTGACAATGGGAAATATTGCCCCTCTGGGTAGCGGATGACTTCTGTGTAACGTTATGTATTTATTTAGAAAATACGTTGTTCTCTCCTTTCTCCTGCTTCTGCTTTCACATAATGGAGATTTCCTGACAAACGGCATTTACTCTGACGTCAGCAGCTTTGAGTACATAGGTATGTCATGTGCCGTAAATGGGCCGAGCTCCTTGTTTCCCCCTTCCCCCGTCTCTTATCACCTCCAGTCAAAGTCAGATACGTCGGTCAGCCTTAACTGCTTCTCCTCGAGGCACTTTTGTTTCGTCATAGTGGGAGTGAGGAGCCCAAACCAGCTGGCTTTTTGTTTGTCATACATGCCTCAAAGTTTACCTTATCATATTTTTAAATCCTATATGCCTTCATGTACGTTTTAGATGAACAGATACAAATTTGTGTTTTGTGCCAAAGTATTATACAGTAAGAAAAACAAGGCAGTGTGGTTGAGATACTTGTGAAGATGATGATTTTTTTCATATTATCCATAGAAACAAATTATAAATGTATTTTGTGTAGTAGGTCGTGGGATCGAGGTCTGCTGTTAGATATGAATAAGGTACAGGAGGGCGGGATTTAAGCAGAACTAATACAAGTGAAATGTAAAATTGGGTCACGACCCTGGTTATTGAACATCACAAAGAGAGGTGCAAAAACCACAAGGAAATGCACAGGAAACCTCTTCTAAGGCGAACCAGCCATTGTTCCGGAGAACATGACTCCAGCTGTCTCAGATTCACCCAGCTGCTCCCTGCGAAGGTGGTTTGTTCAGCTGCAGTCAGTGGACGTTTCCCCCCTAAGGAACAGAAATGTTCGAATGTCCACTTTTTCCTGATTTTCCGGGAACATTATCCTGCTACTAAAACAAATGCTAATAAGATAATGACAAATGAAGGGCACAGGAGGACGGCAGGTATTACTGCGGCTCGACACCCCAAAGATCATGGGTTCAAGGCTGGCCGGGACATTTGCAGAATGCACAAGTAATATAAAGTAATAGTTATATTATAAAGCAATGTTTTTCAACATTAATTGCGTAAAAAGGATGTTCGGGTAATGTCGTTATCATTCTGTCATTGACAGAGCCTTTGTGAAAATGTATGATGTAGAAAAAACGTTCCAATACAGTAAGGACGTTCTCTGCCAATTTTGAGAAGACCATCACATAACGTTGGCTGAAGTTCTGGATAGGCACTTGGGCTGGTAATCGATTGCTGTGGTTAAAGATGAATTAAAACCTGTTCGCTATCGTTGTGTCTTGTTGAGTTGGCTAAAAACAGAAAACACATGCGTGGACTAAATCTGAGCCTGTTCCAAGTACCACAGACTTCTGCTCGTTATTTTGCTTTTTCCAACAAAGAGTGAATGGGGAAGAACTCTGCACTGAGCTGATTTAAGAGCATTAAGTGCTCGGTGGGCCCTCGCAGTAGGACCGCTGGCGCCCACAGTGATGATTTCCGCCTCTACATTACATTTCAGTTTAATCATTAAAATTCGCTATTTGGCAGTCAGTGATTATTACGTGGTCGCGTGGTTGTGTGGCTGCTGAAACCCTTCTCTCCCACCTGCATACTATCTCTCAGACGCAGGCCATCGCGTAGGCAAGCCTACTGACATCAGCGCTGGCGAATGAATCAGCACAAATTATCACCAGTACTGATCTATTCTCTGGATGCCTGGGTGTCCTTCACGGAATGAGGGTCATACAGAGAACATGCAAGAGGATCGACATGAGAGCACACGTTCGTGTTTAGGTTGCTCTTGTACAAATCTTTGGTCACGTTGTCTCCCATTATTCTAGTGACAGTCATTTCTGACTGTGCGTGAACGTCCCCTACAGCCCCCCCCCCCCGCTGTGTCCCTATTGACCAGCTTCCTTTGTCATGTAAAGCAAGAGATTCGGTGGAGAAATCGATTGGAGCACCAAACTCAGCAACTCGTGGGTGCCTGACAGATTAGTAATTATTCAACATCAATTCAGCAGCTAGAGTATTTCCAGAACATGAAATATCTATTGTGGAAACGAAAATGACACAGAGCTAATTCAGTTCAAAGTTTTGTAAGTTAATTCATGTGTGAGCAAAAAATAAAATGTTCACTAAACCTTCCAAAAACCTTCACTTATTGCATTATCTAAACATGAAAAATGCTGCTATATTTTCTGGTCTTAAATACTGAAACATTTTCAGTTCAGGTCTGAGAGTTTGCCTAAAAGAAATCATAACATTTGTAAAGAAATTGTATTGCTGCTCTGCTTGCCTGTTATGTGGTATTAAATTATAAGAGTGATTATCAAAAAATATTTTAAAGATTTTTCCCCCGGCAAAACTGAACAATAATAATGTGGTTGAAAATATTTAGTTTGAAGATGACTTTGTGTACATTTGCCCAGTTTTTTTGCTGACAGAAATGGCTGTCTTACCCCCCCACCCCCAGGATGGAGTTTGGGTGCCATCCATGGTTATGGCTGTGAAAATAACTGGGATGCAAGCAGATTCCCAGCTGGAGATTTGTGGTGGTGTTAATGGTGGTGTTTTACATCCTGATTGTCCTCTGTCTGAGTGATTCATGGCACTCGGATGAAAGCTGTAGCTCGGAGGCCCCCGCACCCCAAGAAATGGCGGAATAGTAATAGAACATCAGCTATTAGAATAAAATGTAAGGATGTGGCTCAGTGACAAATAAGTGTGGTGCAGTGGTTAGCACTGTTGCCTCACACCTCTGGGACCTGGGTTCAAGTCTCCGCCTGGGTCATATGTGTGTGGAGTTTGCATGTTCTCCCCGTGTCGTCGTGGGGTTTCCTCTGGGTACTCCAGTTTCCCCCCCAGTCCAAAGACATGCTGAGGCTAATTGGAGTTACTAAACTGCCCGTAGGTGTGCATGTGTGAGTGCATGGTGTGTGAGTGTGCCCTGCGATGGGCTGGCCCCCCATCCAGGGTTGTTCCCTGCCTCGTGCCCATTGCTTCCGGGATGGGCTCCGGACCCCCCGCGACCCAGTAGGATAAGCGGGTTGGACAATGGATGGATGGACATCAGGTATGTTAAAATGTCATTTCCGTATTCATCTTTGTTTCATGTCATTTGAAATGATTTTGCACTATTTCTTCGAAAGCTAAGACTGCATGCACTTGAAAACGTTAAATAGTGTAACCACAAAAGAATGAGAAATATGAAGAATTTGTCCACTTGGAGTGTAAAATAATTGCTTCATAATTACAATTTAAAATAACACAAAAAACAGATTTTATTAGGCTTATCTCTAAGTTTTTTGCATTATGAGCAGGACATATGCTGAAAACACCTGTTTTCTAAATACACTTTAACAAATTATGTAAAAAATGTAAAAATAAAAAAATAAAAATCATATTACACTGCAGTAGAGGATTGCATTTTATTCTACATTAATTATCCTGTATATTATCATATTTTTATGAAAGGTACTGGTTATGGTAATTGACACAAACCAGTTACACCACTTGAGCATGTTGCTTCTACAATCAAAGACCATTGTTTGTTGAAGAAATTGACATTGAAAATCAAGCATGACAAGTCAACAAGGTCAACTGAACTTGGTGTTTTATTTTATTTCAATATAGGAAAAACATCTAACAACAAAAATCAGGAATTCATGTCTTCTATTGTGATTCCATCCATCCATCCATCCGTCCATTTTCTCCCGCTTTTCTGGGGTCGGGTCGTGGGGGCAGCAGTCTGAACAGGAAGGCCCAGATCTCCCTCTTCAGGGCCGCCTTCTCATTTCTGCAACACCTCAGCAGGCATCCTAGATAGATGCATGAACCTCCTCAGCTGGCTCCCATTGATGTGGAGGAGCAGTGACTCTATTTTGAGCCCCTCCCAGAAGTCTGAGCTCCGTACCTTTAAGGCTGAGCCCAGACACCCTGCAAAGAGACCTCATTTCTGCTACTTATACCGCGATCTCTTTCTTTCGGTCACTACCCAAAGCTCATGACCATAAGTGAGGGTAGGAACGCAGTTTGACGTAAATCAATAGCTTTGACTTCCTGCTCAGCTCTCGCTTTACCACTACAGAATGGTACAGCGTCTGAATAACTGCCAGCGTGGCACCAAAGCGCCTGTCGATCTCCTCCTCCTTTCTTCCCTCACTCTTGAACAAGACCCTGAGATAGTTGATCTCTTCCGCTCGAGGCAGTAATTCATCCCCAACCTGGATGGACAATCCACCCATGACCTCAGTCATGATTTCAGTTAAGAAAAACATGTAGCAACAAAGAATCAGGATAAAATCATGTCTGTGTGTTTCTGTCTCTATGTGTCTTGTGTGTCTGTGTATGTGCGTAACCTACCTTTCACTCCCTTTGGCAAATTAACTGGCCCTTGCAGCAGGATCAGCGTTCACTCATGCTCATGACGAGCCACTTTTTCCCTGCTTGAAAGCAGCATCTATTAGGGGAAAAGAGGCACCATTATATTAATTATGAAATAGCAGAAATTTAATAAAGTACATTTTACAGATGCAAATTTTATACAGTTCTCTGATTATCTCCTATCACTGAATTATTGGAGTTTAAGGTTTTTTTTTTTTTAAAGCTGCTGTAGATGTTGAACAGTCACTGTTCACCCACTTCATTCTGCTACATTATGACGTTTCATACATATATGACATTATATGCTGCGTAAATCTGTAAGCGAATGGAATAAAAATATACATTGAAGATGAACATTTCTAAAACACTAGGGTTGTTCAGCATAATGATTTTATCCAAGCCTTACAGAGCTTTGATGATAAAGTTGCAAATAAATCACCACCTTTTCCAAAAATGTAACATTGGACTCCTGAAAATAGTTCCACATAGTAAATTACTTTATATTACATTTAATCAGCCTACTTATATTTAACAAAACTGGCCTCTAACAGACGGACTTGTAATAGGAGTCAAATGGTGTAGCTGGTTACACCATTAGACATTTCAATTTAAAATCAAATTTTATAGTCATTACCATGACTCCTATGTAAGCACATGGCCTAGGTGTGAACTCATTTTTATAATTATCATGAATTGATGTTTTCCTGGGGTCATGCCATTTGACATGTAAACCTAATACCAAACCATCCATCCATCCATCTCCTACTGCTTATCCGAGGTCGGGTCGCGGGGGCAGCCTAAGCAGGGAAACCCAGACTTCCCTCTCCCCGGCCACTTCCTCCAGCTCCTCTGGGGGAATCCCGAGGCGTTCCCAGGCCAGCCGAGAGACATAGTCCCTCCAGCGTGTCCTGGGTCTTCCCCGGGGCCTCCTCCCAGTGGGACATGCCCGGAACACCTCACCAGGGAGGCGTCCAGGAGGCATCCTGACCAGATGCCCGAGCCTCCTCATCTGGCTCCTCTCAATGCGGAGGAGCAGCGGCTCTACTCTGAGTCCCTCCCGAATGACTGAGCTCCTCATCCTATCTCTAAGGGAGAGCCCAGCCACCCTGCGGAGGAAACCCATTTCGGCTGCTTGTATTTGCGATCTCGTTCTTTCGGTCACTACCCACAGCTCGTGACCATAGGTGAGGGTAGGAATGTAGATCGACTGGTAAATCGAGAGCTTCGCCTTTTGGCTCAGCTCCTTCTTCACCACGACAGACCGATGCAGCGCCCGCATCCCTGCTGACGCTGCACCGATCTGCCTGTCGTAATACCAAACCATACCCTAAAAATGTCAAATTATCTGCTATTTTGGACTTACTAACTTTGACTTGCAAAAGTTAGGGTCACCAGGAGTCCTTCTCTCTGATATTATTTCCCGTCACAGGGTTTTCTATTTCACAATTTGAACAAATTCTCCAAATTAATTATAATATTCAGAACAATGGTGTTCTGTTACTTTTATTTCCTATTAAATAGTTCTAATGTAAGATTACACCGGACTAGTTGAAAGCACGTTTTATTGAGAATTTCACCTTTTTTTTACACAACTTTTTAGATTACTTGGTTAAGTTTTTACAGTTTCACAACTTTTTTGCCATCATCCCCCAAATATTCTCTCAAAATCGATTAAAGATAGACGTTTTGGATAAAGTCCTTGGATAAGTTTATTTTCAAAGTGTAACTTTTAAAATTTAACTAATACATATGGACACAAAAAATTAGCATCACGTCATTGACCCATAGATGCCCAGTACTTTTCTAATTGGATAAAAGTTTTTTAGCAAAACAATGTGTCTATGAATTATACTCCATTTTCACAATATGCCTGTTTGTTAGGATACCCATTAGAAAACAGAAAGTGAGAATATGCCATCCACAGATTCTCCATGGTTCTTTTCTGGTTTGGTCCATGTATGCTGTCGTTAGATCCAGCTAAATGCCTGATAATCTAATTTGATTGATATGAGCTTGTGCTCTTCGGATTACAAGGGTTTCACCGTGTTTAGAGGAATAAATTGCAGCTTACTGTACATCAAGCCAAGTAATTTGCTTTGGCCTGTACTGGTTAGCAGGCCGCTGCGGATGTAGTTAATAGCAGTGAAAATCGTGCACTTTGCCCCCCGGTGCCATGCTGTTCCTGAACTGCTGATTGCCCTTTAAGTCAGTCATTCACCCCCCCCCTCTTTATTTAGTTATCTTTAAATTGTTGAATCTGGTACAAGATGAGATGAAATATTTATCCGATTTCTTGTCTTCGGAAGCATTTTGAACCTCACTTGGTCACATCGAAGTGCACAGAGCCATTTATGGTGGTTTTCGTCAATTAATTGAAATACTTTTATTAAATGTTTTGTAGATATGTACTGTACTTTAAACATATGAATGCTGTGTGGTTTCCGAACTTCCTGGATTTCAGCAAATTTCAAGGGGCTTAAGGAGCTCTTATTTTATGGGGAGTTCGGATTCAACCCGTTACACCCCCCTCGTATATCGACCCCTACTGGCCTGGGGGCTCAAGAAGCTTTTGTCTTCTGCTTCTCCTCTTGGTTTTTTTTTTGTAAAGTTTTCTCTCTTCCTACAGGAAGAAAGTACTCCTAAGGAAAAGTACAGAAGATCTCGGGAGTCACATACAGGATTATCACTCTTGTCAACATGTTCGCTAATCTAAGTCAGCTAATGAGGTCATTCAGCCTTGTGAAACAGCCTAGTTGAAAAATCAAGTTCGTTTTTATTAGCCTCCCTTAGAGATGCTGCAAATCCACAAGCTTCAGTATATTTTGGTGAATTTTAATAATGTTACATTTTCTAGCTACTTAGCTTGCTGCTCATTTGTAGCTACTTTCTGCACTCATCCTTGTATTTTGCTTATGTGTTTTGTCAGCCATGCGGTAACATTAGCTATTCAAAGATATTTTAGGATTGTGATCTTTATTGTTGTCCTTTGACTTTTTATTAAATGATATGAGTAGAAATGTGAATAAGTATCGGTCTCTCTTTACTTTCCTGATTGCATCGTTCAGCCTCTCCGCATGATGAGATTTTGATTTGGTTCAGGTGTTTTGCTGGCCTTAATGTTGGGAATGAGGCCACTGTTAAATGGCTTCATGTGCATGAAGTGCTCTCTTGTTTGGCCCTCCAGCATGCTTACACATCTATTAAGTCTGTTGATGGTTGGGAGAGCCTGTTAAAATTTATGGAAGTGTAGAGTGTTGATAAGCTCTCCTCAGGCCATTTGCTTTTATGGAGTAATATAAACTCCCATAGCAGTGGTCCTGACTCTGCCCCCCTGTCGTGTTCCCTGCAATTGTGTCGCCTCAGGTAGAGCGAATAGTAGACAAGCGCAGGAACAAGAAGGGCAAGTGGGAATACCTGATCCGGTGGAAGGGCTACGGCAGCAACGAGGATACCTGGGAGCCAGAGCACCACCTACTGCACTGCGAGGAGTTCATCGACCAGTTCAACAACCTGCATCTCCAGCGGGACAAGCGGCCGCGGCAAGCCAGGCCGAGCGAGGCTGTGCGAGGCCGGGGGGAGGCACGGAGGAGGAAGAGGAGCGGCACGGGGGCTATGCTGAAGCCCAGGAAGATCAGCAAGCAGGCAGGAGACAGGGCGACCAAGACTGTGACTTACAGGACGGCATCCGGCGAACTGCAGCCTCTACCTGTGCAGAAGGAGCACAACGGAGTGGAGAATGGGGACATCAATGCCTTAGACTACGACAGCGCCGCCCCAGTGGACAAAATGATGCAGGACCTGGATGTTACAAAAACACCCCTGCTGAATGAAATAGGTGAGGCTTCCCTTTTACACTGTTCTTACCATGCATATGAGGGTCTAAACAACACCGTCATGCTTCTGTAAACGGCAAGAGAACTAAACGTATTGTCATGGTTACTCAGTAAGACCAGTTTACCCAAAGTGACTCGGTGTACAATTTCAAACAAATTTTATCCCTGTAGACATTAACCAAAGAGTTAAGTGTCTTTCCTGATAGTCACAGGATGATAATTATATATATTTGATTTATGAGAAACATCTGTATAATGCATAGTATAGCATGCATAATATTTTACATTATTACAGAGTCTGCAGTTCCAGCGTGTGATTCCAACAAATTATGAAAAAATGATGGTCTTTATCTGGATGACTTGGTTGAATGATCAGTTTTTAAATCAGGCATACATTTGGGAGTCTGAGGTATCCCACGTCCTCTTGTGTGTCCTGCATGTTCTACAAACTGTAGACGAGTCACTGATCACTTTTGTCGATTTGCATATTTAATCTCCAAATTGCAGGTTTTGAGGTTGTAAAAACTCAGCTTGTGTTTATGAACAGATGAGGTTTTTAGAAAGATCTTTTCTATCCAAGTCAGTGCAGTCAGAATGAGCACCACTGATGCATTATAATTTTCATTAATTATCGATTAATTATCGATTTGAAATAGGTATGTGTTTTTTACGCTTCAGATCCAAGTCTGCTCCAGCTTCTAAATGGAATGGCTTTACTGTAACTTTTTTAATGTTGCTGTCCAGATTTTGGCTTATCCCTGTCATACACCCATAGATCAAAACTGAAGCTGTTGTTACTGAGGAAAAATGATCTGTTATCCTGCTGAGCACGTTCTTTTGGTCCAGGGGGATCAACAAGTCCATAGGAACACAGATATGTATATATCTCACCTGCTGAGTCTGCTTGCATTCCACATTGCTGCTCTGGTTGGACATCTCTAAGGTTTGTGCTGGTGTGTCTGGGGCAGGCAGGCGTCTCTTATGGGTCTCTAAGCATTCGGGGGGGGGGGGGGGAATGCGGGGAGACAGAAGAGGGTGAGAAGGCGTCGCTTATAATTTGGCATTTCTTTACAAATTTCTCAAGGTGCTTCCCTTGAGTCGGGCTGTTTCTTTGCTCCTGCTGTAGTTTCCAAGTCCCCTAGCAGGTTAAACTTGTTTTCAATATACAGAGATAATATAGTACAGGCAGTCCACGGGTTAAGAACGTCCAACTTACGGACAAAACCTACTTACGAGTGGACTACCATGAAGTCTGTTATATAAACAGTTTGAGTTAGAAACATTGGCTGGTAATACGAAAAGCACACAGTACTTAGTGACGCTCACTAAAACGCTGTGTGACTTCACTGGGTACTCAGCTCGAGGTGCAGTACAGTACTGTATGGATTTTAATTATTACAGTATTATTATTATTATTATTATTATTATTATTATTATTATTATTATTATTATTGTTGTTATTATGAGGTGGCACCTGGTACACTGGTTAACACTGTTGCCTGATACCTCAGGGACCAAGGTTCGAGTCTCCTCCATGGCTCCGTGTGTGTGGAGTTTGCATCTTCTCCCTGTGTCGTCGTGGGGTTTCCTCCAGGTTCTCCGGTTTCCCCCCACAGTCCAAAAACATGCTGAGGTTAATTGGAGTCACCAAACTGCCCATCAGTGTGCATGTTTGCCTGAATGGTGTGTGAGTGTGCCCTGCGATGGTGTGTGAGTGTGCCCTGCGTTGGTGTGTGAGTGTGCCCTGCGTTGGTGTGTGAGTGTGCCCTGCGTTGGTGTGTGAGTGCCCTGCGTTGGTGTGTGTGTGTGCCCTGCGTTGGTGTGTGTGTGTGCCCTGCATTGGTGTGTGTGTGCCCTGCGTTGGTGTGTGTGTGTGCCCTGCGTTGGTGTGTGAGTGTGCCCTGCGTTGGTGTGTGTGTGTGCCCTGCGTTGGTGTGTGAGTGTGCCCTGCGTTGGTGTGTGTGTGTGCCCTGCGTTGGTGCGTGAGTGTGCCCTGCGTTGGTGTGTGAGTGTGCCCTGCGTTGGTGCGTGAGTGTGCCCTGCGTTGGTGCGTGAGTGTGCCCTGCGTTGGTGCGTGTGTGTGCCCTGCGTTGGTGCGTGAGTGTGCCCTGCGTTGGTGCGTGAGTGTGCCCTGCGTTGGTGCGTGAGTGTGCCCTGCGTTGGTGCGTGAGTGTGCCCTGCGTTGGTGCGTGTGTGTGCCCTGCGTTGGTGTGTGAGTGTGCCCTGCGTTGGTGTGTGAGTGTGCCCTGCGTTGGTGTGTGAGTGTGCCCTGCGTTGGTGTGTGAGTGTGCCCTGCGTTGGTATGTGAGTGTGCCCTGCGTTGGTGTGTGAGTGTGCCCTGCGATGGTGTGTGAGTGTGCCCTGCGTTGGTGTGTGAGTGTGCCCTGCGTTGGTGTGTGTGTGTGCCCTGCGTTGGTGTGTGAGTGTGCCCTGCGTTGGTGTGTGTGTGCCCTGCGTTGGTGTGTGAGTGTGCCCTGCGTTGGTGTGTGAGTGTGCCCTGCGTTGGTGTGTGAGTGTGCCCTGCGTTGGTGTGTGTGTGTGCCCTGCGTTGGTGTGTGAGTGTGCCCTGCGTTGGTGTGTGTGTGCCCTGCGTTGGTGTGTGTGTGTGCCCTGCGTTGGTGTGTGAGTGTGCCCTGCATTGGTGTGTGTGCCCTGCGTTGGTGTGTGTGCCCTGCGTTGGTGTGTGAGTGTGCCCTGCGTTGGTGTGTGAGTGTGCCCTGCGATGGTGTGTGAGTGTGCCCTGCGTTGGTGTGTGTGTGCCCTGCGTTGGTGTGTGTGCCCCCTGCGTTGGTGTGTGTGCGTCCTGCGTTGGTGTGTGTGCGTCCTGCGTTGGTGTGTGTGTGCCCTGCGATGGTGTGTGAGTGTGCCCTGCGTTGGTGTGTGAGTGTGCCCTGCGTTGGTGTGTGTGTGTGCCCTGCGTTGGTGTGTGAGTGTGCCCTGCGATGGTGTGTGAGTGTGCCCTGCGTTGGTGTGTGAGTGTGCCCTGCGATGGTGTGTGAGTGTGCCCTGCGTTGGTGTGTGAGTGTGCCCTGCGATGGTGTGTGAGTGTGCCCTGCGATGGTGTGTGAGTGTGCCCTGCGTTGGTGTGTGAGTGTGCCCTGCGTTGGTGTGTGTGTGTGCCCTGCGTTGGTGTGTGAGTGTGCCCTGCGTTGGTGTGTGTGTGCCCTGCGTTGGTGTGTGAGTGTGCCCTGCGTTGGTGTGTGAGTGTGCCCTGCGTTGGTGTGTGAGTGTGCCCTGCGTTGGTGTGTGAGTGTGCCCTGCGTTGGTGTGTGTGTGTGCCCTGCGTTGGTGTGTGAGTGTGCCCTGCGTTGGTGTGTGTGTGCCCTGCGTTGGTGTGTGTGTGTGCCCTGCGTTGGTGTGTGAGTGTGCCCTGCATTGGTGTGTGTGCCCTGCGTTGGTGTGTGTGCCCTGCGTTGGTGTGTGAGTGTGCCCTGCGTTGGTGTGTGAGTGTGCCCTGCGATGGTGTGTGAGTGTGCCCTGCGTTGGTGTGTGTGTGCCCTGCGTTGGTGTGTGTGCCCCCTGCGTTGGTGTGTGTGCGTCCTGCGTTGGTGTGTGTGCGTCCTGCGTTGGTGTGTGTGTGCCCTGCGATGGTGTGTGAGTGTGCCCTGCGTTGGTGTGTGAGTGTGCCCTGCGTTGGTGTGTGTGTGTGCCCTGCGTTGGTGTGTGAGTGTGCCCTGCGATGGTGTGTGAGTGTGCCCTGCGTTGGTGTGTGAGTGTGCCCTGCGATGGTGTGTGAGTGTGCCCTGCGTTGGTGTGTGAGTGTGCCCTGCGTTGGTGTGTGAGTGTGCCCTGCGTTGGTGTGTGTGTGTGTGCCCTGCGTTGGTGTGTGAGTGTGCCCTGCGTTGGTGTGTGTGTGCCCTGCGTTGGTGTGTGTGTGTGCCCTGCGTTGGTGTGTGAGTGTGCCCTGCATTGGTGTGTGTGCCCTGCGTTGGTGTGTGAGTGTGCCCTGCGTTGGTGTGTGAGTGTGCCCTGCGATGGTGTGTGAGTGTGCCCTGCGTTGGTGTGTGAGTGTGCCCTGCGTTGGTGTGTGTGTGTGCCCTGCGTTGGTGTGTGAGTGTGCCCTGCGTTGGTGTGTGAGTGTGCCCTGTGTTGGTGTGTGTGTGCCCTGCGATGGTGTGTGAGTGTGCCCTGCGTTGGTGTGTGAGTGTGCCCTGCGATGGTGTGTGAGTGTGCCCTGCGATGGTGTGTGAGTGTGCCCTGCGTTGGTGTGTGTGTGCCCTGCGTTGGTGTGTGAGTGTGCCCTGCGTTGGTGTGTGAGTGTGCCCTGCGATGGTGTGTGAGTGTGCCCTGCGTTGGTGTGTGTGTGCCCTGCGTTGGTGTGTGAGTGTGCCCTGCGATGGTGTGTGAGTGTGCCCTGCGATGGTGTGTGAGTGTGCCCTGCGATGGTGTGTGAGTGTGCCCTGCGATGGTGTGTGAGTGTGCCCTGCGTTGGTGTGTGTGCCCCCTGCGTTGGTGTGTGTGCCCCCTGCGTTGGTGTGTGTGCGCCCTGCGTTGGTGTGTGTGCCCCCTGCGTTGGTGTGTGTGTGCCCTGCGTTGGTGTGTGAGTGTGCCCTGCGATGGTGTGTGAGTGTGCCCTGCGATGGTGTGTGAGTGTGCCCTGCGTTGGTGTGTGTGTGCCCTGCGTTGGTGTGTGTGCCCCCTGCGTTGGTGTGTGTGTGCCCTGCGTTGGTGTGTGTGCCCCCTGCGTTGGTGTGTGTGTGCCCTGCGTTGGTGTGTGTGCCCCCTGCGTTGGGGTTGGCGCCCCATCCTGGCTCCAGACCCCCGGTGAATAGCAGTTACAGAAGATGGATGGATGGATATTACTATTTTTAGTAGCAGTATGTACTTTATTATTTTTCCGACTTACCTACAAATTTGACTTACAGACAGACTTAGGAAATGGATCCCCTGGTTAATCTGGGGGCTGCCTGTAATTAGCACATGTGTAATAAATATCTCATATCAAACAGGTCAGACCAAAGCTCTCCTATGGGGGATTCCTGTACGTGCCAAAGCCATCTGAGAGATCCCTTTCCTGGCTCCTCCTCCCGGTGGGACATGCCTGGAACCTCCCCCCCCCCCCCCCAGGGAACCCAAACCGCCTCAGCTGGGTCCAAAGGAACAGCAACTTGATTTCTAGGTCCCTCCGCAGCCCCAAAGCCCTCGCTCCATTACGGAAGGTGATCAGACCTTGGCAATACACCATCTGTTTATGTGTAGTAGAGATATATGCCTCCTTTTTCCCAGTGAAACTTGGAGAGCACTTCCCCACTGATTTGGAGTAAGCAGATTAAAAGCACGGTGGGTAGGGGGCTGATGAAAGCGATCTGCTTGTAGTTCAGTGTTCTGCTCCAGGAGATTCCTTGGTAGTGCAGAGTTATGAATACGTGTACTACAGCACACTCAGAACTGCTTTGTGTAGAGTCATACTGCAGAGTCAGCAGGCAGTGGGCGTATTCACCGTGGATAAAAGCGTGTTTAACACCCAAATATTTGTGTTTGTTACTGTCTGCTTTCTTCTGTAAAAAGAAGGCCAATCTTGCTTCGGTTTGTCACCCTGAACAAGGTCACACCGTCGGGCGCCTTTAAGTAGAGCAGTTTTTTCTTTTTTGCCCCGAAATTCATCAAACATCTTTTGTGCTTCTGATGCAGTGCTACTCCCTTCCTGTCAAAGGACTTTCTGCCACTGTATCATGCAAAATGTATGCCTGTAATACTTGATTTACTTGATACTTGATTGATTTACTGCATAATTTCCCAGGCACGTTTTTATTAATGCCACTAACTGTATAATCGTATGAAGCAGCGTTAACAAGTAGCAGTGTTTGGTTGGTGGCTGAATCGATCAGAGGCAGTGGTGAGCATAGAGAATAGAGATGCACCACCTTGGAGTTCACAGCAAGCACTAGAACTGCAAATTGAATATGTTGGTTCTGTCGTAAAGCCACTAGGAGCCTTTCCCTGTCAGCCAGTGGGGGGCCACATCTCACAGTAGAGGGGAATTGAAACATACTCCACTTCTGTTCTTATGCTCTTCCTCTCACTGTGGTCAAGCCCAAGGAGATGGTAGTCACCATTTTTAATTTTTTTTATGAAGACTGCATTGATTTTGGGTTCCTCAGCAGGTGAGTTAAACATGTTCCAGTGAAAATGACGACAAGGATTTAATGGGAATTAGGCTGCAGTTGTTTGCATTTTAAAACTTTACATTTTCACATGTAAATCACATAACCTGGTAGAATCGCATGATGTCATGTAATTTTTTGTTTTTATTTTAGATGTTGTTATTATTATTTTTATTATGATTATTATTATTATTGTGTTGTTGCTGTTGTTGTTCCCAACCCCCAGGATGTGGTCCAAGGCCAGTATTTTACAGGGCTGTTGAACACTGGGGGTTTGGGGGAGGGGTTGGTTCATTTCCAAAAACATGTAGAACAAATAGAAGCGATTTAAAAAAAAACAACACAAAAGGTCCATGGACGTCAGACGCTTGGGAAGCCCCACTCCGCAGGACAGCAGTCAGGTTACCCCACTCCGCAGGACAGCAGTCAGGTTACCCCACTCCGCAGGACAGCAGTCAGGTTACCCCACTCCGCAGGACAGCAGTCAGGTTACCCCACTCCGCAGGACAGCAGTCAGGTTACCCCACTCCGCAGGACAGCAGTCAGGTTACCCAACTCCGCAGGACAGCAGTCAGGTTACGCCACTCCGCAGGACAGCAGTCAGGTTACCCCACTCCGCAGGACAGCAGTCAGGTTACCCCACTCCGCAGGACAGCAGTCAGGTTACCCCACTCCGCAGGACAGCAGTCAGGTTACCCCACTCCGCAGGACAGCAGTCAGGTTACCCCACTCCGCAGGACAGCAGTCAGGTTACGCCACTCCGCAGGACAGCAGTCAGGTTTCCCCACTCCGCAGGACAGCAGTCAGGTTACGCCACTCCGCAGGACAGCAGTCAGGTTACCCAACTCCGCAGGACAGCAGTCAGGTTACGCCACTCCGCAGGACAGCAGTCAGGTTACCCCACTCCGCAGGACAGCAGTCAGGTTACCCCACTCCGCAGGACAGCAGTCAGGTTACCCCACTCCGCAGGACAGCAGTCAGGTTACCCCACTCCGCAGGACAGCAGTCAGGTTACCCCACTCCGCAGGACAGCAGTCAGGTTACGCCACTCCGCAGGACAGCAGTCAGGTTTCCCCACTCCGCAGGACAGCAGTCAGGTTACGCCACTCCGCAGGACAGCAGTCAGGTTACGCCACTCCGCAGGACAGCAGTCAGGTTACCCAACTCCGCAGGACAGCAGTCAGGTTTCCCCACTCCGCAGGACAGCAGTCAGGTTACGCCACTCCGCAGGACAGCAGTCAAGTTACTGTGTTCTGCACTTCAGGAGGAAACCAGGGTGCTTGACGCAAACTTGTATGGCACTGGGAGAACAAACCCCACCCGCACACAGAAACGTACACACACACATACACAAACACAAACACGCACAAAGCACATGCAAAGCGGAGGTCTGAGGTAACATCACTACCCACTGTGCTGCTCTGTTAAGCTAAACATTTAGATTTTGAGGTTTCTTATCTCCCTGAACTCAGACCTTTTGGAGGGTCCACTCTAATAACGGATGCTCTCTTTAGCAGACGGCTCGTGTGTGAGCTGTGGGGTCAGATTTAATAGGGAATTGAGTGAATAATTCCCGGGCACGGCCCTGTCTTGCTGTATTTGCATCCTCTTAACGTCTCTCCACCATGTCCAACGCCATTGAATTAATTTTTTTAATTCTTTGCAAACCCATTGTTATCTTACACAGCTTGATATTGGCTGCATTCATTGCATATTGGTTTAGGGATAATTATTCAATGGCTTTCTGTTGGTTTTACTCAGTAATTCAACATGGGCAGTTTGCTTTGAGGAGGAAATTCATTAATGACTTTCCTTAATATTTGGTATGATTTTGGTTAGTAGGAGGTTTTTGGTGACAAAACCTTTGGATAGACCATCTAGGGGTATATATTATTTATGTGCACAAGGAGTATTTTAAAAAATGAATAAGCCCATATTAAATATTTGTTTTTGAAAGCTGCCTGTTATAACATCTTGCTTTTCATGTGTAATGTAAGGGGTTTGATATTGGGCTGCTGAATGTTTTTTCCCAGAGATTTATTTTGTATGTAATAATAATAATAATAATAATAAATTTAATTTATAATGCACTTTACATTTTACAGAGAAAATCTCAAAGATTAGATGTCATGTAGATTAGATGTCATGCTTTCCACAGTTTCGTCCAATGTATTATTAATTGTTTTACTGTTTTACTGAATATGACATGTTGGAGTTATTGTGCTGCATTAGTGTGAGTTCAGTGCAGAAGGTATGTGAGTCCAGGGTTTGTCAGTGGTAGGGAGTATGGAGGTATCGAAGGGAATGGATTTTCAGTTTTTGGAAATATGCTTTAAAAATCAGGATAATGACTACTCCCATCGTTCCATTTTCAGCACAGCAAAAATTCAGCCTTAAATCAGCATCACAGTATCTGTACACATTGGTAGTGACAGGTAGCCCTGATTAAGAAGCAGACTCATCATTTAGTTTGCAATAAACAGAGGTAGGATTACATTGCCTTGTGTTCACTCTGTGCTGAGTCACAGTACAGCATACACAAAACAACAGTACGCATTACACTTCAGTGTGAGAGTTTGACGCACTCCTGCTCTTCCTTGTAAATGGTCCTTGAAAACGTTTTGGAGGAGGGGTGACACCTAAACTGGAGGCTTGCTGGCCTTTGATCGGCTCAATGCCAGCGATGGAGAGGATGCTGTACAGAGCTAATCAGCGCCACGTTGTTGCTAAAGAAGATCTGTACCTATGGCTTGAAGTCTTCTGTAGGCACTTATCTAATCAGTTTGTAAATCAATGGAATGCTTTGTATAGTTGTATCTGTTTTTTATTTTATTTTCCAATGTTAAGACCTCCTCCAAAACAAACCTTAAAACTTGGACTAGGGAGTTTTTCCTTGCCACTGTCACCTCTGGGTCACTCACTGGGGGCTTTGGGCAGGATAATGTAAAGCACTCTGAGACAATGTAAAGTATGCTATACAAATAAAATTCAATTGAAGTGAAATTGAATAATAAACCTTTGAAGGCCTTTTCGTAGTCTTCCATTAGTCAGGATGCAGAATGCTTGTTTATGAGTTAATCAGCACTTGGCAAAGGATCCCTCAGTGGTATGTGCCTGGCTAGGATACAAGCCATCTCAGAGCATCTCAGGCCATTTGTGTGCCCGCAGAAAGGCCCCAAGGTGAGCCTCACACCTCACTTCCTTCCTTTATTTTGTCTCCACACAGCGTCTACACTTTCTAACGGTGGAATGAACTTGCACAGTTCTGTGAAACGGAAGCTGGTGGAAGAGAAGGGCTACGTGTTCGACAAGAGGCTGAGATATAACATCCGACAGAATGAGAGCAACTGCCGGTTCCGGGACATCGTGGTCAGGAAAGAAGAGGGTTTCACGCATGTGCTGCTATCAAGCCAAACGTCAGACAACAATGCACTGACCCCAGAGGTAGGTTGCTGGTGTTTAGGCTGTAGAAAGCTGTTGTGATTCACTCTTTAATGGACAGAGGCATGGATTTCACCTCCACTTGATCTATGCTGCGGTTTGCTACCTTCCATAAAAGTGGTCTCTGACCTATATTTGCTTGGAGTGATTTATTTCTTCCTACCACAGGAGTTATGAACCATGCCAATGATTTATTACTGCTTTTATCTGGGAGGTTAATTTAGTGCTCGAAATGAAATTTTTCCAATTCAGGTAAACAAGTATGACAGTTGTCATATTATAGTCTCCAAAGAAATATCGTCAGCATGGAATGTTCTTGATGACAAATTTTGGGATGCAGAAAGCCCACAAAATAACTATAGTAATTAATCACCAGGAATATTTGCAACAGTTCCATTATTGAATGCTGAAATTATATATTTATTCTCATTGTATGAGCCCCAGAAAGTTCACTGCAGATGATACATGAGGGCATTTAGAATTTAAGTTTTTAAGTGCCGCTACACTGAGTACCATCCACTTATGTTTCTGAGCATGGAGAGGTGATGAGGTCTGCTTGAATGATCCCTAGAAACTATGCTATGTGCATGAACCAAAGTTAACATCCCCTAAGCCTAATTTTTTTTATTGTATATTTAATTTATTGTAGCACTGATAGTGTGCTTCATAGGTCAGGTTAAAAAAACTATGACAAGTAGGTGAACATTTTCTTCTACAAGGGTGAGATTTCTCATCTCTTAAGGTGTTATTTTGCTGATTGAACATTGAGCATGTGTCATAACCGTAATGATCGTGAACAGACCACATACGTTAACTTGAAACCATTAAAAATCTATCATCATGGATGAAGAAAAGAATGGACTCTTTCCGCAGCAGCATTATAAAGTGAATTCATAGGAAAAAGTATCCCAAAAATATTTTGGCTCCAACATGTGGTGCTATGGCTGTACTGGCATGGTGATGCATTTCAATGCTGGGGTGAATGTAGAAGCATGAATGTTTCACTACAGTATGAGCAGAAAGCTGTTTGTGGAAACTTGATTGTGTCTCTCAGCACCACATGCTTGCATGCACTGGCCATTTTTGTAGATCTTGTAGTCAAATGCAAAAACAGTCTAAAGAGCAGTGGTTGCTGGCAGCCCTGCCAGTGTTATTGTCCTGTCAGTGGTCTTCTCTGCGAATTCTGATTTGATATACACCTTTTTAAAAATGGATGCATTTTGATGTTTGAAGACAGTGATGTTGTAATATGACCTGTGGTATGCAGGGTGCCCTCCAGAAATGAAGTCAACGGAGAGCCTTTGTGGCGGTCATTGTCTACAGATCTTCAAATTTGCCCGTCGGGGACAAATAAAGTATTTTGAATTTGAATTTGAAATGTGGATTAGACTTCTGTCAGAATACACTCCTGTGTCATTAGTCAGTGCTGTATAATTTGCTGGACGGACATTCATCTATTTAAATGGATTCCTGAATGTAAAGAATTGTTAAAAGGACGAGTATAGATCTGCTGTCGAAATTGCTTTGAGTCCGTTCAGCTGTGTTGGTCAGACTGGATAATAGGATGTTTAAAGGGGACTTACCATTGGTGCAGCGTGTTGCTGGGTGGGTAAAGTCTCTGTGCGTGTGATTGGAAGGTGACCGGTTCGAGTCTGGCTTCAGCAGAATAGCCGCATGTTTGAGCAAGTCCCGTAACCCCCTCTCCCCGCTCTCTCACCTACATGTGTGTCATGGAGAATAATATTGGGTAGGCGAAAAGGGGTAGCAACCAGTAAAGTGTCATCATTATTATTATTTAGGTTTTTAAATACCTTTATCAAGTAAGATGCAGTTTGGAACAACACTGATGTCTCAGAAGCTATTCAGGAGTAAATTGCAGTCTTATAACATCATTGTAAGCTGGCTGGCAGTATACGCAACAATTTCTCTGCCAGAAAAGTGAGAAATATGTAGGTCTGAACATCAACTAAGTGTTCAGTGAGCCTTGCCTGTATATTCGTCTTACCCATAGCATATACCATGACTATATGACAGCTAGAAATCCTCTTTTTCAGTGGAACAATGGGTGAGTCATACCTGGGATGGGAATTCTCATTACCCAGAACACATAGGGCTTCAGTCAGTAATTTCATGGACAATGCATTGTGTGGTCTACAGGTTCACTGCTGATCTCTGCAGAGCTGATCTCCAGTGGCATGTCACATGATCCATCCTATTACAGTGGGGCTTGTCACATTCTGCGTGCTGCCCTGTCACCTTTTGAGTGCAGGGAGCTGTGTTGTCTTCGTCTGTCAGTGCTTCGGGGCTTGTGGACGGGGGTTTTGTTTGCCGTTGTCTTCTCTTCTGACTGCTCCTCTGTGCTTCCAGCACTGTAAAGAAACTGAAAGACCATTTAATTTTCTCAGCATATAGTCACTCAGAAGCATTCTTGGTGAGATACCTCCTCAAACAGTGAGCAAGGTTGCATCAATCAGTTCCTTTGCGGTGATCATAGACACGCAGTGTTGCCTAAATATACTGGTCATACAAGGACTTTATCCTGATGACTTTTTCTGGGTTTCCAATGAAGAGCGGGATGGAATTTCTATGTCTCCTGCGAGATCTGAGAGATCGACCAGAGCGCTACCGCGTGCTGCTTAGATCAAAGGCAGAAATCTGACGGGCTTTTTCATCTCATAACCAAAGGGGCATGTAGACAGCATAACATGCTGGATTCTCTGCACTCTGCCATGCAAAGTACAGTCCATACAGTCTTGTTTGTGTAACTAGGAATTATCCAGTAACTTGGCTTCCTTTTCTGGCTCGAATCCAGTTCCTGCTTCAGCAGATGTGTTTTGAACATCTTAAAAGTATAACTTGCAACAAGAGTAATGTCAAGGAAATGTTGAAGTCTGTATCAGATGTATTGAGAAAATGTGTAAAATATGTGAAAGACGTGAAATACAGTACAGGTTAAGGTCAATAATCAGCCTGTTTTCAAGGGTTATCTCAGTTGGTCATGCACATTACTTAGGAAGACTTGCTAGCCTTTCATTATATTCAGAGGCAGGTCCAAAAAGCTTATCTTACTTTGTCTGCCCTCAGCAGTTAATATGAAACCTCATCTGTCTTTGATGTGTATGGCTGTTGTCAGCCTACAGGAAGCTCAGCGCTAACAGGCCTATTGCGGGAGACGTATCAATACGGGGTTTCAGCTTAGAAGTTCAGCCCACTGTGACGGGCAGATGTAGTCACATGACCAATTTGTTGTGTTAAATACACATCTCTTTGGGTTTCAGTACAGCTGTCACAGCAGGTTCCAGTTCTCACTGCATTAGTTAGGACTTGAGCCTGGCTTCTTTAAAGGACTCAATATTATTAAAAGTGAAATTTATATCTGAACTTCCCCAAAATGATAAAAGGCTCCTCTAGCAGCTCAGCTGGTGAAAGTGCATTTGTCAGTTGAGGCAAGGGGCCTCTAAATAAACCCAACCCCCCCCCCCCCACCCACCCACACACACACACACACACACACACACACACATATAAACACACACATATTTAAGGGGGCTCCCACTGTGAAATATACTTGGATTAGGTCTGATGTGAGTGTGGCTGCATGGCTCTCCTACTGTACCTGGCCCTAGACAAATGAGAGGTAGGAAATATGCAGCTTGTGCTTCCTAGTGTGGACTGATGACACAAAATGCCATTGTGTGCCAGTATGGTCAGATGCTGACAGAATCGGTGTTCAGATCAACATCTATATATGCATTTCTGTATGCATTTAATGATTGTAGAAAAAGTGTTGATGTAGAATATGCGTTATATACTGTATATTATTTGCTGTCTTTCCCAAAAATCTCAAGGTGGTTGTGACAGAAATGCTTCTGTTTCTGAGTTCTGTATCTGTGACAGCATTCCTCGGAAATATTATTGGGAGCTATTATTTTGTGGCATATCACATTTCTTCCATTGACATTTCAATGCTGGAATTCTGGGTCAGAGTGTAAATTTTAAATTATTTTGTATACCTAGCTGCCTTGAATCTTAGTTCCATCTTACCTCTTGAGCACATTTCAGATAGTCCAGAAATTGTTATATTCTAATAATGCTTGTCAGAGACTGAGTAAGATGAGTGTGATCTTAAAGGCAGATTCAAGTCAAATGTGTGTTTCACTGTGGATAGCTCTGGATTCATCTGGTACCACTGAAACAAATCTTCATTTTTATTTTGACACACAGTAGTTTTCTTGGATGACACAGGAAACTGTTTGTATCAAAATCTGTATTGAATTTTGCTCCACCATCATTCAGAGCCTCAGTTCTTCTGGATTCCAAGCTACAGGACAGCACTTAGACAGTTTCTCATCAATTTGAATATCCTTAAGCACCTCGCTCTTGTAATTGTCTCCTGAACTGCTCCCAATTTAAGGTTTTCCGTTAAAATGAATAATTTCATGTTCTAGAACAGTGTTACTTCAAAGCACTTTAAAACGGCATCTTCCAAACCTGTCTCTTGCAGCGCTAATTAACCCGTCCTTCAGTCCTGTTCAGTTCATAATTAATTAGGCTTGAATAGGTTAATTAGATGTGTTGCTTGATGCAAATTGTGACAGAATGCATTGCTTGTAAATGTGAATCTTACTAATCCCCTGCATGTATTTGGACTAATACAATGTACACTGATTATTCTATCATTTGATTGAATCTTCATTTTATTTAACCAACTCTTTAGTTAACTGTTAAAGTGCTTTTAATTAACTACCACTGATTAATTTAAAAATCATTTTCAAAGGCTGTATTACTGGTTACTTTCTAGTGATTAAAATTACTGGTAACAATTTCATACAATAGAAAATTATACCACATCTTCACCAGCAGTTACATTTGACATGTTTTGTTCAATTCATTAAGCTGTAAAATGAACATATGCATGGAGGAACAGAAATGGATGCAGGTTCAGGCCTAATGGCGACTACTGTAACTCCCTTTATGCCGGTCTGGGACACTCTCCTATTCAGAGACTACAGTTAGTACAAAATGCGGCTGCTTGGCTCCTTAAAAACACATGCGCACATTACCCCAGTTTTGTCCTCTCTCCACTGGCTTCCTGTGTCTTTTAGAATTGATTTTAAGATGTTGTTGCTTGTTTTTAAGGCTTTAAATGTCACGCCTTCTTATGTATCTATGCTTTTAAGTATCCACACCCCAGTTAGGGCGCTAAGGTCCTCTAATCACATGATTCTGGACGTTCCCAGGACAAGGCTCGAAAATAAAGGGGATCGGGCCTTTTCGGCTGCAGGCCCGGTCCTGTGGAACCGCCTGCCTCAGAACATCGGATCTGTTCGTAATTTAGAGGCTTTTCAGGTCCACACTTAAAACCCACCTATTTTCCTTGGCTTTTGGTTCGAGTTGAGCCCAGACATCTCAGTGCAGCGTCATTGTACCTTATTTTATTTTCATCTTATTTTTGTGTATTCTATTGTCTCTGGATGCTGTTCAGCCAAATGGCTACTTCAATATTAGTTTAAATACTAGAACTCGTGGCCATAAGTGGAAATTAGCGGGAGAACATTTTAAAACAAATTTGAGGAAGCACTTCTTTACACAGCGTGTAGTTAGAGTATGGAACAGTCTTCCTGCTAGTGTAGCGGAAGCTAAAACCCTGGGTTCCTTTAAATCAGAGCTAGATAAGATTTTAAAAACTCGGAGCTATTAGTTACGTTCTCCCCGAACGAGCTTGATGGGCCGAATGGCCCCCTCTCGTTTGTAAATTTCTTATGTTCTTATGTATAGTTGTTTTAAATGTGCTATACAAATAAAGTTGAAGTTGAAGTTTAGAACATGAATTAACAGTAACTGTTTTTGTACCAGTTTTAGTGGGATGCTGTAATTCTCATACAACCTCCAATACCCACCCACCCCCCCTTTAAAAATACACAACTCTGAAATTAAAACATCAGTTAGTGAAAGAGTAGCGACATGCTTGGAGATGATCAGTGATTCTCAGCCGGTCCTCAGGGAGCCCCAGACAGTCCAAATGCTTTGCTCTCCTCTACCTACCTGGAGTTGGGAGGGAGTAGAAATGTGGGCTGTCTGGGGCTCCCTGAGAATCACTGCTTTAGTCTGGCCCTCCTCAGTGTCCACGCATCTTTATCAGTATATCTGCATTAGACTGGCCCTCCTCAATGTCCACGCATCTTTATCAGTATTTCAATTTAGACTGAAAGTTTATAGGCTACGTGTAATAATTTAGTAAGAGATTCTGCCCCAAATTCCTATATGGAAAGTATCTAAAGGAAATCCGCAATACACAAGGAAAACATAGAAAGTCTGCACATACACATAGCCACCAGGCCGGAAGGTGTAAATCACCAGGCCGGAAGGTGTAAATCACCAGGCCGGAAGGTGTAAATCACCAGCCCGGAAGGTGTAAATCACCAGGCCGGAGCCTGAGGGCAGGGAACTCCTAGTCCTTAATGTGCAAAGGCAGTCCAAGATCATGCATGGCTACGATGAAATGATTAAAATGTTGTGGCTGAGGTGGGACGGAGAGGTTGGGAGTGATGCCCCCCCCCCCCCCATATCGATCTGCTGGCTTGTTCCCCACCTCTCTGTACCCACAATGCCACCCATAATTTAAACATTACCAGCTCATATAGCTAACATTTACTGCAGCAATAATTCTATCAGCAAAAGACGATAAGAGCTTCTGAACCTTAAAAAAACTGTTGGCTTCATATTGCACTAACAGTTACAGCAGCTGTAGGGTTGTCATCAAACTAAAAGACGTTCACTAATACACCCCCCCCCCAAAAAAAAATAAGTCTTCTGAGCCACCCACAGAGTCTGTCCACTTGCTCCGCCAAGGCCTGTCATATTTAAAACGTAATTTGGTAATGCATCCTCATTTGTCATTTGCTTGCTATTTTAATCCTTTGTGAATTTTTTTCTATCTACACTTCTATAAAATGACTATGACATATATGACGTATAGAATCAGTAGGTGTGAGTACTGGGTGCTCCAATTCAACGGGTCTGCGGAAGGCCTGTTGTTGTTACAGGGTATTTTATTCACGCCCCCATAAGCAGCGATGGGATAGTGATTCACACCCACCACAGTCCCCCGGCTCCAAAAAAAGGTGTTTGTATTCCCTCGCTTTGTGTTTCTGTCTTGCTTTAGTCTAGAACAGCTTGTACGTCTATAGATGTCAAGGGTCTTTTACGCATATTAGAGGCCAGTTGTTAAGGATTTTTTGACTAGTAGCAGTACAGTGGTACCTCAGAACTCAAATTTAATACGTTCAGAACTCCGGATCGAATCCTAAAAAGTTCGAGTTGTGATCGAATTTCCCCCATAAGAAATAATGGAAAACCATTTAATTGGTTCCCGGCCCCAAAAAATTACATCTAAATATGTTTTCTTTTTTAGCATTTAAACACAAAATGAACCGGATAAAACAAGAAGAGCATATACTGTACTAAACACATCTAAGCACATTTATCAAAACAGTAATTTGTAAAGTAAGAAAATAAATGTATCCAAACAATGTGTAAAGTTAAAAAAAATAAATAAAATGTGCCCTGCCCCGATTGTCCACTCCTTCCCTGTGCCACGCCCCCTTGTTAACCTCGTGTGGAATCCCTGTGTGATCAGCTGTTTCTGGTTGTTGTCATTAGTCCTCTGTATTTAGTCCGCGTTTCAGTTTGTTTCCCCAGTCCGGTCATTGTATTGTCCGTCTGCGTTTTGCCTACCTTACCTGTAATTAAACTCCGTATTCCCCGATACCCTGACGTCTGCGTCTTTGTCTCTGTTCCATCCCTGCTTGGCACAACAATATTATTATAATTAAATGTATTAATGGTTTATTATTAATATTAAAATAATTAATAAGAAATCTTTATTTTAAAATGTATTTTACTATATAATAATAATTACTGTTACTGTCTATCATTGTCTAAATGTATTTTTACTGTCTAAATATATGTATTCAGCTAGTGTAAACATGCACGATGCTATCACAGCGAATGCGAGGCTTAGACTGAAGCTCATTTCCGCTGAGAGACGTGCGTGACTAATTTCCCCGTGTGTACAAGTTATCTTAGGTCGGCGTTCACGGTTTGACTTCTGAGATTCAGATGGAGTTCTGGGTAATTTTTTTTCGAACTGGTTGGTTCGACTTTTAAGAAATTAGAGTTCTAATGAGTTTGAGAATTGAGGTACCACTGTTTTAGTAATAGCAAAGTGACCTTTGTCAATATTTCTGCGGGCTCTAAGTCAAATAAGGCTTGTTGGCTGAAGGAGGCCCATCCTGTGTAACTCAGCAAAGGAGGTCCACTCTTGAAGCCATACATCACATGAATGTGTCCCCCACGCCTAGGCAAGAGGCCGCAGCGGGTGACCTGCGGCTCCGTCACCCAGCCCTCTCTGTGCCGTTCCTCTGCAGATCATGAAGGAGGTGAGCCGGGCTCTGAGTAACGCGGCCGCTGACAGCAGCAAGCTCCTGCTGCTCAGCGCCGTCGGCAGTGTCTTCTGCAGCGGCCTGGATCACTCGTACCTCATAGGCCGGCTGTCCACCGACCGCAGGAAGGAGAGCAACAGGATCGCAGATGCAATACGGTGAGGAGGCGCGCGCCATGCTCTGCGTTAATGCACCGCTTATATGCTGAACGTCCCAAAGTTCCAGTATGTGCAGATGGTGCCCAGGTGTTTTTAGCAGTGAAGTGATCGTTTACAATAACGGAAGGATTGGCTTTAAAAATAAGCAGGTTAAAGTGGTGAGTCTTGACTTACCGCTGTTCTCTTTTTTTTGAGTCTTTATTTTTTATACACACAAAAGCTCATGTATGTCTACCTAAATTCTGGAGGTAAAGAATGTGATCAGTTTCCAAACATTTGCTTGATTTTTCTGACTTGTGTACAGTCTTGGTGCATGAGGGTTAACTCTGGGGAAACTCAGGAGGTCACACAGACTCTACTGGGTCGCTGTGAGAACACCACCCCCACCTGAATAATGTCTCTCATCTCCCTGAACAAAATCAGACGAACACAAACCTGTATGACATGCACAGAGGTAATTGAAAGTTCAGCATCAGAACTCTAGTGTTTGCCGTCATTCCAGAGTGAACCAGTGGGGTGGTGATGACAGCTATTTATTTGTAACTCATCATAACAGAGTTAAAGACCCTTTCCTGTGACAGAGAGCAGCCACTCAGCTGTGGTCACATATCAGCAGGGAATGCCGAGCCGCTGTCCTACTTGCTTCTACCTTTCAATTTCTTCCAACGCAACATATGATAAAATGTGTACAATGATGCATTCAATCAAAACTCAAGAGAAATTATTTCTACATATTTTATTTCACTATATCTCCATTCTGTATATATGACTGTGACTCGGTGAAGGGTTGTGATTGTTGTTGTACAGATCATTGTTGTTCTTAGAGTTTTTCCATTTCTTCCAGATGGATCCTGTTAATGACTAATCAAAAATGGGAAATGTGTGGCAGTAATGTGTTAATATGTGTGGTGGATGTGAGGAACATTCTGGCACTGATATGTTCACATACCTGTATAAGTCTCTTTGGAATGACTGTGAATGTGTTTGCAGGGCCTCTGGCTCCAGGGTCTGATCATGCATTCACCCATTTCCCATAACTACTTATCTAATGCAGAGTGAGCCTGGACCCTCTTCCAGGAAAAATGAAGCAAAATGCACACTCGATAGGTTATCAGTCCATCACAGTGTGCACACACGCACACACACACACACACACATGCACACACACACACACATGCACACGCACACACACACACACATACACATGCACACACACACACACACATGCACACACACACACAAAAAAAAAAAAACAGGAGCAATTAGGCAAGACCAATTCACCCACATCGCATTCCTTTGGATTGTGGAAGGAAGACAGAAGAAAGCAAAAGAAAAAAAGTCCACACACACAATGGAAAGCGATTTTAAAGCATTTGCATATGAGTTCCTGTGTACAACTTGGTTGAAACCTTGTCTGTAAAATACTAAATTTCTAACTCATTTCCTTGAGAAAATTGCAAGAATCGTTTTTGTTAACAGATATTATAAAAGAAAAATCTAAAGATTATGTAGGCAGGAGAGATGTGCCACACTTTCTTTTTTACTGTTGAGTACGACTTTATACAGTCTGTCAGAGGCAGATGTGCAGAATGGAAATACTGACAAATGAGCGCAAATTAAAATGAATTCTTCAAAGAACAGGCCCTAGTATGAGTCCAAAACACACCTTCCAAACCTATGCATGGGCATTCTGCTGAATCAAGTGTGGAAAATGGTCTGAGTTTGTTCTCGGCTCTGTAGGTTGTGCCTTCAGATCCCCGGTAATGTAGTGAAGTAGTGAAGTGCTCTGACAGGAAGACTGAAGTGCTGATTCACTCCCAAAGCTTTATTCTGCTGCAGTGCCAGGCAGCTAGAGGAAGCGTGTAGGAGGACAGGGGCTAAAGTGTTTTTGTCAGAGCAGCAGTTTCAAGTTTCAACTTTTATTTGTCACATAAGTGTAACATGCCGAGCTCAGGGTGTGGCCTTGTTTGGACACCCCCACACGAGGTGTGCTTCAGCCTGCTATTGTAATTATACTCAGCATTCTTGTGGGAAACTAAATGTTGTTCGCTGATTAGTTTTTGGCTGCGGTGGATGGTACACTGGTAGCTAAGGGAACAGGCATGTAACCTGAAAGTTACTATTCCCAACGTGCATGTGGGGGGGAGCTGGGGTGTCTGAACACCTGCCCATTTTGTCTGAACTATTTAAAATGCCCCCTTTCAAGGTTCTGAATGCCACTTTAATGCATCTGTCAGAGGCTTTGAGCACCTGCCCCTCTAAGAGTCTGTACTGTACTGATTCCCAGGTCCTACTGAAATGAACCTTAAATGTCTCAAATTGGGAGTATTGATATTATTGATAAGAAGGTGAACTGGATAAATCTGCTCTTTATCTAGGTGGATGGATAGATGAATGTGATATTAGTCCTGCAAGAATCACGTCATTTTCACAGAGAAGTCTATAAATGTTTAGTTTAGTTAGCACTGTTAATTGAGGCAGGGATGAGTAATGGGGGGAAAAGACCGAAGAGTTCACACCTCCTGAAAGTGGCAGTGAGATCGCAGTGCAGATTGAAACGTGCTCTGGCCTCCGCGAGGAGAGCACTGGGGCTCGCCGGGGAGGGCCAGCCTGCTAGGGAGCAGCGGGAGATCTGTTGTCAGTCACCTCCTGTTGGTGTAATCCCATTAAAACACAACAACGAGTGCTTTAATACATAATTGGGGATGCAGTAGCCCTCATTTGCATTTATAGCTTTCTCATGAGGTGTTTGGAGCAGACGTGCCTGTTATTCAGGCTCTGCAGTAACTGAAAGGACGGCTCTGTGCTTGTTTGCTCCAAATTCCAGCAGCCTACCTTGGCTGAGGTGCATTTGCCTCTCCTGCATCTTTACAGGCCTATATTAGGTAAGATGATGACCTGTTTGTAAGATATTGTACAGCGCTACCCTTTCCTTTACCACTCTGTATGAAAAAAGCATGGACTGCGGATCATACATCTGAGAGAGTGTTGCATGCAATTTCAGGGATTTCATTAGAGCCTTCCTGCACTTCAAGAAGCCCATCGTGGTGGCCATCAATGGGCCAGCTCTTGGCCTGGGGGCATCCATACTGCCCCTGTGTGACATCGTGTGGGCCAGCGAGAAGGCCTGGTTCCAGACCCCGTGTGCCAGCACCCGGCTCACACCCACCGGCTGCTCCTCTTACACCTTCCCTCAGATCTTGGGAGTAGCCCTGGTGAGTCACCTCGCTTGGAGAAAGCCTGTTCCAAACCACCCACAAGCTAAACATCCCCTGATTGGCAGACACCTTCAGGGGGGAGGGGCAAAACATTTGGGCCTTACAATCCAACACTTTACTAACATAATGTTTTACATTATGTAAGCTAAATAAGTTTGCAAATAGCTTAATGTCTTGTTTATATACAATCTACATGGGTTATGGTTTTGTTTTATATATCCCATTAAAAACTGGCAATCTGGTATTTGTGATATTTATCTGTGATGGTTTCATGTACGTAAACATTTGTTAAAATATTATACTGTATCATGACAGAAGATATGCAAGTATCATTGGTGCTTGTGATTACAGCCACTGTTTAAAATTTTTTTGTTTTTTTTAGAACGTGACCATCTTACAGGGTTTAAGGATGGTGGAGTTTTGTGTGTGTAGTGATGCCGGGGGGGGGGGGGGTGCCCTGTCTCATGTAGGAAGCTGTTAAGTGAATGATAAATTAAGCAGGTTAGCTCGTCCCTGTGTGAGAGAGGAGGAAGTGATCTGCACACGATGCTCACAGAACGATCATATCTCACTGATAGACCCGCGATATGTGCAGCACAAACTCTCTGTAACCAGTGACCCCACCCACTGTTTTTTTCCTGGCAGGCCAACGAGATGCTGTTCTGTGGGAGGAAGCTCACGGCTCAGGAGGCCTGCAGTCGAGGACTGGTGTCGCAGGTCTTCTGGCCAACCACCTTCAGCCAGGAAGTCATGCTGCGCGTGAGGGAAATGGCCACCTGCAGTGCTGTGGTAGGATCCTCTTGAGTTTGTGGGTTTGTGTGCCTGAGCAGTGTTTCCCCACTCAGTCCTCGAGAACCCCCGGACGGTCCACGTTTTTGCTCCCTCCCAGCTCCCTGCCAGACAGTGCACATTTATGCTCCCTCCCAAAAATGGGCTGTCTGCGCCTCCCCGAGGACAGGCCTCTTGGAACTGTGACTCAACACAGAAATGTGCTGATTTGATCATTTTGCATTAGAGGGCAGAAACAGAAGAACATCTGTAATATATGGTTGTTTATATATGTGTATAAAAATATAGTTGGAGTGCCCTAAGGAAGCGGCACGACGCCGCAGTGCTTGGCACTGTTGGCTCACACCTCTGGGACCAGGGGGCTCGAGTCTCTGTCAGGGCTTTGTGTGTGTGGAGTTTGCACATTGTAATCATGGGGTTTCCTCTGGGGGCTCCGGTGTCCCCCCACGTTCCAAAAACATGCTGAGGTTAATTGGAGTTACCAAGTTGTCCGTAGGGGAGTGTGAGTGTGCCTGCGATGGGTTGGTTCCCTGCCTTGCGTCCATAGACTGCAGACCCCCCTGCATCCCTGAAAGTGAATGGATGGATGTCCTAGAGAATTACACACTGCATAAAATGATGGATAAAATTCCTTTGTTTTTTAAATGTTTTCTCTGTACATTAATGTCACAAATTGATATTGATTTATTTGGGCACCACTGCTCAGATGGAATATTTTACCCAAAATCATTTTTATTCTTCATTAAAAAAATCACCTCTGCATTCAGCAGCTACTCCTTGGTGTAGCATAGGGAGCTGAATCCATTCCTCTATAAGGAATATCTCCATATTATTCAGGGTCCTTGATTCTCACTTGTGAACCGGTTGACTGGCGTTCAGTGCAGTTCAGGTCAGGGAACTGCTATGACCATTGAAGAGCATGACATGTTGTCAGGGTACCTTTTTTGTGTGGATTTGGAGCTATGGTTTGGATCACTATCCTACTAGAACATCCAGCCGTATTCCAGTTTTAGCCTCTTAGCAGAGGGAACCAAATGGTGAACTGAAACCTCCTGGTCGTTGATCGAATCTATGACATCACTTGGTTCCCAGGAAGAAAAAACATCAGACATCCACCATCAAACTTCAAAGTAAAGTAGATTGTTTTTCTGCACACACATGCCTCTCTTTACACCAATTGTGCTTCTGGAATTCGTTGTTAAAATTGTCTAATTTTGCTTTGTCGGTCCAAAGAACTTGGTTACAATCAAAAGTTTAGCAAACTCATGGTTTGATGACAGCATCCTCCATATAGGTTCATCACAACTGCAGTTTTAAACATTTATTATTGCCCTGGATGTTGTTGTTGTTGTTGTTGTTTTCAGGTGTGAAGCTATTTTATAGCCATTGTATGAAACTGCAGCCTTTTGATTGAAGGATTCTAACACACCTCAACAGCTTTAATACACATTAATAAACATTATATTGTAATAGCAATCATTGTCATTGTAGAATCACATAATGTCTGTTATTTATGTATATTAAAGCTGCTTAGGGATGTTAGGATGTTAAGGTATACATATTTATGTACTACTTATGAATGGTCTTTGAATGCATAATGAATACATTATGAAGGTGCAGTTAATATAAAGCATTACCTAATTTTATATATGCATTTTCACATTTTTCCTGGGTACTTTCCCTTGGAACATTTTATAACCATGAGCAAAGCAGGGGCTTCCCAGTGTCCTGGCAGTAAAGATAACAAGTAGATGTGGCTTTTCTTGCTCCAAAGGTCACGCTCACTTTATTACCTGCCTCACTCCATCTGGTGTTTTCTTCATGCTTTAAAGGTTCTGGAGGAGTCGAAGTGCTTAGTACGAAGCTTCCTGAAGTCTGTGCTGGAGGAGGTCAACGAGAAGGAGTGTCAGATGCTGAAACAGCTGTGGAGCTCCACGAAAGGCCTGGAGTCACTCTTCACGTACCTACAGGAAAAGATCTGTGAAGCCTGATGCTCATGCTCCTTTGGGCTATTGGTCAGGATCAGTGCAACCAGGACCCCAGACCCCAACCCCCACCCCAGTCCCACCAACCACAAAAAGAAGATCCGAAAGGCCCGAGTTTTCCCATCTCCGACTCGCAGAATGCAACACCATGCAATGCGCAGGAATCAACTGCTAGTGAACATCTTTCCAATCCATGCGGCAGCTTGTCCTCCTCGGAGCTGCACTGTGGCAAAGCGCTGCTAACAGGCATCATTCCTGGTAGTGGGCGAGTGGCAGTTCCATCCCCCCGAGAAAGGGGGCAGCCCGTACCCTTGGAATACTTGGCTGCTAACTGCTGGGATGGTGTGAAGCACTCGTCTCCATAGTAACCACCCCGATACCCTTCTGACAGGTGCCTGTCATTGCATTCCACAGACCTGATGACATCGTCAGGTGTCGCAAAACAACATTATCCTTCATTTTTTATTTATTTGTAAATTTATGTAATGCTTCCTACTACAAAAACACATATTGAAATTTTGTTTTGGTTTTGAAGGCATTTATGTGGATTATCCATTTATGTGGATCAGTTGAGAATTCTTTGTTTTCTTTTTTGGTATCATAGGTTATGTGTTCGCTTTTTGTTCTTTTTCTAAACCAAAGCTTTCATGAATAACCTAATCTGCTGGTCGCCTATTACACATTCCTCCATTCTGCCTGACAGAGCCGAGTCCACACAAAATCACATAAAAGCTTTGTCTAATAATGTGAAAATAAAACTATTTATGGTTTATGTTCCTAACATTTATGGGATCAGTTCATTCTGGGGAGATACTATCAGCATAGACGAAGGTATGAATTATATAATATAATGAAATGGGTATGACAGGGTTTTTTTTTAAATGTTCTCACAGGAGTGAACTTTCATCATCCTCGGGTTAGCAGAGACCAGATGACCACCTTAAAATGGACGTTCTGTGACATTCTGTTAGCCAATAGCATTGTACCTAGCAACTGCCAGTACTCTTCATAAAATTTTGTCTAAAATGTTCGAGAGCAGGGGTCTCCAACTCCAGTCCTGGGAAGCTACTCTCCAGTAGGTTTTCTGTCCCACTTGGCTTCTGATTACCTGAGACCAGCTGTGGCTCATCAGAAGCCAGGTAGGATAGAAAACCTACTGGGCGGTAGCTCTCCAGGACCGGAGTTGGAGACCCCTGTTCTAGAGGCTCTCCTCGCCTGGAAGTGGATTGTAAATAATTGTGCAGACTCCGTTTGATGCATGATCTGTGGAATCCATGACCTTGTCCTATGGTCGCACATCTTGATCTTGAGTTTAATGTATGAAAGGTAGGGGCTTGCATTTCTCTTCGTTAACCAGTCACAGTTTTCATTGTATGACATCACCACATTAATTAAAACCAATGCTTTTTGTTAAGTGGCAAGGTGCACAGATTTATAAAGCAGTGTTTCCCAACCCAGTCCACGTTTTTGCTTCCTCTCAGCTCCCAGTGTGCCTGTACCAGGTATTCGGAGATCCTGATTGGCTGGGAGCTGGGAGGGAGCAAAAATGTGGACTGTCCAGGGTTCCCCTTGGACTGGGTTGAGAAACACTGTTCTAAAGCAGGGGTCTCCAACTCCAGTCCTGGAGAGCTACTATCCAGTAGGTTTTCTGTCCCACTTGGCTTCTGATGAGCCACACCTGCTCCTGGTATTTACCTGAGAACAGCTGTGGCTCATCAGAAGCCAGGTAGGATAGAAAACCTACTGGATAGTAGCTCTCCAGGACCGGAGTTGGAGACCCCTGTTCTAAAGCATCCATTTTGTTGTGTGTGCCTTGTTAAGGGACATATCATAGATAGAAAATAGGAACTTCCTAACCTACAAAGGCTGTTTAATATTCATATTAATCCAGGGATTAAGAACCTCTCACAAGGGCTTCTGCTGAGGCGGGGCTTGAACCAGCAAGCTTCTGATTACAAGCGGAGAGGTTTAGGCCACTGAGCCACACAGTACCCCCACATTGATGACTGAAAGTCTTGAATTTGAAAAAGAGAAGAAAAAAATGGACCAACGTGGCAATGACATACAATGAAGACTGTGATTGGTTACAGAAGTGAAATACAAGCCCCTCCCTCATGGACCCAGGAAGGCAATTAATTCAGGGGAAATCGGGATGTGTGACCATGGCCTGAACCTCGAATTCTGTCTCCCTAATCTGGTTAAAACAGACATTGCCTCAGAGCAGGTGTACGGAACTCATGTCCTTCAGGTAATGAGAAAGTAGACTGGAAAATTTTTATTGTTAAAGAGAAGTCATTATCAAAAAAGGGGAAACAAAACCTAGAGCATCAGCTGTGTGAGGTGATCAGTTCGACTGTCCGTGAGGAAGCATCGGAATCATGACTTCTTGTTTTGTTTCATTGTGTCTGTCAGCACGACAGCGGGGACCATCTGGCAGAACATTAAGCACGAGGGACTGCTCTTTATGTGGCGGTTCCCCCTTTTCACGTCCCTTCCCTTCTTTAATAGAGATTGGATGATGATATAACAATACAAGTAAACCCTGTAATGTGTAATAATGATCTCTATAGGCCTGACTCAGTGTAACATGTTAGGCTCAAACCACGGAGACGGTGTCTGACTCCCATCCCTACTTTGGAACCTGGCCTAGCTTAGTTTGTTTGACTTCTTCTGAGTTAGGACAATGATTACATAAACTTAAAATGTAATATTTGATCAGGGATTTTGTTATAATTTAATCTCCTATTGTTATTTTAACACTGTTTGAAGATGAAATTCTCCAAAATAGCTGCTATGCAATTTCAGTTTTCACATTTGAATCTCAGTGTAACTAAAGGGTCATTTTAAAAGTAAAAACTCCATTTCTGAGAGTCCCCTTTAAAAGGCTCATATCAGACTATATAGATTATTGAACAAGGACAGACTTTGCAAAAGGACAGAGAGCATAACCGTATCCACTCGTAACCAGTGCAAACTACATTGATTCTTCCACCTGACTCTAGATTCTTCCATTAAGTCTGCGACTGAGCACATCAATAGACTGAAGGGCAAGTGTACTCTTCATTACTGGTCCCAGTTAGAAATGAGCCAAATTCCAGTTCTGGTGTCAGATCATGTTTTTATGATCCAAGCCTGGTGGAACAGCTGGCAAATGGGCTGTATCTGTTTCATCTTTTAGTGTGTGATTGACTAGACACTGAACCCCAAATTGTTCTCGGTGTGCAGGTTGGTGCCTTGCATGGCAGCCTCTGCCACCGGTGTGTGTGTGTGTGTGTGTGTGTGTGTGTGTGTGTTTGTGGGTGTGTGTGTGGATGTGGGTGTGGATGTGAGTGTGGGTGTGTGTGTATGTGTGGGTGTGGGTGTGTGTGTGGGTGTGTGTGGGTGTGTGTGTGTGTGTGTGTTTGTGGGTGTGTGTGTGGATGTGTGTGTGGGTGTGTGTGTGTGTGTGTGTGTGTGTGTTTGTGGGTGTGTGTGTGGATGTGTGTGTGGGTGTGTGTGTGTGTGTGTGTGTGTGTGTTTGTGGGTGTGTGTGTGGATGTGTGTGTGTGTGGATGTGTGTGTGTGTGTGTGTGTGTGGATGTGAGTGTGGGTGTGTGTGTATGTGTGGGTGTGTGTGTGGATGTGTGTGTGTGTGGGTGTGTGGGTGTGGGTGTGTGTGTGGATGTGTGTGTGTGTGTGTGTATGTGGATGTGTGTGTGTGTGTGTGTGGGTGTTTGTGTGTGTGTGGATGTGTGTGGGTGTGGATATGTGTGTGGGTGTGTGTGTGTGTGTGTGTGGATGTGAGTGTGAATGTGAGTGTGAATGTGAGGCATGAATCGTAAAACACTTTGAGTGCTCATAGGAGTAGAAAAGTACTATATAAATTCAATCCATTTACCTATTTTAGGACAAAAAATATCAAACCTGATGCCCTGCTTCTCTACCTTGGTCCAGTGAAGCAACAATGCATGCAGCCTTCTCTAAACCATTGATAACTTTGGTGTGGACAGGAATTACTTCATTTATTCTACCATCAAAACTGTTTCAGTGAAGTGCATGCATTGAGGAGAGCCTGAGTTTAACACCACTGATTTATGTACGGGTGAGGAAAAATACAGCATTCGCTTCTGCTTTTAAAATAAAAATAAAAAAATCCAGTGTGTTCACCAGGCCATGCAGTTGTGCTTTAATTCTGCTGCAGCACTTCTGAGTGAGTGAGATGTCCCAGAAAAGACATAAATGCTTCTTCCTAGTCAATTTAAAGTCCAATGGCTTGAACAACACAGCAATATGTACACTATAATCTTACATTTTCACCAGGAAACACATTTAACGTAACTTAAACCTTTCCATTGCTATCATAGCCATAGCTTTACTTTCGACATATCTGTCTTGTTTATCTGGTAGCGAGATGTTTATGTTTGATTAACAAAGCAGTGCTTATTAGCCTGACCAATGAGCATGAACCAGCTTACTGGCCTGACCTATGAGTATGAACGAGCTGCTTATTTCTTTGATTATGTTGATTTGATTGCATCTTGCACACTTCTGCAACAGAACATGCATCGATGCATTTTGTTGAATATCTCTGATTAATGGCCACTCTCTGTAGTTATGAATGCCACATTGAGTGAACAGTTGTCACCTGGGAAGAGAGGAATTATTTAGCTGCGGTCTACGGAGTAATGTTAACTATCGAAACATTAGCCTTGACCTTCTGCATCATCACCTGTCAGAAATTGAACCCCTTGTTTATCATTGTTGAGATATTGCTTTCGTCTGCTTGTTTGTTTGTGTCTGAAATCTCCATCCGCCTTTCCAAGAGGCATGGTGTGGTTTCTCTGAAGCCACACTCTATCCTTACACGACTGATGACTCATTAGAGACAGGAGTCTTACCAAGAGTCCGTCAGTTCCACTTTCATGGTCACAGACAATCCTGGCTTTACATGATGCAAACAACAGATGCTGTTTATGGAAGGATACCTGGTTTACTTGTAACTTTATGATACAATTATTGCAGAGTGATATTGACTTGCAGAGACATAATTTATTAAGCTTGTAATTATATTTGAAGAGGTCAAATGTATTATTTTGGTATTTCCAATGCTCAGACAATGTGTATTTTTGTAAATGTATTTTGCCCAAAAGTGATTTGTTTCTTCACCACTTTTAATTAGGCTGATGTGTGTTGAAGTAAATGTGCAGCAAAAAGTAGTTTTAACTGCATGTGAGGATGGATTCAGACAACTGGTGTGGGCCTCTGTATTCATTTGTACAATAACTAACAGTGTTGTAGCATTGTGAAACTTTTGTATAATCTTGAGTAAATTGACAACTGGTGAATGAAGTATCTGTGTAAACAAAATAGGCTGTTTGTGTAATTATGCATGTACATATTTTTGTTGTTAATCAACTTCGCCTGTCAAAATGTTATTTTTTTCAGGACTTGTCTTTTTTGTAATTACATAGCAATGCTAGAAACCTTGCACAATTAATTGTTTAATTTAATTCAGAATTAATTTCTTTTTTTTAGATCCGGAGGCAGGGATGAATGTGGAGTTGTCCAGTGCCATAGTTTTAACCATCCAGAAAAGTATTGTTTTGTCAAACTGAATTGGGGGGGGGGTTGTTAGTGTAATTGCTTCAGTTTGTGAATTTCTGGGTGTTGACTGACTGGCACCTCTGTAGTCGGTACAGGAATAGATTAGTATGAAGTGTAATGTTGGGATGGTGGACAGTCTACATGCAAAGAACACAGAGTCTCCAGTTCAGTCTATAAAATGTATATGTTGCTTAACACACAGCCTCTATGTATTATGCATAAATGCATGTCTTTTCCTAAGGCAAGTTTAATAACATATGTTCCTTTTAATTTATGTAGGATGAGATGCATACAATTTAATAGAGATTTACAAGTGAATTTCCATCTCACAGAAAATGCAATCTCACAGTATCTAAATTTATTTAGTGCAATAGAGATGCTTTATATATATTGCATAAGAGTAAACCTTTTGATCTGTAACTTTACTTATTTCTGCCCAAGTTCATTATTTTAATTGATATTTAGAAAATATAAATATTCTATAATTTCAGTAATGTTCTATAATTTTATATAACATTAGTTTGTGTTAGCTCGTTATAGTAAAAAAAAAAACATATTGGTACTAAGTGCTTCTGAATATCACCAGTTACCAAAACATACTTTATTTTGCTCTATATTATATTGCTATAGGACAAATCAAAACACTGACCTCTAAAACTGTAATAATTTGCTTTATATTGGATGCAAGACATTTAAAACTTATTTAAATGCTGTAGATTTATCAAAATCTATCCATCCATCCATTTTGCCTAACTTCCAACCGCTCCTACTGAACAGGATTGCGGGCTCTTACCAAATTTATAATTGAAAATACGGGTTAGAAGATCTAACTTAATGAAAGTTTGAAATAATTTAATGAAATATAGTACCACAAAGTTTACATCCCTGTTTACTGCTTGATGTTTATGTCCATCTCTGGGTTGGGACTGGTTTGCTGATCGTGATGGCTAACCCTTTCATTTTTGCCAATAAATATCAAATTGATAATGACCTATAAATTGGCAGATATCTCTCACACACATAGATGTATAAATAAATTATAATACATTATATTAAATACCTCTGTGTAACGTTTTCCTTTAAAACTTGAAGTGCAGCTGCATTCCATATTAGGAAGTATGGTATGTACTTGCTCAAACAGCCCCTCACAGCCCCTCACAGCCCCTCCCCCTTCTTGCAGTGGAGAATTTCTCAGATGTAACTTTGTACAGTATGTCCACTTTACCTAGTCTATGAATTTCTGGGTGCCTTAGAAGTTGTATTTTTCATGTCTGTCGATGAGATTCAGTATTTATACTTGTGGATGAGAAGCTGCTTTGAATAAACCATGTAATTAATTTGAACGCCTTGGCTTTTGTTTGGTGAATTCTGCATGTTGCGCTCTGAGTCACGCTGTGATACTTTCGTATGTCACAGGTCCTTTTGGTTGGTTGTACAGTCAGGGCTCAAGGCAGTTATTCAAAGAACTTGGCTACATGTAAAGCTTAGTCATCATCAAAAGTATATTTAAGTTTCATAGAAACTAGTGAATTCAGCAAAAGTTTCCTGGCCCTCCTGGACTCTGATGAATGTTACCAACACGTAACGGGACCAACGCATGTTCACAGTCATACATTAGACTTGATTATCACTCATGGAGTTTATGTTCATTATGAATCTGTCTGTACATTGAATAAATCCTTCTACAGCTATTTTTTAATCACCTTTGTGATTGAGTCACCCTCTTTGACTATGGCAGAGAAGCTTATTAGGACTCGTCACCTAAATGATAGAAATTCCTTACGATTTATTAATGCAGTAAATAATGTGAACTTCATTACTAGTAGATGTCAGTGAAGTCACCCATGACTTCAGTACAGTGGTTAGTCAGTTTTTAGACAAAATAGCACCTTTTATTCAAAATGAAATGGTGAAAACCACCAGGTTCTGTGGTTTAATGATCACACACGCTCTTCGAAGCAGGAGTGCCACAGATTGGAGCAGAAATGGAAATCCACAGGCTTAGAAGTGCTCAAGTTGGGATGGTCCGACAAGCAATACCAGAAAACCCTTTATAAGGCACATCAGCCCATTATTCTAACCTTATAGAAATAACCTTCACTTCCACATCTTAGATACAAACACCTCATTCAGATCACACGTGGATGCAGTATCGAAGGCGTGCTTCCTACAGCTACGCAACATTGCCAAATTGTGATGATTTCTTACTATTCAAGACACTGAGAAATTGATACATGCTTTTGTATACAGTAGGTTAGACCACTGCAATGCTCCTATCTGGAAGCCCACACTGCACATTAAACACCTTGCAGTGGATTCGAAATGCAGCAGCTGGAATTGTCACCAGGAGCAGGAAGTTCTCGACCCCCAGAGGGTTTTTTTTTCTCCTTACTTGGGGTTATTGGTTCCTCTCCTCCGTTGTCATCTGGTTTTCTTTTTTTCATTTCTTTGTCTTTCCTTTTCCCTGTTACCCTCTCTTAATGATGCTGAACTGTATCACAACGCCCATGAACGGCTCTTGTGAAAGGCGCTATATAAAAATAAATTGAACTGAATCACTTGTTGAGAGCAGGGTTGACTACAGAAAGGAGAAATGAGGCATTAAAATCCATCGCTGCCAATGGCAGGGTGCTTAAGGCACACGGTGACTGACAAGAGCATGATTGCTTGGATAGATTAGTAATTCTAATCAAGCGGATCATGGACTGATCTGGGGATCCCAAATTGCTGTCAAAATAGGTGTAAGTCCTCACCCCCTCCTATTTCATCTTAATATGTGATTAAAGTGTTTAGGTTGCAACGGGATCTGGATTTAATTAGCGACTGGGCTGATGCCTGGCAGATGAAATTTAACATAGATAAATGTAAGGTAATCCATGCCGGGAGCAGAAATATAAAGTACAGATATTTTATGGGTTCCACTGAAATAAAGGTAGCTGATTATGAGAAAGACCTCGAGTGTATGTTGATGCTTCCATGTCCCACTCTCGCCAGTGTGGGGAAGCAATAAAAAGCCTTGTGCACAATTATCCTGACGTCCTTGTCGGGGATGCATCAGGATGCATTAGCGTTTACATTACAAAAGATATGTGGTCAAATGCATGCCAGACCACCAGGCCAACTGGTTTGAGTGATCAGATCACAATGCGTCATTTACCCTTGTATTTAGTGCTGTCTTCTTGTGATCCCATCACCCAAGACGCATTTTAAATCCTGAGAGAGCAGCTACAAAGCCCAGAACTGGCCAAATCAACCTCAGAGCAAAAACACCGTGAGGCTCAATCTCCAGACTGATTCCGATTAAAGATCCATGGCTTCCATGTGTTTGCACTCACACGCTGCTACAGCATCAGGATTTACCATGATGTCCACATAACGATGTACACAAAGGATCACTGCTTCGTCTATTCTGGCTTTCATTCCAACCCATGCAGTTTCTGGGCTGACCTGGTGCAATTATTCATACCTCTGAGTAAATACATTTTTACACTGCTCAAAAAATGTAAAGGAACACTTTGAAAACACATCAGATGTCAATGGAAAAATATCATGCTGGATATCTATACTAATATAGACTGGGTAATGCGTTAGGAACGAAAGGATGCCACATCGTTTGATGGAAATGAAAATTATGAACCTACAGAGGGCTGAATTCAAAGTCACCCCGTATATCAAAGTGAAAAGATGATGCGCCAATCTATCCATTTTGCTGAAATTCAACTCAAAATCATACTCGGTAGTTTTTATGGCCCCCACATGCTTACTATGGCCCTGTCCAGCTCTCCTAGAGTAACTGTCAGTCTCCTGGAATCTCCTCCATGCCCTTGAGACTGTGCTAGGACACAGAGCAAACCTTCTGGCAATGGCACATATTGATGCACCATCCTGGAGGAGTTGAACTACCTGTGCAACTTCTGGAGGGTCCAAGTATCACCTCATGCTACCAGTAGTGACACTGGCTGTAGCCAAATGCAAAACTAGTGAAAAAACAGCCAGAAAAGATGAGGAGGGAAAAATGTCAGTGGCCTCCACCTATTAAACCATTACTAACATATTAAGTATTTTCAAGTATAATCAATTAAACACAAAAGGAATACATCATGAAACTGGAAAGAAACATGTTGAAATTTTTCATTTTTATTACTAACTAATTTAATTACCCGTAGTGGGTCTGCACAGGAAATGGCAATACAGTATCTCAGATACATCAAAGAGTGAAGCCCAGCTCACACTGAAAGGCAAATGTTCAAACAGGCCAATTTCAGTGCCCATGGGGCTGGACTCAGCCCTGCTCTGTTCTTCCCCATGATTCAGAATAATATGATGCTGCACAAATGGAACATTTTACATCTCTTTGGAGGCCGGACAGCAGGAAGAGAGTCACTCCTAAAGGTCAAACTGTCTGCTCCAGTCTTGCCAGGTTCAGTTTTCCAGATTCTTGGGTCCCTCTCTAATCCTCTTCCTCATCCTCTCCGCATGAGCCTTGTTCTGCTCCCTCTTCGCCTGGTACTGTGGGACAAGACAAAACCAGGCGACAGGCAGCATTAAAAGGCTTTCACCGCTCTTTAAATCCACCTAAATCTACCATGTGAGCTTTGTCAGCACTCTGGGCGAGAATGTTCACCTCATTAATAATATTTCTTTGTGGTTTTAAAACGTCAGACTCATTGAAACTATTTCCTAAAAAAGAACATTTTAAAAGCTGTCACTCACCTCCTTCTTCAAGCACGCACGCATAGCCCGGTCAAAATCATTGCAAGTGCCGAAAAACCTGAGGAAGTTATGCTGTGAATTGAAATAAAAATCAGACACCTAGCTGGAAAAGGTGAAAATGCTTTCAGTTATGCTCAAAGACCTTCATTGGTGAAAGGCCTCAAAATTGACTGTATGGCTTGTATATGCTGTAATTACTACCTATTATTGAGGTCATTAATTAGTCAGCTAGGCTGTTCAATCAATTTTGATCACCCTCAGTTGTCAGGATAGTGTATGTCCCTCCAACTCACTTGAACCCGCCCAGTGCAAGGTACTATAAAAGACGAGCTAGACCCAAAGGGGAATCAGTAGAGTAACTAGCTCAACATCTAGTTTCTCACTCAGTGCTTCTTACACAAAACAACTTATTGTATCATTTTTAGCTATTCTGATTAAGTACCGCAGTTGGGATGATGTTGGTAAGTAGCATGATGCTTACATTTAATTGTCACCAAAAAGACATTTGGCCATTCCATTAATTCTGTTCTCACCCATCCATTTTCTATACATGCTTGTCCTATGCAGGGTCTGGAGCCAATCTTAGAAGGGAGGGAATAACCTAGGACAGGGTGCCAACCTATCTCAGGGCTCACACATACACATACACACACACGCCATTCACCTTTGTGTCTTTTTAGACCATACACGCAGAGTCAGGCAGAGACTGAAACTCTGCTTCCAAAGGTATGAGACAGCAGTTCTATCCATGGCACCGTTACGTCTATAATTAATTCTGCATGCTTACATATGACGTAAGAGATACTCACAGGCATACTTTTAGCATACGATAGTGCACTTTGACATTTTATTAACTGGTCCGAAAGCAGGTGTTAACACTAAATTTTAGTGGACCGAATCTGTAATGTTACAATGGGTTATAATAATTTATGTTTTTACTACGAGTTCAGGTATGGTCTACAAAACTGCTTCGTTCTAACTCATCTTCTAACTCAATGTTTCCCAATCCGATCCTCCGGGACCACAGTCATGCCACGTTTTTGCTCCCTCCGAGCTCCATGCCAGACTGTCTGTGGGTCCCCAAGAACCAAATTGGGAAACAATTATAGAGGGGTCTGGAGCCTATCACAAGAAAGAATAGGACAGGCAGCAGTACACCTTAAATCTTTTGCCGATCAAGCATATGCACACAATCATGTTCTATGACCAATTCAGAGACACTGATTAGCCTAATTGCGTGTTTTTGGCATGTGGGCAGGAACCAGACTAGCCATGCGAATCCCACACAAACTAGAGAGAGTTATGTTTTTTAGATGATACATCTGCTGAAATAATGAAACAATCCAGAATATCCCCCCCTCTTTTTCTTAAGTAACTGATTTTATCCCAAAATTTTACAAGTACAGTCTGAATTCATGTTACTTTCAAGTGACTTTGTCACAATATCATTTGGTCTGATTCCTAGCTTACCTCCTTGTGGCACTGTTTCAGCTGTGCGATCAGCTCATTGCACTCGTCCGTGTGCAGATGAGGAGACAAGTCTGGGTGCATTTTCAGGTAAGGGCTCTAATAACGAAAAACAAACAAGACATGATGCGTGTGTAAAAACAGCGATATACCCCGGGTCGGTCCCATCATGTGAACGCATGCAGATACTTATAGACAAAGTGGGAAAAAAATCTACATAAAATATCACGGGGGGCAACAATAAACTATGGATAGAAGGTGCATGAGTTTCCACCAAGAACATGTATGAAGACCACCAGAACGCAATGACCGAAATTCTACCCAGAAGCCGCTATTATCCGGCCGTACACTACCGTAATCACAATGGCGGTCGGTCTGTGCTGCTGTAACAACGTAGTCCATATGGCACAAAATATAGAGAATCTCTTTCCCGAGTGATTTTGTAAATGCAGAGAATGACATTCTGTTGGTGGTATTTGGCGATGTGGGGTAGGACTCCGTACATGTGATTGGAAGGTCACCGGTTTAAATCCATGGCCAGCAGAGTGAGTCCAGCCCTTGAGAAAAGCCTTTACCCTCAATGGCACCAGGGACTAACTGACCCCACTTTCTTAAGTGGCTTTGCTAAAAAGCCTCTGCTAAATAAATCTGAAATATATAAATATATGTGTAATGGCCCAGACACGCGCGGTTGCACTTGATTATGGTGACAGCTGCTATATCGCACTTTACCTTGCATTTTCCACTACAGTGGTCCAGGCTTGCAGAACACGTTTACAACCTTGACTGCATTTATTCACTACTCCGTTAGCAAAAAGGAGCGATATTAAACGGTGTACTTAGAAATGTGATTACAAGGACACAAACATATTGGGAGAGCTCTTGTCATCCATTCACTTGGTCGATAGTGTTTAATGTTTATAACAAATTATATAAAGCTTCTATACGCGAAGGTGCATTTTACACAGCTGTTTAAGTGGGTTCGTACATATAACTTAAAACTACCAGAGTATACTCAAAACGCAGCACATGTAACGGAATCTGATAAACTGTAACTTACCAAATAAATAACGGAACGATCGTGGCAGTTTACGGTTCACAAAATGACATGCCACCGGTCAGGACACCCCCCTGCCCTTTTCCCTGCGAACGGAAAACGCGTCAAAATCCAAAGCAGTGCTGTGCAACCACTCCCTCTCTATCACGAATGCACCAAAACCTTAAAATCAGTCAGTCTGATTTTCCTAGATGGTCAATATGCAGACAGCGATGCACTATTTTGCCGTACCTCTATATCCAGTTAGCTAAAGTGTGACCGTATGGAACAGACGGAAGTACAGGGTGACGTAAGTTGACAGACTTTCACAGGCAGCCTTACAAGAGGCTGCTTTCCTTTTCCCGTAATCCCTCATAGGCTACAGCCACAAAACACGACGGATGGACTTACAGTGACAGTCCTAGCACAGGTCACACTTTACTTGATGGGGCACAGATATATAGTAATAGCTCAATTACTAGCAAATCATGAACAAATGCAGTCGGTGCTTAAGATAAAAGATGCGTCACGATTCAGTAATGATGAACAAATATGATAACAGTATGATATCTGTATTTCACTGCATGGTGATCCATAACTTGTTCTTTCAGTAGTTCCTTGGTAGTTCACAAGGGTTTATAGAATACAAAAATATAGTAACTGCTTGGGATGAAAGATGCATCATGATTCGTTAATGATGCACAAATAATATGTGATCAGTATTCAGCTTGTGTTATTCATGACTTCTTCCTTCAGTAGTTCCATAAGTAGTTCACAAAGGTTTACAGAATTAACAGATATAGTAACAAGGAGAGTGACTGCTGGAGATGAAACATGCGTCACGATTCATTAATGATGAACTAACATGAGAATAGTATGTAATTATAAGAGAGTTTGTGGATCATTGATACATAAATAATGGCATAATACTGTATTATTTGTGCCCCGTCAAATAAAGTGTTATTCAGCACCTCTTGGCAAAGCGGCAGCGGGGATGCACGCGCTGAGAAAGCTGCAGGTTCCATTCTGAAATACCGACATAAAAATGAACTGGTTCATAACCCAGACTCGCCATCGAGGATTCTCGTCACAGCAATCATAGTCCGTTTTTATGTCTTATTTAAAGTGTAGTAAACAAACGAATTTGAATTCCGGGATTACAATTACAAAAAATCTCAAATTAGATTAATACGTACATTATTATAAGCACATTAATGTATTGTATCATCCGCAGCCCTCATACGTGGGCAGTATCTCAGCTTTGGTACAATATACATTTTTATTAATTATATTAAAGGGGATACAGCCAAATGAAATTGTTGACGTTTACACTCGTCTCAGGAATGATGATGGTAGATGATGACGAGGACCAACCTTGATCCAAGAATTTACATTAGAGACAATGTGCTTCTTTGTAAACTGGCCGTCAGTTTATCCTCCTCTCCAGCAGTCGGAGACAAATATATTACTGGTGGGAATGCTGTGAGTGTTATCTTGGTCTCTATTATATTGTGTCATTTTTAATTAATTTAATATCACTACGAAATATGACTCAAACGTGAAAGTATCAGGTGGCATCAGGCATGATGTATAAACCACTATTCCCAGTATTAATTTGAAAAGGATGAATCGAGGTCTGTCAAATGATTGCTTGTCTGGGCCAGTATTACCAGCTTCAACGGTTATACGCCTGGCCGTGACTCTTTTAAATTGCATTTTCGAATATAGATGGGTATTTTATGTGAGCTTCTTTTAAAATTGCTTATTTTGCTTTTGAAATAATGCCCCAATCATCCATTTCAGCTCTACACAAACAATTCACTGCATAGCTGACTAAACAATAAAACATATACTGTTTAAATGTAAGTGTTGTTTCGGAACTTTTCCAGTAGCGTGAAATCAAAAATCAAGTGATCTATTTGCCTAAATACGAATAACCCTCCCAGTCCTTCTGTTATTCTCAGTATGACGATTTTAGGCTAAGCTGACGATCTGCGCATGCGCCTTTGGGCGGGACGTCGGCAGTGATTGGCTCACAGGATGTCCATCAGTTTCAACTGCGCACATTGGCGGCTTGTTTAAATTTTTTTCCAATGGCATGTTTTCGTTTCCAAGCTTAGAGTCGAACGTTTTAGGCAGTTATATGGTGTATTGGTACAGTAATGATATGTTATAAATAAACATATAGTTATATCTTAAAGCATTTAACGCCGGCCTGTTATATGGTTCCAGTGGACGGCGATTTTAAAATCTAGTTAGCTGGTTAGCCTTTCGGCCCAGTCGGTGCTGTAGGTGTGTCCGCCTCTCGCAGCGGCATGGATGCTGCAGCCGAAGCACTTCTGCGGCAGACGGTGCGGAGAATACCCTCCAGCAAGCTGAACGGCGTCCTGGGGCGGTGGGGCTGCTTGTCGGAAGCACAACTCGGATCGCTGGAATCCATGCAGCCGAAGTGGCTGCTGTGTGATAACCTCATCTCTCTCTGCCGGGTTCGTTTGGCTCGCTTTGCTCGGCCGGCAACCGCCTGCCGCTTCTCGCATATTTTTAATCGTTTTGTCTTTTTGCTAATCGATTCATAGTCCTAGTCGACTCCTTGGTCGCACGTACTTTTATATTGTATTTCCTTCACTTGTGTGTTGTTTTGGAAAAGGGGTCTGCTAAATTAAAAGTAAAAATGTAAATGCTATGCGCAATTGAAAGTAAATGTAACAGCTGCCAACTTTGGTCAGCTGGCTGGAGTGAGATTTTCGAATCACGTCTGCACACACATTTACATGCATGTAGCAGTTTTATTTAACTTGTAAATAGTTTGTCGGTTTTGCAAGCTACCCCAACGCTTTTGATGTAGCTAATTTTAGGTTTATAATGGAATAATTCAGATTTGCCGTAAGATTTCCTGCTTGAGCGTGAGAGTCAGATAGCGTGAGTCAGGGGAGTTTGCAGCCTTGATCTAAAAATGTAAACGATTGCTGTGTAAATTCCACAGATGAAATATTTGATGGGTTAATAAGGCATGATAATAGGACATCAGTGAGTTACACTTCAAGCGATGTTGTGTTTTTGAGTGGCTCGGCCAGCTGGCATTTTTGTCGTTTCTTCTAGTGAAAAGCATCCGGGACACTGCGCGTGCTGCGCACCCCGCCGCACAGTCGCGTTCCCTGACCCGGCCACTTCTCTCCCTTTGTGTTTCCTATAGGAAAACGACCTGTCAATGAAACATGTCGCGGAGGTAGAAATGCTTTGTAAGTCTTGTCTGAAATGTTATTCCTTTCCTTAACGTATTCGGGTTACCGGGCCGTACTCTGGACGCAGTAAGTGCGCTTGCCAGGCCTGTTAGAATGATTCTAAATTAGTGCAAAGTGCTTTATGTAATACCTTTAGTGATCCAAGGTTGGAGCCCATCCCAGGTGAAATAGGGCACAAGGCAGGAAAACGCCCTGGATTCCAATCTTCACAATTTCACAATTCACAATTTAGAGATGTCAATTTTCCTGTCTTTTGCACTGAGAGAAGAATCCCACACCACCCAGGGAAAACATGCAATCTGTCAACATGGATCAGGGGTGACATTCAAATCCCCAGCTCTGGAGCTGCAAAGCAACCCATTGAGCCACTATGTTTCCCTACCTTAAGTAATAGGAAGCATGCAAATTGTTCAGTAAAAAGTGTATAATGAGAGAGATCCTCATGGTCCACCATTTCTTTTGCTTTACTGTTTTTCTTCCTTTGCCTGCTTGATGTTAATTAACATTTATTGTAAATAACTTTCCTTCTGCCAGACTGCATAGAGAACCCAAAGCGGGGGATGTGGTATGCTTACCAGATGGTGGAAACTGATGGTAAGGTGATGCCGGCTCTTATTTTGCTGTCAAATTTCAATCATTCCCGTATAATATTTGCTTTTGTCATGAATTGGCCTAGGTGATAGAAATAATATACTGACTCATTGACATATAAAATTAAACCGATAAGAAAATGAAAAACTTGGATGAACTTTTGATGAGGAGCATTGTATGATGGCACGAATCACAAACATTAACATGATTCCAACCAATGGCATGGTAGTCTTTTCGGAACGCGCAGCAGTAGAACGTGCAAAATGTAAGCATTTACAGAAAGCCAGTGATAAAATTTGCTGAGCAGAAATCATGAAATACTGGAATACAGCACAAATCACATCCCGCATTGGTTCAAGATGAGATACGGCATTTTATTTTTCAACATGGCAACTCGATACCATCAATGTCAGTCAGGTTCCCTGGAACAAGCTGCAGGCTGCAGAACAACAAACCATACTGTCAGCTAGTTTTATGCCCTATGCAGAAAAGTTTTATTTTTGTATGATTTAGTTATTAAAATTAGATTTCAGCTTGCAGATCGATTTGTCATCTTTTTTCATATTCTGAATCTGTTTAAGGGGAATCCTAGGGGAATTTTCAACCATAATGGAGCATTGAAGTAAATAATTGATGACTTGAATTATATAGTAATAATTATCGATACTGAATGCTATGGGAGAAAAATTATTGCAATAAAATACTTTGCCATATTGACGAGCCCTAGTCATGAAGAATTGGGTGCTGGTTTTATTTCTCTTTTGTTGTGTTTTGGTCCATTTACTTTTGTCAATTGTCTTTGTGCAGATGAAGCCCAGTCTTTGGAGCTGATGCATTTTAGAGAGCGATTTAAAGCACATCTGAAGGATCTCATCGGTCATGTACGTACCCGGCCTCACAGACTCCTAGACGAATGAGAAGAAATCACTGAGATCTGAATGCAGACTAGGAGGAAAATAAGCAGACAACATTCACGGTAATGAAAGGTGCTTTGAATACTTTGCAGGTTTCCATAAAGCTGAAGAGGCACCAGGATGAATCTGTTTGGATTCGAATTGCTTGGGGGGACAATTTTAACAGACCAAACCACTTAAAACCAACATATGTCATGCACCATCTTCAGACTCCTTATGTGTTTGTTTCCGGTTTGACCAACAAACACAAGCCTCTGTTGTTTCAGGTAAAGTGAACCTTACTTAACCTGCTTTGTGCCTCCTGAGTATATTCTGTTTAAGTCCATTTTATGATGCTGGCACATTGTCCTGTATTTGGTGTAACGTGTAGTGTGATCCACAGGCTTTGGTTCTGGCCGCTGGGTACAGTTCAATCAAAAATGCTCACCTTAATGGGCGTTGCATCACTGCTCTGAGAGATTTGTTGATGAGACAGTACAAGCAGGTATGTACAGGCAACTTTTTCTTATGTTGTGGGGGAATGAGGAGACCTTGATAATGTCTACAAACAAGACATTTTCCGTTTTTAAATTTTTGACCACACATTTCAGGTATTCCCATCAAGTTGTCCAAAGCCATTGAAGGAGAGCAATCCGCTTCCAAGTATGAGGTGACACTTTTAAAGCAGTATTTTAGAAACTTGTGATGTAGAGATTAATTCTGAGATTTTTTTCCTTTCCTTGCCAAGATCCCAATATTGAAAATGAACACGCTAAACTCGTGGAACATAAACAGCGGGCAGCTGCTGAGGCCTTTGGTTACGAGGATCCACCAAAGCTGGAGAGAGCTACTTACAAGGTACAGCACCTTCAGTCTCTCTCCTTTCTGTCCTTTCCTTCACCACCTGTACACGAGGGCAGTTGTGGTGACCTCAAAGGTCAAAGAGAATGCGGCATCATCCCAGTTTCCTTTTTTATATCAGCTGGAAACTAAGTACAGAGAACATGGGAACGAGAGCCTTAATGGCAGGGATGAGCCCTTCCGGGGTGTAGTCAAGTTCACCAGCAGCAACCTCCTTGAATCACTGAAATACTGCATTACTTCAGGTGCGTACCTTTTTCATTCTGGAAAGTATCATACTCTGGAACTTTTAATCTGCTGTCTAAATTATCATTCCTGCTTTCCTTCCTTCCTTTGAATGAACTTTGATACTTTTCATGTCCCCCACGTTCATTTTTGTGGGGAGTTGTTTGCCACTCATCTTTGTGTTTTTAATCTGAATTTAAATTTAAAGGTGTTGCTTAAGGGTGCCAAAGCACCAAAAGACCATTTTGTCTGGATAGCAAAACACATTTGGTTAATCATTAGGGTTTGGAATGAGCAGTCACTTACCGATACGGTATTATCGTGATACCTAGGTGCCGATTTGATGTGTAGTGCAGTTCTATGGATATCCCGATTTGATACTATGAGTTTTTTCTGTTATTTAGAATTTTAAAGCCTTGAACCATGTAAAAAACTAAAGCTTTACATAATAGCTGTGCAGCTGAACTTAACATGAGTAAACGTAGCACACTCCAAATAATTTTCAAAGGCAGCATTTAAATAATGCAAAACAACTTCAAATACAATAGTATAAATTTTAACGTAAAATCAGACGTTAACAAAAAGCTACATTTGCTGTTGTCGTAGCATAAACTACATTGAGCTTTTATGCTTCTCTGATGCCTTGTCTGTGTCAGGATGTTGTCCAGCAATATGTGCCAGTATGTTCCTCATATTACCACACATGCAGCATGTATTGACAATGTGGGAATAGTTTAGAGCGCACCACATATAGTATTATAGAGGCTTTGCAACATTTCTCCATCTGAAATCCAAACATATTTAAATCATAAATTAATTAAAAATCGAATTTCGGAGTTAATGTGGCGATGCATAAATCGGTGCACTAAAGAATCTCTGTACATGAAAAATAGATTTCAGCGTTAGTCTGCCGATACATAAATCTTCTATTCTAGAGTGGTATTTTGTTTTGACACCAACGTTATATATTGGAATATTAGTTGCTAAATTAATTAACAAAAAAAATACCTTTGAACTAGCTATGAACACTTCACATGCACGAAGTGTCTCTTGTGGTGCCCCTGAAATTAGCACTTCTGCAGCATAACCATCTGACTTTCCTCACATGCCACAAACTTGGTTCATTATAGTTGTGCTAATCATTAATGTAGAGAAAATACTGTTAAAAATGGGCTGATTCTACTAGCGTTTTAAAAATCCGTCAGTTGTGACTGCAGTAATATTCTTGTCAAATGCAGTGCGTCATTTCGCCACCGAGGGGCAGTAACATTCTCTGCATTTATTTTGCCTGCCTTTTCAGAGACTGGTTTTGTTGACACCAACGCAAATTAGTTGGATCATTAAGATCGTTGTATTTCTAAGATACTGGTCAATTACCCTGCTTAATGGTGCAATAGCAGATACCTTCTTGGAGCTAAGCTGTCATATTCTTATTTTTGTTTTTAGGAATGGCTTCTACACCCCTGACACCTCTGCTGTCATCTATAACGCAGAAAGGAAGGAATTACTTTGTGATCCGAGACAAAGGTCCTAGCATTGCCTCTGATACACTAGGTCCAGATCATTGAAGTACAGACTGGAGACCTGAGAATATTTTATTGTACAGACTTGAAGCGAACTGTCTGGAGTGTATCCATGTGTCTTATTGTTTTGTGTTCATTTGTATGAAGTGTGTATTGTTGCACTGCTTTTACCATCTTATTCCATTCTGCTTTTAATGTATATATCTTACAATACTCTCTGCTTTCCATAACAGTTGCCTTGTCAGTTGAATTTGTGGAAGACGGCAAATTTTGAATAGGTGTATTTGCTTTCTACTGCTGGAAAATGCAGTTTTTATATTTTTGTTAAAATAAATTACTGGTTCATTGTATGTATTTTGAGAGCTTTTACTTAATGAAACTTGAATTTTAGGCGGAGAGACTAGAATTTGAGACACTAATGGAGCATGATGACTTGGGAGACCGACATGCTGAGAATCGCCTTTCTAGAGGGAGATTTATTAAGGGAACAGGGGGACACGCTAAACTCCATTTAGGACAGTTATCTTTGCTCTTCCCTGCCCTGGGATCTTTTTAATTTTAATTTCAGATATCCGAAAGGGTACCACCATATTAGATATCCATAATGTAATTTCGAATACATTTTTAAAAAAAATTAATTGCGACTAATAACAATTGCATTGTAGATATCTGAAATGGGAGTTTTTCCTAGTAAGAATTCAATTGCAGATATCCAGAATGAACATTCTGGATATCTGAAATATAATTGTTGATATCTGAAATTAAAAAGCACAATAGACATGAATGGCAAAAGTGACGTAATTTCTCCTAGGAAGAATGACGATGTGGATATCTGAAATGCTCTTTTTGACTAGTAAGAATACAATTTTGACTAGGAGAAAAGCTATTGTGAATATCTAAAATGTAATTACGGATAGGAGTGTGACTTGATTAAATGTTAAAACGGCTTGCCATATGCGTTCGATTATTTCCGAGTCGGAACTCGAATGGAAACGTCACGAACAACGTCACTTCCCGTCGGGAACACGCCTCTTTTATGACGTTGATGGACAAGCACCGGAGGGGCGATCCCCCGGAAGTGTCGGCTCTACTGCGCCGCCTTGCTCCGTTTGTTCGGCTTGACAGCAGAAAGATGGCTGCTACCGCATCCGAGGCAAGAGGAGCTCACCTATATAGGAACAGCAAGGTCTGCTCCCCCAGTCAGGAAGATAAGGGGCCGCCGTCTCAGCCCCGGGAGATCATAAAGCCCTCGATTACCGAGCTGACCAAAGAGGTGCGCACCAACATCCTCTGCACGGTCGAAGGATGCGGGAAAATCCTCCCCAATACCCCTGCGCTCAACATGCATCTGGTGAAGTCACACAGGGTCAAGGTGTGTACAGAGCAGCTTTTAAACTACATATATATGCTTCCAAATGCCGCAAGCTCAGCGAGGGGTAAACAGTGCAATTTCGAGTTGTTGGCTGTTCACAGGCAAGTTGCTCATCGTCAGTGCTTTGGGTGAGCGTTTGCCGGCAGCGGAGTGATGAACGCTGGCTGATTAACGCAGAGCTCCGTGCTCTTATTGCGTGTATTTGGTCGTGCACGCAGAAATATGTACGCAGTAATAATGTATCTGTGCTGTATGATGCGCGTACAAGCGCTTCCGCCGGTGTAAAGCATTTTGAGAAGCGTATTCAAGCAAAACATTATTTATTAATATCAATAATATTTGGTGTTGATGTTTACGCATGTTCTCAGTGCCGTTATCTTTTACATTGATCAGAATCGAGTTTATTGTACGTTCGCACATACAAGGAATTTGATTCTGTCGAAATGAAAAATGATAGTTTGAACTCCTTGTCACTTGTGCTTTAATGGACGCGGAAGGCTAATTTTATGTGTTTAATCTGACTGTCGTAATTATTTGCATGACACTAAACTGCCGGTCTGTGATATAAGACCCATGGTTAAAAAGTTCTACCTGAACACTTTTTCTGTTCAGTTTAATGTTTGTTTCACGGTGTGCTAGCAGTGTTACTGTGAATTATGTCGAAAGGGATTTTAGGTGAACATTGACACCAAGGGCTGAGATGTGTTAACTACAATGACATGACTGCTGCGCATTTGTAATGGAATGTTGTTATTTTGGATTAGGTTTATTTTATTATTCCTGACACCTGTATTTGTCAAAATAAGAAAATCTTAAGAGAACCGCGCAGGCTCAAAGTGAATATGCTGTTCGCCAGGCCGGGAAAAGGCTCGGTTGCAATAATGCTCAACCCCAAAACAGCAGTTTTCTCATAAAATGCGGAGTAACACCATCCCAAAAAGAGAAAAGGCCAGAAGAGGTTTGTTTTCCCCACATGCATCATTTAAAGATTTTAGTCTGTGCAGAATAGAGCATAATCCAATCTCCATAGGCATGTGCATGTATAACTGGTCTGCAACTTTCATCCACTTTTTGACCCTGTTTACCCTTCATTTTGCTTGGAGAAGTGCCTCACAGTCATCTACCTTTCCTAAGGATCTTGTTTCTTGCTGTTTTTGTAATTTGAGTTAAATCTGCAATAAACATATGTGCATCCTTTTATGTGTGAATTTTGGCCGTTTAATTTTCACTGAGCTCTGTAGAATACAAAGAGCAGTTGTATCATCTTAAATTCACCCTACCAGCAAATCTTTTGCTAAATATTGGTGTTACTTAAGGTTTCTGTCCCTCAGTGCATGTTCTATGTGGTCATGTAAGAATAGAACCAACTAATTTCACTTTTCGAATTGAGTGTTAGCACGGTAGCATGTTCATTGTACTCATAACCTTAGAGCTGTAACATGGCGTGTTTTTCCCCTGTGTGCCTGCATCGATTTCTGTGATGTTTCAGGCATTGACTCCATAGCAATCATACGATCCTATAGTCCTTTGAAAAGGCATCGCAGATTAGCAGCCATTTTTAATCCGTGTTTATCCGTGCTGTGCATGTAGGGCTCTTGCTATCCCTGTTTCCTTATTGTTGGTCATATCATGGCCTCATTAGCGATTTAATTTTGTTCTGAAAAGGTGCAAAGTATTTACTCAGATTTACTTGGATATGCCTAGCAGCATTGTTTCACCAGAAAAAATCTTAGTGCGCCTTTATAACTGGGTTATAGTTATATGTTTGGAAATTTATGATTGAATATCGTTTATTCTGTTTGAACACCTTGAGCATTAAACTACTGTCAGTATTCTAACTCTAAATCTGACCTGATTTGGTAAAGCATACTACAATAAGTCACTCGTGTTCTTTTTAATGTAACTGATTTCCTAGTGATCAGACCCCATTTGAGATCCTTTTTTGTACATCTGTGTTTCTGCCCATTGCAGGATGGCCTCATCAACCCTACGGTCAGGAAGGATATGAAGGGATCACAGAAACTCTACTGCTGTCCGATAGAAGGCTGTCCCAGAGGACCAAACCGACCGTTCTCACAGTTTTCCCTGGTTAAACAGGTATGACTCACAATCCATTAAAGCTACTTTCAGATCTCCTTGCTGATATTCCAGAATGGAGATTCGGTCTCACACGTCTTTGATCCATTTTGTACTGAAAAGGTGTAGCAATTTGGTTCTCTCTCCCATATGCTGGGTTTTGTTTTTTAGGCAGTCGTCAGTTTAAAAATTCTTTTAAGGATGCATTTTCTTATCACATCATCATGGTTTTCTTATGTGTCTTGGAGTAGCATTTCATGAAAATGCATGCAGAGAGGAAGCACAGGTGTGCCAAGTGCAGCAATTGCTACAGCACAGAGTGGGACCTGAGGAGACATGCTGAGGATTGTGGGAAGACCTACCACTGTACCTGCGGCTGCCCCTACGCCAGCCGGGCAGCCCTTCTATCCCACATCTACAGAACAGGTCATGAGGTGCCAACTGAGCACAGGTAGGCCATCCCCTTTTCAGGGACATGAATCCACAGGAGAAGGACATACCACTGTTGCATGAATTAAGGCAGTTTGAGAACTTTGAGACTGGTTCTCATGACAGGACTTATTTGTCGTCTTGGTTTTACAGATATCCGCCAGTCAAAAAAAGAAAGATGGAGGGATTAACTGTGGGTTCTACAAAAGTCAAACTTACAGAGCAGCCTTGTCCATTGGAGAAAGAGTTCCACGCAGCAATTCCCTCTGCTGATGGAGTATCCAAGTCTGATACAACCAACCAGAACCTCAGTCCAAGTAAAGGTATTCCCAAGCTCCTGCTCCCAAAGCCTAAGGTTGCACTGTTGAACGTACCAGTGATGCAGTTTGCACATGTGCCAGTTCTCCTGTCCTCTGCAGACAGCACCCCAGTCAGGTCAGTTGTGTTGGCTGTAAACAATCAAGCCTCCTTAATGAGCACCGTTCACCTGGTGCCTCAGTCAGGAAGTGTGATGCCTACAGTGAACACAAAGACATGGAACCTTAGAGAGACGGTGCCCTTACCCAGGTTGGGCCTGGATCCTGTTAGTACCGGAATACAAGTAAATTTGGAAAGTATAACCTCTGGTCAAAACTCAGGAGACCCCACAGAAAAGAACAGCACCTCTACCAACATTCAGACTGATATTTCTTACCTTTCGAAGAGCTTCACCCCAGGGAGCACATGCATCTTGAGTGAGTCCTCAGTTTCATCATGCTCCCAAACAGACATCAGTGTTAGTGCTCAGGTCCAACTTCCAGTCAGCGTTGAGACCCAGACTTTTCCTTCACAGTCCAAAGTAACATCCTCCATTGGAGCACAGACTTGCCTGCCTACCTATAATATTACTAGGGAAACACAGACTTGTGCCAGCCTAGGTGTTACTGAGGACAGAGGTCAGATGGACCAGGCTATAATGTGCACAGACCTTTTTGATAGCAGTTCCCTTAGTGTGTCAACACAGACCACCGTGAAAGAGAGACCTTTCAGAACAGACGCTGTGGAAGAATCTTTGAACTGCAGTAGTTCCGGTCTCTATGACCATAAGTCAGTAGGTGTCATGTGTTTTGGTTCTCAGACAGAACTGCTCCAAACAAATGCCATGGCCGACAACCAGACTCAGACTATGGCATTATTCAATGACCTGGAGAACATTCTGTCCCACTCAATGACCAGTAGCCCTCTGTCTAATGCCACAGTGGTCTGTGAACCAGGTCTGACATCTGTCCCGGAACATAATGCCAGCATTGACTTTGATTTTGAGGAGTTTTTAAATGCTGCACACATTCAGACTCAAACAGAGGAAAGTGAACTTGGTACTTTGACCTCTGAGACACCTTTGGAATCCCTAGACATCGAAACTCAAACTGACTTTCTGTTTCTCGATTACCCGGCCCAGAACGACAATAATCCTAGGCCTCAATCAAATTATCTTGGGCTAGAGACGTTTGACACCCAGACTCAAACGGATCTCAACTTCCTCTTGGACACAAATGACCCCGTTCCTCTGGGGAACTTTCTCAAACAATCGGGCTTCTCAATGAGTATTGAGGCCTCAGACTCAGAGACACATAAACCTGTCCAGGCTGTTTCTCCAGCCAGTGCTCAGGACAGCCAGATAAAACTCAGCAGCACGGAAACGCAAACCGTGAGCAGCTCTTTTGAGAGCTTGGGCCACTTGTTCTTGACCAGCAATGAGACTCAGACAGTAATGGATGACTTCCTGATGGCCGACCTCGCCTGGAACATGGATTCCCATTTCAGCTCTGTGGAAACGCAGACATGTGAGGAACTGTGTTCTCTCAGCACTCGGAGAAACGCAGCAGCGGAATGTTTGTCGCTCTGATCTAGTTTGTTGGGACGGCCAAACTTCTGGGGTTGGTGATGGCAGTCAGGTCATTTAACAGGGCATGTTGTAACATAAACTCTATCTGCAAAGCGTGAGGAAGAGTGAGCCTTTATGTTCAATTTACCACATTTTCAGTGCACATTCCACCAAATTTGTTTGCCATACTTTTTATTTATTTCAATTTTTAAATACCTCAGCTGAATCATTTGTGTGTGCCCAAAACAGAAAATGCTTTATGGCATGTTGGTTGAAAATGTTGTACTACTTCAAACACAGAACACTAATTCTACCAAGCTTTCCAGTGGAGGTGTGTTTTCTCTTTTGAGATGCACACCTTTATCTGTGCCACCACATTTAAGGTTCTGCATGTCTCTCACTGGTACGCAAGTCTTGCCTGCTTGAGCTATGCGATTGCCAGTGCTTGTCTTGTATATTGTAACAGAACCACCTTGTATTAAGACGTCAGTATAGACCATTCATATTCTGATTAATGCTGTCTAATGCAGCACGGTGTACTGAAGGAGTAGCATTATTAAAACCAACAGGGTTTCAACTTCCTGAGTAAGATTGTGGTTGGAGATCCTTCTAGCAGGACTATGAGGAATAGTGACTGACCAGAGCTGGTCTTCTTATTTGAAGATATCAGGAGAGTCATTTGTCAGCATGCTGAAAGAATGTTTTCCTTTTCTTGCATGATGTTTGTACTGTGTGTGTGTGTGTGTGTGTGTGTGGAAACACTGTTGGTTGGATTTTAACTAAAATTGCAAGGGGATATTTATAAAATGCAAATTTCTGTGTGTTCTGCCAAAATCCAGTCTTCATTTGCATCTTGATTATTCATCAATAAGTGATGCAGTTGTATTCACTTTAGAAAATTTATAGACCACAAGTTATGATACAGAAACACAATAATTGTTTGGAGAACTGATAGATTTTTTTTTCCTCCACCAAACTTGTGGTCTACATACCTGATGTGTTCCCTTGTTAAAGATTAGTTTTCTTTTGGTGCCTTATCTCAGGTGTCTGCTTTGTTCCTAGTGTTCCCTTTTTGTTTACGGTGTTTGACAGAAATACACTGTGCTGCTACTTTACAGAGGGATCCAGACTCATGATGAATGTATAGATATATTTAAGTTTACGACTGAAGACTGACTAATGTTAAAAAAAAAGGGGGGGGGGGGATTTCTTTCTTGCCATCCTGCTTTTCTTGTATGTTACTTTGTTTGGAAATCACAATTTAAAAGATGTCACTACAGAAGAAACGGCTTATTCATTTCTGGCTTTCCTGTCTGGCAACAGGAGGCAGATTCTGCTGCATCTGAAAATCAAAGGAATGGACCTTGTTCATACTGGCAATCCCGTTATTACTTTCTTGGCTGTGTGTCGATGTTTCTGTGCCCTTGGGGTCCCCTGGCTGTTGACAGTGGTAATGCATCTCACGCTGTCCTAAAATATTTGAGAGCTATTTTTGTTTAGATTTCGTTTAGTGCAATATGTGCAGATTCCAGGAATGTTATGCAAATTTGTGATGCACAGTGTCCTGTTTTCATGAGATTATGAACTAAACATACAAGTTATCTCTCCATTAGAGAATATGTCTATAAACGTAAAATCTCAAGTGTTCCAGTTCTGAGAGGCTAAAAAATGTTATTCTTTAGACCTCATAGGTAAATCCGGGACATTTGTGACACTATGTATAAAACAATTCATGGTTCCAGTTTAAGTTGTTGCTGCTTTCGTTGTTATAATTAACAAAAACAGTTTTAGTCTTACTACAGGATTGTACATAAACTGGAAGGAGAGATCTACTTTATAATCAATTTAGTGCTTTTTTTTTCCTCTGGCCAATGCATGTGCCAGTTTTTTGTGTTTTTATGTTCAGCTTGTCTTAACTTGTGTTGCCTAAATGTGAAGCGGGTTAGGCAGTTACAGCAGTACCTTTTTGTACATCAGCAGCACTGTATGTTCAGTTGTGAAAGCTATGCAGTAGATGCACAATAAATTAATTTCTAATAGAGAATGTTGGTTTTTTCCCCTCCTTTTAATATGAACTTTACTTAGATGCTATATGAAATACAAAACTATGATTCCTGATAAATATTTATAGTCCAAATCTGTACGTAAATTAAATGGATGCATTTTATTTTCAGATTATTTGTGAGAAAGGTGTTGAAGTTATATTATTAAAAAAAATGACATATATAACCAGTAAAATGTGACCTTTTTAATGTGTTTAGGGTAAAATGTTGAAGATGACAGTTAAGTCAACTGGCCACTTTGAGGTTGTATATACATTAAACTACTTTTCTGGGCTTCATGCTTTAAATTCTCTTGCTTTGAGGCTTTGAAAGCCTAACCTCAGAATATGCACATACAGTGACTGGAGACACCTGATACCCACACAGCGCTGACGGACCCCTGGTATTAAGTAGCCTGAGATTGGTAATATGAAAGACGCGTGATAAAAAAAAAAAGATAGATGATGGATAGATAAATATATCTATCCAGAAGGAAATTTAGGTGTCCAGTAGCGTATATACAGTGTACATACACATAGGCACACAGACCTATGACATTTACGCACACATACATACTGCAAAAAATACAAAGGAAAATATCAATTGTGTGCCATTGCAGTAAGGAAAAAACAAAAATGACAAAATAAAGCGGTTACAATGGCAAGGCCATTAGCAGCACTGGCAGAGTCATCAAAACGGTTATAGAAATGATTTCGCTGATTTGCTCTGGCCACATCACCCTCTGCCCTGGCGCTGCTTCATCCCCTTCCATACCTCTTTCAAATTGTTTTCTTCCAATTTCCTTTCAACTTTCTTCCTGTGAGACTCCTTTGTCTGTTTGACGCTCTGAGCTCCTTCTGCACACGCCTCAGTTCAGTTAAGTTACCATCCTTAAACGCCGTCTTATTAAGGAGGTTTTTGACATCACTGGTCACCCAAGATTTATTATTAGAGAAGCAGCGCACAGTCTTTGTGGAAACTACAACGTCCATGCAGAAGTTCAGATAGTCCGTTGTGCAATGACCTTCTCTAGATCCTCTCCATTCTGTAGCACACTCCAGTCAGTGGATTCAAAGCAGTCTCTCAAGGCCTCTTCTGCTTCTGGTGTCCACTTCCTGAAGGTGCGTGTAGCAGCTGGCAGCCTCTGTACTTGTGGCTTGTACCTTGGCTAAAGATGAATGAGGTTGTGGTCCGACTTTCCCAGTGGGGGTAGGGAGGGTGGAGCTGTATGCATCCCTCACGTTTGCATACATGAGGTCTATTGTCCTATTTTTCTTAGTTGGGCATTCAACAAACTGGTAAAAATTAGTGAGGGTGGAATCCAGTGTTACGTGATTGAAGTCCACAGAGATCGCAAAAAAAGCATCTGTGTGTTGAGTTTGGAGACTTTGTAGAGTGAATGACGTGACACACTGTGTCCAGAAGGGTTCGTGGCGGAACGTAAACACAGACAACAATGGCGTGCGAGAACACCTTCAGCATGGAGTACAGCCGGAGACTAACCACTAGTTACTCCACATCCTTACTGCATACAGTCTCTTTAACTGTAACATAACCAGGATTACACCATCTGTTATTTATGTACAGTGCCAGTCCACCTCCCTTCTTCTTGCCCGAAAGTTTCTCTGTCCAAGCGAACCACGCTGAATCCCGGTAGCTCCACGTTAGCAGTGGGGATGCAGCTAGTTATAGCCACGTCTCCGTCAGGCATACCAGACTACATTCTCTGAACAACGTCTGGTTCCTTACCAAGGTAGCCAGTTCGTCAGTCTTATTAGCCAGTGAGTTCACGATCCCCATCCCTATCGATGGAATTGAGGGCTTGTATCTCCACTTCTTCTAAATACAAATCTAATGGTTCTACATCATAAACTTCCTCGCCTTGTTTCAGTTTTCTTACCAGATTAATGCTAATTTCCCATAACTTTTCAGTCAAGTACAGTATATTGAGGTTGTAAATATTAGTGTAGTGAAATGTTAATACTGAGGGCATTCATGTAATGTATCGGAATGTCTAACCTGACAGCTATCAGATTTTGTAAAAAGGACTACAGTTGCTTAGCAACGAAAAAGCTGGTCTGTGTAGTAGTAAGTGCTGCCATGAAATGATGCATCTCTCAGCGTGGGTGTCCACATTCCACACCTATTTTTATATAGATGTTTTTAACCATCTTTTCTCCCCACTAAATCCTGGTTGTACATATTGGGGAAAGTATGTGTGCCTTTTCATCCACAAGAATTGGCTTGAAATTAATCAGGTGCATCAATTTCAAGTTACTTTCATCTCATTTCATCTGCATTATAAAGCCTTCCCAATAAAACTGTTTACAGACCCACAGCCTCATGCCACCTTCAGAACACACTGCCGCTCTGCACGCTGTGTCATGCTGATCTGAAACTCCAAGACACCTGGCATCTTCACCCAAGGTGCCTGAATATTATGTCTGGTTCAAATTAAATTAAACCACTCAGTCAGTAAGTGAATATATCATTCAACTTGAATAACATGGAAAAGACATTTTAATAAGAAAACAATAGCATATTACTTAATTACAAAGAGGTGAGAATAGTTCTGGAGATGCTGAGTTGTCACAGAGATGGTTTTGGCTCTGGACAACAGGGACAACAGCAATGTCTTTGGCTGTTTCACTCACTGCTTTCACAGGAACACACTGTAAATCGTCTGGATCTCTGTCCTCCTGTGTACTACACTGCTGAGGTAATTCTGTTTTTTGTTGTTTCTCAAAAGGCCAGGAAATGGGTGGCAATGCAGCCATATAGGGGCCGAATGGGGCATCCCCCGTCTTGGGTATGCGGCTGCTGAAGGAGGCTGGTAAGTCCTTTGAAAGGGAACCGCGGCTGGTGACCGCACCTGCATCTTCTGTGGGAGCACTGGGAACCAGATTCCCTCTTCGCTTACCAGTGGCCTTCTTCCTCGCTACGTTTGTGCAGTGTGACCTATCCTCTCTCGTGACACCACCAGTGGCATTCTGTGTTTTCTTCAGGATGGGGGGAATCGTCCAATTTCCAGATGCCAACCCTGGTGGCATGACTGGTGGTAAGATATTGATAATACTGGTAATGCGCCAGTTTGTCGCCAGCACAGGACCCTGGACGTGCCTTTGCCTGTCTTCAGGGGTTTTCCTACCCAGATGGACAATCCCATGGCTTCTGTATTCCCCTCTGCCTCCTGGGTGAACAGCAGACCTCGAAGACCATTCTGGGGATGTAGTCTCTTTGTTTGTTTGATGGCCATATGATAAAATTGGGTTTCTTGGGCAGTTTTCCTTAGATTCTGGGAGTTTTGTTGGTTTGATGTCGGCACACAGAAGACAGTGGTAATCTGTCTCTCCACTCGTGTGGTTTTTTCCCTTCTGAGCATGAGAGAAGCAGGAGAGTGGCGGATACCTCTGCCAGCCTGTAACCTGTAAACAGCACAAAATGTTTCTTAAAGGTTAAAATCTCAGCTTAAAACAGGGGTGGCCAATCTTATCCGCAAAGGGTCAGTGTGTATGCGGGTTTTTGGGGTAATCTTTCGGTCAGCTGTTCAAACCCAGGTGATGAGGACTCTTCTGCCAATCAGTCCTCTAATTAGTAATCTAATTAGGGAGTTGCAGTGACTGGATAAGACTGGCCACCCCCACCTTATAAACAGCATAAATATTACCAGTGACCATTTCAATTAGTCTCTTATTGATGCACACAGAAGAAATTTAACAGAAGGAGTCAATCCAAGCTAAACCTAAGTGCATTGGAAATTAATTAAATTGTGTAAAAAGTGGGCGTATTCTTTAATATACACACACGCACGCACACATACAGTCGTAAAAATACGCAGGATAATGATCATAATGTCTCAGCAAAGAAAATTACACTTAGTAATCGGTAATTTATATTCAGATAGATGTATATTCAAGATGTCTGCAGAATTGTGGGTTAAATTGCTTACATTTTCTGTGTATTTTTCCTGAGACGCAAATTATATATTTTTTTATTATCTTGTTTTTACTGTTACTGTGGAAATATTGTTGCTTCTTACTTTTTTGTTTACTTGAGAAATGCATTTTGATGATCTGCGATATGACGAATGTGAATGCAGCACGTCGAATTTCATAAAGTATAGGCTATGATAAAAGTCTAGTCTGGCGTTGGTCAAAACTTTAAAAGGAATTCTTGTGAATTTTTATGAAAAATAGAAAGCGGACAATATATCCGTATAGTTGTTATTCTACGAACTAATGATATACTGAATAAAAGCAATACTCCAGTGGAGTAATACCTTGTCAGGAAATAAAGTTTCTTTAATGTTAAGTAACTCCACATTAAAGATTAAAGATTCATTTTCTGTAAAAGTAATGACGGCTTTAGTTCGGCAGTTGGCCAAGATAGGAACGAGCAATCCAGCACGTCGCCTACTTCCTGTATCTAAACCCATGTGCCGCATTGTGCGCTGCAGTCCTGCAAACTCCTTTTACAACAAAATGCACGGACCCCGAGCATCCACGCGCCTGCTGAGGTCCTGTCATCAGGGAATCACATACATTGATGTCCACACGTCTAAGAAACTGCACCCGTGAATACTATATACTGTATGATGTAAGAGGAGTATCCTCTCCATCGCTCGTGATGTCATGTGCACTTGCTTTAGCTCTAAGAAGATTGGTTCAGAAATCCGCAGTGTCACAGGCACGACGACAGCAGCCACCATTCCGGTGTGCAAATTCAGGCACCTGACGGCTGCTCTCACGACTACGCTCCTTCTAGGCTCTTGTACTGTTATATGGAAAACCTAGCAGCGCACTCAGTTGTTGTAATGTTGCCTCCTAACAGTTGCATCCCCAGGAATTACAGCTGTATGGCTGGTTTATTCGGAAGCCTGGCAGCGGCAAGCCACAGGAAAGAGGACGGGGAAGAAGACAGCGAGCCTGCCAGTGAAACCCCCGAAGATCAGGTCGTCGACGAGAGACCGAGAGGCAGGGAATGTTTCCTGAAACCTCCGCAAAGTCCGACGCTGCGAAGAAGATGCAAATCGCTGCCGACCCCGGTGGAGAGAGCCCGGCTGGAGATTGCGCGGAGTCGCAGCCCGACCAGCCAGAAAAAGGTGCGATTCGCGGATTCCCTGGGTCTGGAACTGACTTCAGTGAAGCATTTTTGCGATGCAGATATGCCGGAGGTTCCGCAGAGGATCCTCGACAAATTCAAACGGGGAAATGCCATGCACTTAAACAACTTCCCCAAAATAACCAACCAGCCGGCTTGCATGGAAACCCAGTTTGTCAACCCCGGTCAGTTACCGGGATTCATGGAGAAAGTGCAAGAAGTCAAAGTGTTGCTGGAATCTGTGGAGACTGACGAGTTCAGCATGTCAGGCGTAGTGCGCGTTTTGAACCTGGCTTTCGAGAAGAGCGTCCTGCTGCGATATACCCTCAATAACTGGTTAACGTTTTTCGACGTGCAGGCGTCCTACGTTCCCCGGTCCAGCGATGGGGCGACGGATAAGTTTTCCTTCAAAATAATCACGCCCGCGTTTTTGGAGACCGGAGGCACCCTTCAGTTTGCCATCAAGTACACCGTTGGTGGCAATGAGTTCTGGGACAACAATAAGGGCAATAATTATAAAGTGCGTCGGCACAGGTTTAAAATTTCTCCGCCCAGAGAATGGGAGAACGGCTGGATTCATTTTATATAGCGTTCGTCGTAAGGGGCATAACGAGTGCATTAACAAGGCATATTTTAATAATACAGTTGATGGTCTGGCTGTGAGCCGGAAAAAGCAATTCACCTGTTAGAGACCCAAAGTCGGGATGTCCGTGTTTTATTTATGCTTTGTTTTATGTTCCTCTATATCTCAGAAACCCCGGTGATGGACAGAGGAAGTCTACTTCCACGCATGTTGCCCAATGGTTTAATGGTTCAAGCTTTTGCATCGATCAAATGCTTTCCGCCAAGAGCAAGGCATTACAGTACGTAGCATATTTAGGATGAGACGTCCCCATGGTACATAAGACGACCTTTTTCATTTTTTTTTTAAATCTCCATCCACTTAACGACTGTCCTTTCGAGTCAGGTCCATGTAACGTTAAATTGTGTCTGCATTTTCTTATCGTGGTTATTTGGTCGTTGGTTGTCTGTCTATCCGTACCCCTGAAATAGGCAGTTCCATATTCATTTGATTATGGCCAATGGACAGGAATTTACTTTACTCTCGCCTTACCGGGAAACCGACTTTAACCCAAAATAACACAATTTAGCAGTGTAAAAGAACTTGAATTTACGTATTTTACTTTAAACACAATTTTTTTACCTGTTTTTATTTGCAGATGGGTTATTTTTAACTGAATCCGCAGATTTCCTAATTATGGATGTGTCGCTCTTGTTTTATCGTGTAGGTTCGAGAGAAGTGATGTTTTTTTTTCGCTCTCAAACTGTGACCTTGTGAGCTGACACCGTCAATTTAAAATGGCTGCAAAACACTGTGAAAGTAATTTACCTCTACAGAACTGTCCACTGTACAACCGTTACATGATCTGTTTTATGGCAAAGTGTAATGCAAATTCTTCGCTTCAATGTAATGTTTAGATTGAATATCTAAATAAGAAGTTGACCAAAACGGAATTACAGAATTTGATTTTTAGTAAATGTCCTCAAATATGCCTAAAGTGTCGGGAATTGTCATTAGTAATATATAGTAATAAATTTATCAGCAATTATGCTTATAATTAACTGTGGTGTGGAACCATGAAGGACCAGTTCAGGTAGCAACTTGGTATTCCTTATTGAATGTCGGTTTAATGGTGTGTTTAACGTGCAATGAAATATTTTAGCTTTAACTGTGTTCTCTAGAAGGGTGTATTAAAAGTAGCGTCGTTAGCCTGTATTATATCGAATTAGAAGGGAAATGGGCTTCTGTGTGGAGTCTGATTATAACTTTTTTATTTCTTGGAATATTTTTACCTCATACAAATCAAAGGCATTTATAGTATGAACTTAATATAGTTCCAGTAAAACAAGATGATATATTTATTTAGGTTTGTTATATGTTTAATGAGTGTAAATATTTTTACAAGATCCAACAAAATCAGTATATACTAGCCATAACTGAGACTTTAGCTGCTATTCCAGAACAAAAATATTTTAATTATAAAAAATATATATATATTGTGGATTCATCCTTTGTTGTCCTTCTGACACCGTCTCCCTCTAGCCCTAATATTAGATATTAAATAATTGTAAATACTTCCTATTTTGTGCAGTTACATATATTTTAATTGTACAAAGGATATAGGGCCCCTTAAACTGTCTCCACAGCTGAAAATATGTATATTTATGACAAGTGCTTGCTATTTTTGCATTAGCAATGGTGTATCACTGTACTTATATCTCTCCGATAGACATTGCAAGTCCTACTCAGGAAATGACCCAGTTCTCTAAAAGCCTTTCTCTCTGTCTAGATGGGCACAATTAGCATAAGAATGATGTGTACTACTGGTAATTCTGAAGGTGTCGCTAGAAGTGAAACTCTTTGGGAAGAGAGTATTGGATACTGTTAAAATACAGAGAAGTCGTTTCTAGGTGGGTTTCTGAACTTTTAACTAAGATGTAAGTTCCGCCAACTCTTAAATAGCAGCTTCAGATAGGGCAGTAATCTTGTGATTGTACATATATTCAAGAAGTATGCTGAAGTTTCTCTTGGGTGGTAAATATTTTTTTGAAGCTTCTCATAATATATATTTTTTTTTGCTCAGTTTGGCTTGTAATTGTTTTAGATGCTGGGAATATTTTGGCTTTGAATACGAAAAGTATAAACAGTAGTTCTAATAATATAAAGTTAGTGTAAGTTGTCCTTATTTGTTCTGAATGTGGACATTGTCTTGTAAACAAGGCCAGCTGCTAACATTTTTACTCGATTTCTTGTTATTGCAGTTAACATTAATAAGATTGTCTGTCATCATGGCCTTAAAGTTACATCTTTCTTGAGTGGTTGAATGCAGACCGTCCTTTTCTAGGTTTACGTCTCCCTACTTTTCCACTATTTCCCACTTATTCAGCCTTTGTACAAAGTCAGGAAAAGTTTCACCTGTGAGATGTAGAAAAAATAATTTAATTGCTACAGGAACTGATTGCATTTTGCCATGAACCAAAGGCTTTAAATCATGAATTATTCTCATTTATTTTGCTGCATTTGATTTTGCTTTACAGTCAGACTGGTTAAGCATATCAGCATCTTTCCTCGTTGTAATGGTCATTTGTTTTCACCTAAAGAGAATTTTTCAGCATGACTGCTGCTAACTGTTGTTGTCTTTAATGCTAAGGCTGATCTGTGCAACATATAAAAGCTGTTTCATCACTAATATGTGGGACCCATTACCGATAATCAGCTACTGAAACATTTGTTTAGTACAGTTGCATAATAGTTACGTTGCAGAAATGGTTCTCGATCGAGGAAGCATGTTGTTATCTGCCTTTCCAGCATCTGCAAGGCTCATTAGCTTATTGTGTTTAGAGCTGATGTGTCAGGTTACAGTTACAATGTTAGTTGGATGCTCTTTTGCTGTTTGTTCTCACCAGCGTTGCCACAGATCAGCAGATTTAAATGAATAAATAGTGCACATCACTTCCTTAGGTCCGCTCTCAGGCCTCCTCCATGATGGTTTCAGGTCTTTGGGTCACCATTGTGGACAGCAGGTGGAAACTGCTCACGCCACATGTGGCAATGGAGCATAGTGAGGCACGGAGGGAGAAGGTGTGCCGGCTGTGTCGGCTGTGCCGGCTGAGGGCTGCACCTGAGCTGCAGACGCATTTTCCCACATAGTGCACTTTTAGGAAAACTATTCAGGCACTCAGTGTCCACACCTCCTTACAGTGTCCACACCTCCTTACAGTGTCCACACCTCCTTACAGTGTCCACACCTCCTTACTTGACACCTTTGCTGCCACTCTTCTGTGAATAGTTTCCAGTTAACGTACCAGTTTTCTGTCACAGAGTCTGCTGTCTAGTATGTATGACATTATGTCACTAACAGCATAAGGTAAATCTATATATTTTTTTAATCTATGCAATGCATCCGATGTGTAGCACAGCTTATGTCTTTGTCTTTGTGTTGAAATGTTGTGTCTGAATGTTGATTATGGTATTTCAGCTGTTTGCATGTACAGCTGAATTTTGTTTGTTTTTTTTGTATGGTGAATTTGTAATGTTGCCTACATTTTGTTAATACTTGTATTAAAGGCATTTCTGATGGAAATCAAGGCTTTGCATGTTATTCTGTGAGTATTTTAGCTGTACTGCATCAAGCTATATTTTGTGCAATTATCAGATTAAAGAAATTAGTACATTTTAAGAATTCAGTGGTGTGCAACAGTTTCTACAGTGGTTTTGCTTCTCCACATCAGTTTTATTGACAGCTACTATGTGGGAAGTCACATATGGCCGTTCCCTAATGAGAAGGCACCGATCCTGTGGAGGAAGCAGCACCAGAGGCCAACGTGTGTCTGCAGCAGGATCAGTCCAGTCATCTGGTTCTCCTCCAGTATTAATGTCAAGGTCAACCTCAAGGGTGTCAGTAAGGAGGTGGGCTTCTCTTTGGGGAATACAGTGGCTGTACACAAAGACCCACACAGCAGTGAATGATGGCAGAAGTCCCAGCAGACCATGCCGTGTTCCTCAGTACGCAGACTCCGAGCAAAGCCTGAACGCTCCGAGCAAAGCCTGAACACTTCCAATGTGTAATTTCTGAGCTTCCTTCCCAGTTCACTGAACAATATTATGTTTGTTCTTTGTTACCTAACTGGCGAGCTTTGGAAATATGACATTACACATGTTGTAGTTCTGTGTCATAAAATGTGAAGAGGTCTTGTGTGGTGACTTAATTGGTGTTCACTAGCTCCTAAATGAGGCAAAGTTCACTCTGTGCTGTGCGTGTTCATCCCTGAGCCTTTCTGTGTGCCGTGCGTGTTCATCCCTGAGCCTCTCTGTGTGCCGTGCGTGTTCATCCCTGAGCCGCTCTGTGTGCCGTGCGTGTTCATCCCTGAGCCGCTCTGTGTGCCGTGCTTGTTCATCCCTGAGCCTCTCTGTGTGCCGTGCGTGTTCATCCCTGAGCCGCTCTGTGTGCCGTGCGTGTTCATCCCTGAGCCGCTCTGTGTGCCGTGCGTGTTCATCCCTGAGCCGCTCTGTGTGCCGTGCGTGTTCATCCCTGAGCCGCTCTGTGTGCCGTGCGTGTTCATCCCTGAGCCGCTCTGTGTGCCGTGCGTGTTCATCCCTGAGCCGCTCTGTGTGCCGTGCGTGTTCATCCCTGAGCCTCTCTGTGTGCCGTGCGTGTTCATCCCTGAGCCGTTCTGTGTGCCGTGCGTGTTCATCCCTGAGCCGCTCTGTGTGCCGTGCGTGTTCATCCCTGAGCATCTCTGTGTGCCGTGCGTGTTCATCCCTGAGCCTCTCTGTGTGCCGTGCGTGTTCATCCCTGAGCCGCTCTGTGTGCCGTGCGTGTTCATCCCTGAGCCTCTCTGTGTGCCGTGCGTGTTCATCCCTGAGCATCTCTGTGTGCCGTGCGTGTTCATCCCTGAGCTGCTCTCGCTCTGTGTGCCGTGTGTGTTCATCCCTGAGCCTCTCTGTGTGATGCATGAGGTCCTCCGAGATCGATTCTTTTAGCCGGGAGGGAGGAGCCTCTCCTGAGAGCAGGTAATGTATGAGAAATGGCATGTTATCCCTTAGATAATGTTCTTGACAGCATGGCCAGAAACTGAGAGCATCTCCTGCAGTGCATTCAGTCAGTAATCTAATATGTAAGGTTTCTAGAGCAACGTGAACACCATGGACAATGTGGCCTGGAAAAAGAAGATCAGGACGAACAGGTCATAATTGTGAAATTTAATGTCTTTCAAAGCTGGTGTTGTTGCTATAGTTTAAAGGGTAGCATCACGAAACAGATTGATGCCACACAGATACATGTCACTTTTAAGTAGTTTTTCATTTGACCTTTTGTCAAGAAATAGATGTTTATTTATCTGCCACAAAGTCACAGAACTAGGTATTTCTTCAGTGCTGAAAACGGCTAAAGATAACTTCGCTGTTAAGATTCCCGTATCACCCCATGTAAACTAACTATGGCATGTGACGTTACGCTCTTTGTCTTAAGATGGACTCTAGGTGATAGAACAACAGGGGAATTTGGAGGGTTTTCACAGAACTGGGAAAGGATCCAGAGAAATGCCCCTGTGCTCCTTTCTTCAATGGCTGGGGAGCCTGGTCATTACTGCAAAAACAGAATAATCATGGGGGGCGACTATTTGCTGCTTGGAAATGGCAGTGTTTACTTTAGCAGAATTTTCCATATGAGGAAAGCATTCCTAGAAGAGTTTATCAATCTCTGCTTAACATTCCTTCTCAGAAAGAATTCCTGGAGAGCTACACATACAGACTGCTGTCACATGAATGTCACATGAGGTGACAGGGATGAAAGTGTGCATGTGTGACATTCAGTTGAAAAGACCGTAGCTGAATTTAAGTCCTTCTTGACTGTGTCCATGTGTCCCTAACGGTACTTTCTCCTTCAAAGTCAGCAACATGTTGAATGACAGGATCAAAGGCCCACAGTGTTTGATTAAATGCCTCTAATCTCCTTGTAAGACGTATTATTGGAGACTGAGTATCCAGAAACGATTATCTACTGCAGGGTTTGCCAATTCTGGTCCTGGAGAACAAATTTCCCTGCTCAGATACACCTACTAAACCTAGTAATTCGCTGATGTGTTAGAGTAGGGAAATCTGCAATCTGTGTTGGATTCTGGTCCCCCAGGACCGGAACTGGGAAACCTTGTTCTACAGACACGAACTTCATGGAAGTTCTTCTTCCTCCTCTTTAGCATGTGTTTTGTAGAATGAACTCAGAGGAAAATATGAAGCTTTAGCTTAGGTAGCTTTGTACTTGCTACCTGTGATATCAGACCAAGACACACTGCTGCACTGGGATTTGTAGGTGAGTATTTGATGTCCTACCCAGTATTTTAGATCTCTGATCTTTCCATTTTACTTAAATGAGAATACTCACATTCAAGGGTACAAAAAAATGATGTAGCCCAATTTACTCAGAAGCATGGCTTAGTAATCAATAATTCAACGTAGCATAGAATCTATCCAAATTCATAAAACCTTTCTTTAAAAATTTTCCAATTTCAGAAACATGGTGGTAAATGTCATTGAATACAACATTTGTATAACTTTATAACTATTTTAATCATAGATACATATGTGCATGGAATTCTTGTGCAGTGGGAAAGGAAGGAAGCTAGGAAAACATGAAAGGTCATGACCTGGAATCCATGCACTCTGATTGGTGCAGCATTTGGCATCCATCTCCTCATTGGTCCCCGTTGACCTTACTTGCCATTGTGTGTCTTACAATGGCCAGCAGCCTCTTCCAAGCTGCAATTCATCAAATTGAGGTATTCCTTCCCCCTCTATTGGCCTCCTTAGAATTCAGGTTTTTAATTCTATTGCTGGCATTGGCTGGAGTTTCCTGTCTGCCAAAACATTTCCTGTTATTCAAAGTGGATAAACAGAGAGAAAGAGAGGGAACACAAATAAATTATCCCATAAGTGATTGCGTGGGTCAGATGATCAGAAACAGCATCCAGAAAAGCATGATATATATTTGCTGTAAAAGCCTAGGGACAGTAACGTTTAAACAAGAAGTTTAACAACCACTCACAAAATTAGAACACTTCCTGAGTTTGTTAATGTTACGAAGATGATTAAATATCGAGCATTTTTTCAGGTGGCATGCACTACTCATGGAAAACATAGGTGATTACATGTAAACTAGAAAGCGGATGTATTTATGTGAATGTTTAGGTCACAGGTTAATTTAACACAGGTTAATCTAATCACATCCCTAACTTGGGGGCTTGTCCTTTCTTTTCTTCCTTCCGGTGTTTGTCTAGCGGATTTTTTTGTGGGGGGGCGGTGTTGTGGTTGTGTTAGTGAGAATGGCCCAGTTCGATCTCGTAGCTTTCACCCTCCACCCCACGCTCGAGCAGTTCGATAGGTGCCGCAAGGACGATTTGCTGGCAGTAGCAAACTTACGGACGTAACAAAGCAGTTCACCTGCAGACCACCGGAACACACATAACCAATCACCTGCAGACCTCCGGAACACACATAACCAATCACCTGCAGACCACCGGAACACGCATAACCAATCACCTGCAGACCACCGGAACACGCATAACCAATCACCTGCAGACCTCCGGAACACGCATAACCAATCACCTGCAGACCTCCGGAACACACGTAACCAAAGGCTGTTGCTTGAACTGCTAGCGAAACACATGAGCTGAAAATGTTGTAAAATGTCACTGTGCTGGGGGGCATGTTAACCTCTGCTGATCCTTCGCATGGTGCTTTGCTTATCTTAGCCTTTCAGTGTTAGCATTCCTGCCAGGTCAGTCCTTCCCTCTCGTTTTATGGTGACTTTGCCGTATTTGTAGCACCTAGGGTTGCATACGAGCATCACATGCACTGGGAGTATTTGGTTGCTTCCAGCACGTCTGCAGTCTGTGAAGTGGGTGACAAAGGGCTACTTGGCGTCATGCAGACACACTGCTCTGTGTTCTATGCGGTATCTTCTAGGGGACGAGGTCTTCCTCCGCGCATGCTTATTCGGCTGCGGCTGATGTAATCCCCATGGCCAATAGGCTGTAATTCATTCAGACAGCCTCAGCGGAACCATGTCCTGGCAGTTCATAACGCAGATCTACCTCCCAGCAAAGGACCCAGCACACCTGAGGCAGCGCAGAAAACACATCCTGCAACCTTTGCTTTTTTTTTAATAACAAAGATTTGAATCTAATAGTGTCAGCTGAAATTTAATCAGAGGCCCCAAATTTGGAATTGTTTTTATTTGGACCAAACCATTAAGGTTGTAGCCCTACTGTGCCCTGATAAAATTGTGTATCGATCGCTGCCCGTCATTATTGCTGACATCTCACCTTAGGCATATTGATTTCAGGGAGGTGGTTCAAAGCGATGAACCGTGCAAGTGGGGGGGGGGGCATTGTGGCAACAGTAAAAGTTGTTGAGATGGGGGCGTGGGCAGACAATCCTTTGTGTTCATTTGTTTTTAATTTTCTGTGAATAGATCTCCAGGTGTCGGGTAGTTGGTATCCATGATCAGGAGCGTCCCGGAACATTCCACCAGAGGTGGGTTTCTGTTATACGGCGCAAGTTTAAGCTGAAGCTCTGTAAGTGTTATTATATGCAGCTTTACAATAAATATCTCTTGCCTTGGGAAAGTAGGACGATTCCACTGTGCATGTGCTGTGTTCCCACCCATTCTGGCCCGGTTTGGAGTCCCCGGGGTGTGAAGCAAGGCTGCACAGACGCAGAACAGATCAGTGGTCTAAGAGTCACACCCCCCCCCCCCCCAACGATCTGGAATGTGTGCGAGGGTCCCACTGAATGCCCCCGCTGGTGAAACGGCTGGGGCCCCTGGGGATAGCTGCAGCCAGCCTAAAACAGCCGCACGCCCCTGTGCCTGCTGGAAGCGCCGCATAGCTGCCCTCCGCTAATCTGCTGCTAAATGTGATCCGCTGTGGAGGCACCTGATATGCACAGGGGGAAGCGCTGTCTGCTCACGGCCCCGGCAACAGAGCCTGCAGAAGCACTGGGTAACAAGCAGAATTGCCACTGTCTGGTCACTGGGTGAAAAACAGCCACCGAACAAGGACAGGGATAACCAGATTAAAAATGGGTGTGATCAAAGAATAAAGATTTGTCCTATTATATAGAGCTCTGGAAAAAATTAAGAGACCACAGCACGATTTTTTGTTTCACTAATGTCTTAATTTATGGGTGTGTGTCTGTGAATAATGCATATATATTTTTCAAACTGCAGCCTGGTTCTTCCCTGCTTCTCATTAATGAAGGGCTTCTTCCCTGCTTCTCATTAATGAAGGGCTTCTTCCCTGCTTCTCATTAATGAAGGGCTTCTTCTCTGCTTCTCATTAATGAAGGGCTTCTTCCCTGCTTCTCATTAATGAAGGGCTTCTTCCCTGCTTCTCATTAATGAAGGGCTTCTTCCCTGCTTCTCATTAATGAAGGGCTTCTTCCCTGCTTTATGGGACTTCAGTCCTGCTACTTGGAGCCTGTTATGAACTGTCCTAGCAGTGCACTTCACAGCACTTAATGTTTCCTATTCCTTTTGAAGGTTACTTGATGTCGTCCTATTTTTCATGAGAAACTGTCAGATAAGTTGATGATCTTCTCTGGCATTAGAAAGTGGCTTCTGCCATTGGCCTGGCTAGTTTTTGGTCATTCCCAGTGTCTCCTGCTTCAATTTGTTTTTGTTTACTGCTGTCTTAGAAACTCTGAGCCTGGAAGCAACCTGCTGCTCAGCGTAGCCTCTGCCAGCAGAATCAGGATTAAACCAAGATTTAGAAATGCAGATTTTAAAAAAATATAGAGTGATCTCTAAATTTTTCCAGATATACGTAGAATGTACGTATTCATCTTGAGTCTTTTGTACTGAGGTAAAAATGGTAAATATAGATACAAAATATGCCTGCATTCTAGTTGGAAGCTCTTATTTATACTATACACACATAAAACTGGGTGTGTTTAAAAAGCACGAGGTTTGTTGTTTTGTCTTTTTTACACAGGGAACGGCTCTTTTCTGCTCCCATCCCGCTGCTCCAGGCAGCCCTTCCGTGAGAATGCAAGCTACACGTGACTTGGGCTTGCATGCCACATGCCCCATATTCCTCACTCACGCTCAGCCACTTTAGGACAGGAATGTAGCTGTCAGCACAACCGGGGCCCCAGTGCACAAAGCGTCTTGGTGCATCATGGGAAGGCATCCAGTTTGTCTCCTTTGTTAGGAGGCACAGCTTAGTCTCAGTGAACTCCCCCCGTCCCCCCCGCCTACCAGACTGATGAGCCGGCCCCCGAGTTCCCTACTCCCCTGTGCTCTCTGACCCCTACTTGCTCTCACAGATGGGAGCCAATCGCGACAGCGTCAGCACTCGTCATCGTCACCAATGCTGTCAAACGGCGACACCTCACTGTATTTGCATCTTAAGGAACCTCTTTATCAGTCCGTCATCTCCTCCATTCCTGGAAACTCATGTGTTTGTATTTATGTGAGGGACTCATGTGTTTGTATTTATGTGAGGGACTCATGTGTTTGTATTTATGTGAGGGACTCATGTGTTTGTATTTATGTGAGGGACTCATGTGTTTGTATTTATGTGAGGGACTCATGTGTTTGTATTTATGTGAGGGACTCATGTGTTTGTATTTATGTGAGGGACTCATGTGTTTCGACCAGACAGTCGTCAAATTTACACCAGTGTTACACCAGTGTTACACCAGAAATCAGAATCGCCCACATAGCCCACATTTTTGCTCCCTCCCAGCTGGTATTCTCGATTGTTTGGTTCTGGTGTGTTGGGAGCTGGGAGGAAGCAAAAATGTGGACTGTGTGGGGGTCCCCAAATACTGGGATGCGAAACATTATACACATCCTGTAGGGGCTGAGTGAACTGACGCGCTGTGTGGCTTAAAGGAACATTTGGATGCCTTAATATCAGGCAATATGTGCTGCGTAGGAATCCTTATGCTGACTCTCAGTAGCCCCTGTAATGTGTTTTAGAACAACCCACTGAAAATCTAGAAGCAGCAGTGTGCCCAAGGTTCCGCCTAGCTGCCTGTCAGGGAATTCCCCTACACGGATGCATGGCGGTGTCACTGATTTTATGATGCCAGGTTTTGGTGTGGAATTACAGCCATCTGAGTTGCAGCTGACTGATTAACTTTCCCTGATTTGTGAAGAACCTAAATAGCACTGAGTGTCTCAATCTTTCCAGCTGAACCCTCGTGTAGCCTGCCTTGTGGCCCAGAATGCATTGCTGCTGAACAGACATCATTGCTGGGATTGTTTTTGGGTCTGCATTAGTCCCAGTTGCTTTATGTAACACAGCGGTCAGGGTTTGGGAATGTGGTACCAAGTGGTTCTGGTGCTGTTCCTGTGATCAGAAGGTCACTGATTCCAGTGCCATGCTTCACTGAGTAATTCCACCTTTGGGCTCTTGAATGATTAACCTCTAATTGCCCCAGGGACCTTTTGATCCTGCTTTCTCTATTATTTGTTGGTTCCGCTGAGCATGTTTGCTTCAGTAGCTCAATAAGGAGGCTGCTCCACTACTAATGTGAAGTTCTTGGGTTCTACTACCAGTAAACCCACTTAAATTATGGCCCTGCCCTTCACCATCAGTTGCTTTGGATAAATGTGTCTGGGGCTTCTTCTCTTTGCAAAGATCCTCCCCACCACTGGGTGGCCATATTTGTCAGTGCAGTAGAATAAACAGCAACTCTTCACAATCCTCCCTCCTGTCCCACTGCAATCATATTCACAGCAGTACATTTTGTAAACACTGAACAAAGTCAATACAGCCAAAGAGCAGAAAACATGAGTTATTTTCTGCACCAAATCTAATTATGAACAGCTGAAGACAGCTGATTACACCAACACTGGCTGTGATATTTAATAAAATATCATGCATTGACAGTATCCTAATACTATGACAAATCACAAATCAAATTAATGGTAAGATGTTTGATCCTTTTATCATAATCATGTGTTCTAGCTTATCCAGTTCCGTAATTGTTTTCGAGATCTTTACACTACAGATCTTTGTGCTCGTCTGTATCTCGGGTTCAGATGATGACCAGTCTGATGATCATATTAATGAGAAAACAATGAAACACTATTAGCTTTGGAACTTCACATTGAGTGTGTGACATTTTAGTGTTAGTAACATTCTGCTTCATTTATAAAAGCACAATAAAACGTCAATCCCCTATGGGTTTAATAACTGCTGGTTCAAATCAGTGCATCCAAACAAACACTATAAATCTGTTATGCAGCACACCTCAACAAAATAATGAAACAGCATTTTTCATTTTTCAAAAGGTCCTCTTTAAATGCATTGTTTGCATTTACAAAATCAGAAATATCAGTAACAAGAAATATTAAAGCACTTTTTTCCATTTGAAATCTTTAAAAAACTTTCAGAAATTTTTTTCACTCTGAGAATAAGGAATTAGTTATATTGTACTTTCCATTTCATAGATCACTAAACACCATCTATTGGATTTTTGTCATTGAAACCAAAATTTGTCAGATATTTTTCAATAAATAATTTGGAAAAAAAAATTATGTATTTGCAAACAGCAAATTCCCATATCCCATATTCGTCCCTGTCGTTGAATTGTGGACATCTGGACTGTCCCCTGACCTCTGTGTATCATGAAATATCTAATAAATGTCTCTGGAATGAACAGCTCTGAGAGATCAGTGTTATTAGTTTTCTCTTTCCTTCTGCGCACCAATGACTGCTTTGGCAGTTATAACTATGGATCGGTACCCATCATTTTTCCTCCCTTTCTCCAGTTCCCTGTATGGCTTCTAGCTTCTGGATCTCCCTCAAAATGGTGCTAAAACTGGCTTCCCAAACTCACAGAACCTTATTCCACTTCCAAACTCACAGAACTCTACTTCACTTCCAAACTCACAGAACCTTATTACACCTGGCGAAATAAACCGTGCCAGCTAAATGTTTTTAGATGGAGCGACTGACACAGCAAAACGACTATAGGCAGGTTAGTTAACAGTATTAGTGCCAGCTGACTTTAACACACTTTAACAGAACACTAACATGTGAGTTTCAGACACTTGTTACTCTGTGGCGAATATGCTGGGATTATAGCAATTATTGCATTCTGATGAACAGCAACCAAATTATGGAATCTTTGTTAGCTTCAGCTATTAAATGGCACAAGAAACTGGTTGTTGATGTTCTCTGCAGGCTTTTTCATCATTACCATGTTTTGTTATATATAGTATTAAGGGTTTTCACTACTGGACCAGCTTTATACCCTTGCAGGGGTACTGGAGGGGGCCTGGGAGTTTGCCTATCCAGTCTACATGTGTTTTGTGGATTTGGAAAAGGCTTACGACCGGGTTCCCCGAAGTGCTCTGTGGGGGGTGCTTCGCGAGTATGGGGTCCGGGGTCCACTGTTGTGGGCGATCCGGTCCCTGTACGAACGGAGCAGAAGCTTGGTCCGCATTGCCGGCAATAAGTCGGACGTGTTCCAGGTGCGTGTTGGGCTCGGCCAGGGCTGCCCTTTGTCATCGGTCCTGTTTATCATATTTATGGACAGGATTTCTAGGCGCAGCCAAGGCGTTGAGGGTGTCCAGTTTGGTGACCTCAGGATTGCCTCGCTGCTTTTTGCAGACGATGTCGTCCTGTTGGCTTCATCTGCTGGGGATATCCAGCAGGCACTGGGGCGGTTCGCAGCCGAGTGCGAAGCGGCAGGGATGAGGATTAGCACCTCCAAGTCCGACACCATGGTTCTCAGCCGGAAACGGGTGGTTTGCCCTCTTCGGGTTGGGGAAGACGTACTGCCTCAAGTGGAGGAGTTTAAGTATCTCGGGGTCTTGTTCACGAGTGAGGGTAGGCGGGATCGGGAGTTGGATAGACGGATCGGAGCGGCGTCTGCAGTTCTGCAGGCGCTTAACCGGTCCGTCGTGGCTAAGAAAGAACTGAGCCAAAAAGCCAAACTCTCGATCTATTGGTCCATCTTTGTCCCTACCCTCACCTATGGTCATGAGCTATGGGTAATGACCGAAAGAACGAGATTGCGAATACAAGCGGCCGAAATGAGGTTTCTCCGCAGGGTGTCTGGGCTCTCCCTTAGGGATAGGGTGAGAAGTTCGGATATCCGGGAGGGCCTCGGAGTAGAACCGCTGCTTCTTCACGTCGAAAGGAGCCAGTTGAGGTGGTTTGGACATCTGGTGCGGATGCCTCCTGGGCGGCTACCCGGAGAGGTTTTCCGTGCATGTCCTACAGGGAGGAGGTCCCGGGGCAGGCCCAGGACTCGCTGGAGGGATTATATCTCTCGGCTGGCCTGGGAACGCCTCGGTGTCCCCCCCGAGGAGCTGGTGGGGTTAGCTGGGGAGAGGGAGGCCTGGGTGCCTCTACTGAAGCTGCTACCCCCGCGACCCGAACCCCGGACAAGCGGAAGATGATGAATGGATGGATGGATGGTTTTCACTACTGTTGATTGACACCTAAGGGGTTTTTAATGAACGTATGGGTAATATTTCCTAATTTAGTTATGAATCATAATCATATTTATGTAGATGAGCTCTTTATCATTTCTGTGGTCAGTGCAGAGAGTTTAATGGAGACCTACCAAGAGTCTCTTTTCAGCTCCCCTATCAACAGTAATCTACACGGGGGTGGGAGGGGTGTGTAAGCTCTCAGTCCTCTTGGACGGGACTTGCGTCATCTGTAGGGGATGTAATAAGAGGTCCTAATGATGTGTTTCACCTCCAGAGTGGCCAGGCAAACGTCACCTTGACGTTCTCCATCATAATGCTCCCCACAGCAGGGCTCAGCTGCCATCATTAATTATGAATGCACTGACGCTCTGTTCCTGGACGCATAGTCGGCTTCCCAACCAACCTTGATCTGAGTGCTTCTCTGAGGGCCATTTCGCCCTTTCCTTCCTCAAGGGTGAATCAAGGAGACGTGTAGACTGTTTAGCCAAGGCCGCTGGGTGTATCGGTGAAGGCTGTGTGTGTCTGTCAGCTTCTGGGGATGTTCCTGGTTCTCCGCTTTGCCAAGATAGTGACAACAAGCCGGGTGCCCCAGAGAGAGTCACAGATTTCGCCGCGGTGGGCTTTGCACCCCATTACCCCTGGATGTGCTGCAGTTGCATTGTGGGTAAATTACTAGTGGCTGAATTTCAGCATTTTGTTCTCCTCTACAGTCGCCTGACAACCTAGTATGTTTGTGCCTTTGCAGAACAACACTACCATTACATTTCAGCCCCAAAGCAGTGATTTATAAATTCATTTCATATAATGAGTTATAAAAATGAGGTACCAGAGTATTAAGCACATTTTCCTTCAGATTATTGCTTAGTGAGGCCTATATTTTTCCTGTGGGCAGAATCGGGTCTATAGTGAGACACATTTCTCACAAATTAATAAAATCATGCCACTACTTGGAACAAGAACAAATAAACAAACAGTATTTTAATATGGCATCTGTCTCAATGTATAATGTTTATGCTTGGAATGGATCTGTTATTGTCGCTAGTTTATGCTGTGCCGTAATGTTCCAAAACTCTAGAGGGCATTACGGCCTCAGACAGCAGATCTGTTTACATTCCTGGTCATGTAGGTGATACAGTAGGGCAGTGGTCACCAACTGGCAGACTGCACACAGATGGAAACGCAACTGAATCCAGACCATGCAATTAAAGCCAATTCCCCCCACCTAACCCCACCCCACCCCACCCCCTCAGATAACCAAATTTGACTACTGACGAATAATGCAATTCGGCCCTCACTGAAAAAATAATCGGGGGGTCCTGAGTTAGGGTTTGCCATCTGTGAGTCTTCCTTTGGTTGTTACATCTCTTAACTGATGTGACAGATTAAAATATAAGAGTAACTGTCTCATGTTTAAAGCTAAATATAGAGAAATAGGAAAAAATTGAAAATAGGGAGAACATCCACGGAAAGTTAAAGGTGGGGCTGTAATTAGGCCGGGCCGATCTATTAACAGTGACAGGAATGAATAGACCCATTTTCGATGTTGTTACTGCATGCCTTCGTGTACTGAGGCACGTGCATGATCTGCAAAGCTGTGGTCCAGAGAAGACCTGTTGCTGCCCTCTAGTGGTGGAGAGGTGTTTTTTTTTCAGTAGGATTTTTCAACCTTTCCTGAAACATGTACCCAAACCAAAACAGAAAAGAGTTAGGGGCCACCTGCCACTAAATATAGAACATTGGAGCTGAGGATTTAGTGGTTCTTGAAACAACTCTCTGGGTCCCCTTACATAAGTTTTGCCTGTGCTTCTGTGAACATTCAACATATTGACTCTCAGAGCACAGAATTATTAGGCAGCCTGCAAGCCCCAGGTAAGTGCATCTGACTGTGGAAATCAGCAAGGCCACACTCAGGTTAGGGATTTTAATGTCACATTAACATGGCGGAAACTTCAAGCATAACATTAAAACTGGGATCTCAAAGCAGTTCCTAGAAATTTGATGATGTTTATGCAGGATATTGGTTCCTCTCACTCCCCAGACCTGTGAGATACCTAAATCATTTACATTCTGAGTAGGACTGTGAGGATGTGGTCCTGAATATGACTGAATGGATGTGGTTCTGAATAAGGCTGCGTGGATGTGGTCCTGAATATGACTGAATGGATGTGGTTCTGAATAAGGCTGCATGGATGTGGTCCTGAATATGACTGCATGGATGTGGTTCTGAATAAGGCTGCGTGGATGTGGTCCTGAATATGGCTGTGTGGATGTGGTTCTGAACATGGCTGCGTGGATGTGGTCCTGAATATAGCTGCGTGGATGTCGTTCTGATTATGGCTGCTTGGATGTGGTCCTGAATGTGGCTGCGTGGATGTGGTCCTGAATGTGGCTGCGTGGATGTGGTCCTGAATATGACTGCATGGATGTGGTTCTGAATAAGGCTGCGTGGATGTGGTCCTGAATATGGCTGTGTGGATGTGGTTCTGAACATGGCCGCGTGGATGTGGTCCTGAATATAGCTGCGTGGATGTCGTTCTGATTATGGCTGCTTGGATGTGGTCCTGAATGTGGCTGCGTGGATGTGGTTCTGAATATGACTGCTTGGATGTGGTCCTGAATGTGGCTGCGTGGATGTGGTTCTCAATATGACTGCATGGATGTGGTTCTGAATAAGGCTGCGTGGATGTGGTCCTGAATATGACTAAGTGAATGTAGTTCTGAACATGGCTGCGTGGATGTGGTCCTGAATATGGCTGTATGGATGTGGTTCTGAACATGGCTGCGTGGATGTGGTCCTGAATATAGCTGCGTGGATGTCGTTCTGATTATGGCTGCTTGGATGTGGTCCTGATTGTGGCTGCTTGGATGTGGTCCTGAATGTGGCTGCGTGGATGTGGTTCTGAATATGACTGCTTGGATGTGGTCCTGAATGTGGCTGCGTGGATGTGGTTCTCAATATGACTGCATGGATGTGGTTCTGAATAAGGCTGCGTGGATGTGGTCCTGAATATGACTAAGTGAATGTAGTTCTGAACATGGCTGCGTGGATGTGGTCCTGAATATGGCTGCGTGGATGTGGTCCTGAATATGGCTGCGTGGATGTGGTTCTGAATGTGGCTGCGTGGATGTGGTCCTGAATATGGCTGCGTGGATGTGGTCCTGAATATGACTACGTGGATGTGGTTCTGAATATGACTACGTGGATGTGGTTCTGAATATGACTACGTGGATGTGGTTCTGAATAAGGCTGCGTGGATGTGGTCCTGAACATGGCTGCGTGGATGTGGTTCTGAATAAGGCTGCGTGGATGTGATCCTGAATATGACTGTGTTTCACACATCGTATCTCTTTAAAGGAACGTGGCTGTGTAACTGAGTCTGGGTCTGAATGGGGGCATACCTCTAGATGTACATCCGCAGAAAGCACATCAGCCTCTGACTCATGAGGAAGGCTCAGATCTGCTGTTTGCTTTGGCCGTGACACGGATCAGCGCAGTGAGGGCTGCCGCTGTTGTTTCAGCTGACTGGGTTTTCATTCCACACCTGCGCAGCCCCCACACTGGCACCGGCCTGACTCGGCTTTGTGTGTGGCAGTGCCCATTACCGCCTTTTCCCCTAGACACATGCTCACACTTGTACAAGCCTTTTAAACTCAGGGAGTGATAATGAGCATCATTTCCTCATTTCTGCACCATGCTAGAGAGAACATCTGTGCTCAGCACGGCCTGGGCCTGAATACAGACCACCAGAAAGAAGTGCTGTAAAACCACACTCTGTGTCACCGATAGTCAGGCGTCACATCTGCCATCGTTTGCTTCTGTCTGTATCTGGTTTCTAACACTGTTCCACCAAAGCAAGTTTAGAAGGCAGTATGGCCTGTAATAAATGTTCACTGATTGATAAGTAATCAGCTGAAAGCTGTATATGTTTCATTAAAGGTTTAATGAGTATTTTTGGCCGAAATTCTGCTGAACTTCATGTTATTTGCTTGAACGAATTACAGATACTTTGCATATTTAGCAAATGGAAAGCAACTGCTTGAAGACTGGGAAATGTAATTAGCTAATAGTCAACAGTAAATGTGGCTAAGGAGAGTGCAGAGGTCTTTCTTTTTTTTGGGGAAAATTGAGATTTTAGGTTTTTTTCTCTCCAAACCAGTTAACTCCAAAGTTATTTAATTAAAAGTTAATTATAACGTCCCCCATTCCATCCAACAAAATCTTTGTGTCCTAAACGGTCTGTTCATCACAGAGAAAAGCAGGGAAATCTATAGCAGATTCCCCAATACAAACATCATATCAGCAAAGAACAATTTACTTTGAATTACTACAACACTGCCTGCTGCAGTGCATTGCTCTTGTGCCATAATCTTCACAAAATCATTTCTCGATACATCTGAACTTCAGCTGCTGGGGAGATTTCTGCCACCTGTGCTGTTACTGATCAGAAAAAAGAGCTTTCTGTCTTTGTTCCTGTGAAGGAACTAATAGGTTGGTGGTGGCCAACGGTCACTGCTCCTCCCACAGCCCTGACACGAGTACGCCAATACCAGTCTATTAAAGGCGACAAACCAATCGGCTTTCTCCCCAGTACTGTGTTGCCCAGACAGCCTCACAGAAACAGACTGGCTGCATTGTAGATGTGGGACACATGGAGGAACTGCTTCACTGTTCTTTTCCAGGGTGGTTTCACCTCGGGTGGCGATGTGGAGCACACGGCTTCCAGCTGGCAGGCTTCAGACACCTTCTGCGCCGCACTTAGCACCTTCAGAAGGAGCCACTCAGTGCCCAGTCATGTGGGGTGTGCCGCTGGCTCCACTGGAGCTGCTCAATCACAGACACTGGGAGAGAAACTCAGACGACATGCTCCATCATTGTCATTAATGGGAAATCTATCCTTTTTATCCACTGCGCCAAGGCTCAACTGGAGTGAAACTGGGATATGTGAAATGTCTACAAAATATCTTACAGATCATCTTTCTCTTTATTGTACTGTTATAGTTTTGTGCTTTTGGTTTTATTTTTGTAGACTTGTTACTATTGAAAATACTGCTGTCCTTCTCTTGATTTGCAGTTTAACACAGCACCTCTTGGATGAATGACTTCATGAGGGTCCAATGGTCTAAAATCTGTATATAACAGGCAAGGGAAATGGAAGCGTGTGGAAGATCCAGGGGCCAAACACATGACAGGGGCCCTTAAATAAAATTATACCTAAAATTGGGTGGGGCGACATTTTGTCAGGGGGTCCGGAATTTCTAATTATACCTCTAGTAACAGGTGAATCATACAAGTGTTCTAGAAACTGAAACAGTAAGGTAATTCCATGGACTGCATTAAGGTGAGGGAAACGTGTATTAGAAGCACATCTTGGGGACAAGGAATTGCCCTCGGGGCAAAAACAAAGCGAGGAAGGTGGCACTGCTGGTTTGCTGGTGGAGTCGAGGCTGAATACTAGATGACCTTTCGTTTGACAGGAGCTGAGACAGTGAGGGAACAAGTGGTGTGGAGACACTGTGCTTAGAGCTTAGGTATAAAAACTGACTTTTCAAGGACTGGGAAATGGTCATTTCTCAGTATGGTAATGAGACATGAGAAAATCGGATATAATGAGGGTTACGGTGCCGCATGCTGTCCCTGACGTAGGTACAGTTAATATAATTTATTCCTTTGGCTTATAATCTGGAGCCACACTAGTCATCAACCATCAGCATGCGAGACAACTTTGAATTTAGAAGATCGATTATTAAACAAGTGATAGATAAAATAAAAAGTAATAGATTACAGTAACAGAAAACATCTTTATTTTTAAAGTGATTTTCAGAGATGAGGATGTTATGTGCAACTCACAGCTTTACAGAAATAACATTAAAACAGGTGTTAATACCTTACTTAAGATACTTGAGATTATTTATAATGCAGTATAATGCTTGCTAGTCATAACAGTTTGTAACTACTTAATTCCACATATTTTATATTGAATTATTTGTGCACTAATATGAATTCATTGCGCGGATTATTAAGCCACAGTGTTTTATGACTAATTTATATTGCATTGTGAAGAAGGTTTACATTGGACGTGTTGTCATGGAGACCATAGGGGCGTCACACGCCACCGTATTGCTGTCGTTTCATTCTGGTGTACTTGACAGCGTATGACTCTCTTTTTTTCCCTTCTTCTTCTTCCTCCTGTTCTTCTTCATCTTCCTCCTCCATTTCCTCCTGCCGTTGCAGTGTACTTTCATGATGCTGTTGAGCAAAAAATGTTTAGGGTCTGTTAGGGTCTCACTCTGCATTGAGGAGAGCGACACACTGGCGGTCACGCCATTCTTCTCATGCAACAAGAACGTCAAAGGTATTTTTTGCTGAAACCAATGACCTTCTGGTTCGAAATCCCTCTGATTCTTAGTGACCCATCAATGCTCAGTCCCTTACTGAAAAGATCACGTGGTAACTATTGTTAAATAAAAGTCATTCAACTGACCCTCCTGGGATAATCTGACAGTTGTTTCAGAGTAGAGATAGTTGGGCTGGGATAGCGAGGCATTGTGGAAGTCAGGGGAATGGAACTCTGGAGAATTTTATTGTCCAACAGCCCATCATGCACCTGGATCCTTGACCTAAATCTCTGGAAGCGGGAGTTTGAGCAAAAGGAGATGTGAAGAATCACCCACTACATGGATAAGTCATGTTAATACACAAGGTTATCAGTTCCTTCAAGTGGGATTATTAGCCAACAAATTGAGGGACTCTACCACATGATTCTCATAATTTTTATAGTAGTACCTTCCTTTCAATCACATTGTGTTTTGTTGATTTCTAGCAAAGTGCAAATGGACCCAAGTCCTCATCAGGAAACCTCAACTTAAGGTCTTTTACCTCTAAGTCTTTGTCAATGTCCATGTCGCTCAGGTTCTGGAAAGTGCTCGAGTAAACTTCCAGCGATTTTGCGTGGAAGAGCATTTCAATGGTGATGAAGTCTGTGAAGATCCCCTGAAATGGAGAAGTGTTTTCAGTTATGGAGTTCTGCTGAAGTATTCAGCCAGTTAAAAGCTGGACTGTTGTCTCTTGCGACAGACCTTGATGTCCTGCAGCTTCTGCATCTGGAAGTTATTTATGGTTTCTTCCAGCTGCCGGGTGCTACGAAGCATGTTGGTTGATGCTATCTGTGCGCTGGCCTCGGCCTATCGGAAAGAGAGGGGTGGGACTAGCCTGTATCTGGTAGCAGTGAGTGGTTCAGGGAGTGAGAACGCTGTGTCTGATTGGAGGGTGACCAGTTTAAATCCCCGGATTGGTAGAGTGATTTATCTTGACCCCTGACCAAGGCTCTTAACCCGCATTCACTCCAGGGACTGTCAGACCCCGCTTTCTCAGTTCTGTGTCTCTTTGGATAAAGGTGTCTGCCAAATGAATAAACTGTAATGCACCACTGAAACATCACATGATACACTGAAACATCACATGATACACTGAAACATCACATGATACACTGAAACATCACATGATACACTGCAGAGTGAAACTCTTTGGCATGATTTGCCAGATGTGTAGTGTCTTTAAATCTGTTTGCTCTTAAACAAGTGCCACTCAATGCCCAGACGTAGAAGTACGGACTTGCAAACACTGCGATGCATGAACTGACAGTTAAAAATAGGGAGCAGATTTACGGACTGAATATGAATATAAAGACAGCAACTGTCATTGTCAGGATACAAGTGCAAACAGTTACCTGGGACTGATAAAGGAGAGTTAAGGATATCCCATACGTCATATGGCCAGATTAAAATATGGCCTTAAACAACATACTCTAGCTATTGGCAAGGCCTGGGGTGATGTCACATTGAAAAGAAAAACACACGCAGTCAAACCACAGTCCTTTTAAATGGAACTCAAACTTCTAATTTCGTTAGAAATGTAACGATTAATTAAATCTTCACTTAATTTTGATCAAATTGAAAATAATTCTCTTACTATGTGATGTCATTTTATCTTTTTTTTTTATTTTTAAAAAAAAGATGCTTAACAAGAACCTTCAGTTTGCAGAAGCGCCACCCGTCAAAGGATACAATACCCTGTCTGTCAGAGGGATTTTTAATCCGAATTCTTTCCAGTTTCTGTATTTCTTTCAGTTCCCGGTTACGATCATTGGTGAATTTCTTCAGATCAGCCTGATCGACAGACACAGAATGCAGAACAAATCGGGAATAATAAACAGAATCACAGGTGTACTCTTACCATGGGACTGCTAGTATTTGTTACTGTGAGTAGAACACTGGAAACTATATATCATGGCAAATCTAAATAATGCCAGTCATAAGCCAATGAAAAGAGTAGCAGGCAGAGAACAGGTGAGACTTACTCGTTTGTTTTTCACAATCTCACCATACGCTTTCAGCGGAGTGACAACTCTGGTCTCCAGTCTCTCTACCTTGCAAGGATAATGATGATCATTGGTTACAGGAGGCACGGTTGATGTCTTTTGTCATACCAGGGTCATTTATCATGTCAAAGCCGCTTTCCTTTGTCTACTGAGGCAGTGTCACATGACTTGTCATACTCTCCATAAACACAATGACAGGTGGCTATAGAGGGTCCAAGGCTCATGTGATGTTTTAAGGAGGTTCCTGTATATAAACACATAACCGAGCTAATTATTTTCAGTGGAACTGGGGTGGGGATTCTGTTCCATGGAGGGCCGGTGTGGGTTTTTGGGATGGCCTCTCAGTCGGCCAATAACAGTGGGTCCCCAGGACTGGAGTTGAGAACCACTGCTTTATTATTGGCTGGTTGAGAGGTCATATCAAAAACCCGCACCGGCCCTCCGTGGAACAGGCTCCCCACCCCTGCTGTAGAAGGTGGGTCACACAATTGGTTTGCTGATGATTCTTTTTAATGCTGCACAAACCTGAATGCATGTAACAGCTAATTAAGCTGGGGGTCCTTAGAGAGTCAGGGCGGTGTTGTGTAAACCCATCATACAATGACATGTAACTGGGCTGTCCGCAGAATTAAACTACATATGTGTTGAATTGGGTGCAGTGGTTAGCGCTGCTGTCTCACAGCAAGAAGGTCCCGGGTCCGGTCCCAGGTCCTTTCTGTGTGCGGTTCTCTTGCCCTCCCCGAGTTTGCGTTGGTTTTTGCCGGGGGCTCCAGTTTCCTCCCATGGTCTAAAAGCGTGCAGGATAGGTTGATTGGTGGGTCCAAATTGGCCCTGTGAGTGTGTGCGCCCTGTGCTGTGTTGGCGACTGCCCGAGGTTGGTTCCTGCCTGTGCCCATTGTTCCCAGGATAAGCTCAATCACTCACGACCCCAGTTGGGATTACGTGGTTTCAGAAAATGGATAGATGGATGTGTTGAATGCAAAGATTTGTTTATCCAGATGCTGCACAAGTTGAAAACAAACCAAAACAGTATTTGAAAATATCTGTCAATGTAATTGATTTCTTAGGGCAACTGATTTCATATGAGGAGGATTAAGTCTCACAGGGGGTGCGGTGGTGTTCTTATTGATATGACAGACATTATGTCTGTGATGATGGCGGCCTAATCCCTGCGAGTACTGCGTCTCTGGCTGATGCGCGCCAGAACCCACACGTCTCCGCTTGTAACGAGGCTTTGCTCAAAGACTGCAATCAGTACCAGCTTGAGCTACAACATACACATTACTGTGCTACCCCCGAAGACCCTTCCCATGCCGTTATCTTCCATGCAGAGCTTAATGGAGGTCTGTGGCTCTGTGGGTTAAGCCTCTATGCGTGTTGATCACCGGGTGCTATAATAGTAACATTCCATTGGGCCTGAAATGCTGCAGGGGCCCTGGATCAGCACCCAGACCCCTGCGTGGACCCCAGACTCTCTGTAAATACCACTCTCAGTGGTATATAGACTCTCTGTATATACCATAATCAGTGGTATATACAGCTCTGGAAAAAATTAAGAGGCATAGCAAAATGTTCAGTTTCACTCATTTCTCAATTTATGGGTATGTGCCTATGTAAAATACACATTTTTTACAAACTGCAGCCTGGATCTTCCCTGTTTCTCATTAATGAAGGGCTTCTTCCTTGCTTTATGGGGCTTCGGTCCTGCTTCTAGGAGCCTGATACAAACCGTCCTAGCTGTGCACCTCACATCTGCACTTAATATTTCCCATTCTTTTTCAAGATCACTTGAGGTCACCCTCCGATTTATGAAGCACTGCCAGATAAGTTGATGGTCGTCTCTGGCATTAGAAAGTCGCTTCTGCCCTTTACCTGGCTAGTTTCTGGTCGTTCCCAGTGTCTCCTGCTTCACTGTATTCTTGTGTAGTGCTGTCTTAGAGACTTTGAGCCTGGAAGCAACCTGTTGCTCAGCTTAGCCTTCTGCCAGCAGAACCAGAATTAATCCAGGATTTAAAAATGCAGATTTAAAAAAAATATATATAGAATGGTCTCAATTTTTTTCCAGAGCTGTATATGTGTCTCAAAGGAGAGCAAGATGGGGTATGTTTAAAGAAGCATTGCAATGTACCTGTAGATGGCAAGTAAAGATTTATATCAACTAGGCATCATGATGCCACTAACATTACGCAAAGCCCCATGTGGCAGCTACCAGCAGAGGGCGCTCTGCTGCCCCACATGGCTACCAGGCATCCTGGCTAAGCAGAGGGTGGGGCAGCCACTGCACCTGGGCTTGCCTATAGTCCTGGAGCATAGCCAGGTCCTCGGCCAGGATGCGCAGGCTGGTGCGCAGCTCCAGGTCCTCGGTGTTGGCGAAGTCGTTGAGCTGGTGCACCAGCTGGTCCGCCTTGTCCCGCAGCTTGGCCGTGCGCCGCGCGTACGCGGCCAGCACCATGCACAGCTGGCCCAGGTGTACCTCGGCCTGACTCACTGTGGACTCCATCAGCTTCACCTGTGGCTCCCTGGAAGCAGACACTCCAGCATAACTGCCCCCCCTGGACCCCCATTACCATCTGTTTTGACTTCAGAGTCCAGAACGTATTAAATGAATGGTGGAAGATGCATAACGTTTCATTCCTGGGAATCAGTGAGAGTTCCAGAACATGTTAAACTTTATTTTATTTGAGTGGCTTTACAGGGGTCATTTATATGGTAGTATTACATGTTTTAAGAAGCATGAACGTATTATAAATGCAAAAGATTTCCTCTTTGCAAAACATGCCAGGAAAAAATAGCATCATATAAAAGATTTCATTGAATAAAAAACATTTATAACGGCACAGTTGTCTCGAGCAAAGTGGGAGCATATTCCCTTAATTATAAACGTCGTCTCTGCTTCCTAGCAGTCTTACATGCCTAGATGACGTCAACATATAAGACAGCAAATACAAGACTGCATAAAAAATATCGACTTACCTGGAAATAAAGGTACTCATCTCAATTTATGTGGAGGTCTCAAATACGTGCAACCTTTTGGAATACCAGCTGGTCTAATATCTGCCGCCCAGCGTCACCTGTCGCAGGTAAAAGCATCAGTTTCTAAGGAAACGACAACAAAAGGCGCTGCATTTCCGTAATGCATTTCACTTCTCTGCCACCAGAGGGCAGCAGGCCCCTATCTTTACGCTGCTGTTTGAAGCACTGACATCCGAGGAGTCGATTTGAGGTTCAAGTTTGTCAATGAAAAACAGTAAATTATAAGAGCTGTCTTGCCCTAGTTTGTGAAATGTTAAGTAAATCAGGAAATCCCATTCCACAGAACTGGACTTAAACACATTTGCAGAAAACAGATGCAAGGCTAGCTGTCTAGGGAACTCTAACTGTATATTGCACAGGCTGCAGTTATGAGTGTCGGCTGGGGACGCAGTTTAACATACAGCACAGTTTAATGCTTATCTTCAGTCCAAACACGTGTAAGATCGTCTTACTCATCGTTTTCTGGTAGACCAGTCCTTTCCCCCTTCCTGTATATGTGTGTAAAGGCACATGCTCGTATCGAACTGAATCTGTCCCTCTAACAATGATGCAAAAACAAACAAACAGAAGAGCAGCTGACGAGTCGCCTGTCCGTGTGATCAAAAGCCGCCTCCACAATGAAGCCCTCGCAGTCCTGACCGGCTTCTCTAAGGAGCTCCGCTCCTGCTGTGAAAGCAGAATGTGCACGTTTGTTTGCAGGTCACAGCTTTTACTGTCTCTGTGAGAGCCGTGCGCGGGAGGACGGCTGTTTGAAGGGAACGTTATGTGTGTTAAGTGTATGTGTGAAGGGGGTGGTGGTAGAGGAGAGGAACGCGGAGCAGCAAAGTGTTAATGTCTGCGTGTGAAAGAGAGGAAGGAGAGAAAAGAGAAAAAAAAATGTTTGTGTGTTTGTGTGTGAGTTAAGGCAGAGGAAGAGGTGGTTTCAAAATAAGGCTTTGAACTGCCTGCCAAACATCCCCCATGGACAGCAGCTGTTATCTGCTATGATAAACACTCCTGTCTGGTAGCCAGAGATGGCTTCCCAAGATGCATTGCTCTTCCCGCATTTCCTTATTCAGTGGAAGGGAACATGAAAACAATGCCAGCCTGCTCTCATCTAGGACAATGCAGCTCGCGGTGTTCTGTCCTGTTCCAGCAAGCTGTCTTCAGGGGCCAGCTGAGGAAACGAGGCGAGAGCCCTCCAATCAGGATGCGACGGTGTTTAGAGAGGCGTCTTATCACGCGAGATGGGAGATGGGACCCAGCCCTCACATGTCGCCTGTTACAATCTAAAGCCATCCCTCCCCCCTCCAACAACTTATTTATTGGGTTATGGCTTTGAGACGGAGGAACAAGAGGAGCCACATCTCACAGCGGCAGACGGCCGTGACAGCAAAGGAGCTAAAGCGATAATCTTAGCCATTTCCCCTGCACTGCCACATGAGTAATCAGAGCACAACACAGCGTGAAACCTGCCTGCTCCCAAAATGCACCTCTCCTCAGTGGCTCGCGACCGTGCCCGGCACACGCCTCTTATCTCATCGGCGTCCAGTGTCATTAGCACATAGCAGTAACAAGGAATGGATTGGGGGGGTGGAGTTATCTCCCCACACCTGTGTGCTCAGCACGGTGTGCATGCTGTGCTTTATCAGACTATCTGCTTGTTTTTCTGTGTCTGTTACTGCATCTCTGTGCCCTGTGCCCTGTGCCCTGTGCCCTTATCTTTTGATAGCATCCTTGGGTTCTTGAGAAGAGCTATGTAAACTAATGTATTATTATTATTATTATTATTATTATTATTATTATTGTTGTTGTTGTTGTTGTTGTAACCTAACTGATGCATCTTGCTTTCTGGAAGATGTTTAACCCTGGTGGATCTCCTGTACCCCCTTAACAGTGCAGATCCTGAATTATCCAATGTCAAAACACGTCATTAACCAAAATGTCAGGTTTCCCAGAAAGGCAGGAAGGTGGGCAGAGGTTGGAAGACTTCTGATGGAGGAAAATGAATTCTTCTCCGGCTGTTAGTCTAAGCGATATTCACCCCAAATACATTTAGGTTTTTTGACACCAGGACCAGCGCTGGCTTCAGAAACAGTGGCCAAAGGCACTATTCTGGTGCAGAATGCGTATTATATAGAAAACCGACCAGAGACACGATGAACCTTAACTGCAGTTTGAAAGCCAACGATTCATCTGATGTCTTCATGACATCATGAGGGAATGTAAGTGACTTTTCCCCCTCCACTTGGCTCCAGGTTCTACATCCCTCTTTGCTCCTCTCTTTCTGCTCCTCCTCTCTCCTTCATCATCCTTATCTTGCTCAGCTCATCCACTCTCCTTCACCATCCTTGTCCCCCTTGGTCCTCCTCTCTCCGTTACCATCCTTGTCTTGCTCTGCCCCTCCTTTCTCCTTTACTACCATGGTCTCCCTCTGCTCCTCCTCTCTCTTTCACCATCCTTGTCTCCCTGCAGTCCTCCTCTCTCCTTTACCATACTTGTCTTGCTCTGCTCCTCTTTTCTCCTTCACTATCGTGATCTCACTCTGCTCCTCCTCTCTCCTCCGCCACCCTTGTCTCCCTCTCCTCCTCCCCTCCCATTTCATTATCACATAATCCATCTGGGCTGATCTGCCCACCTAGAGAGATTTGTCATCTCCAGCACATACCACTGACATCTGTTTTTCTCATCACCCCCCCCCCCCCCCCCCCCCGCCCTCAGCAGTGACCCTGCACCAGGGGCATGTCACAGTGGGCACACACCAGTGCACTGGCAACAGGTCACTCCACACCCCTGACAGAGCCATGTTTGGACAAACACTCATTTTGATTGTTATTCTCCTAGATGGCTTGGCGCAGGATAGCTAAGTTGACTGGGGGGGAGGGGGGGGGGATCTTGGTCAGCTGATACAGCACAACAGAGGCACCAGGCCCTGGTCCTGCATGACTCCCATGTATAAATGATTCATGCATATGCAGTATTTTTAGCTGTAGTCAGGACAGGGACTCATTATTTTAGGAGTAGAAGTACAGTGGGTGGGACAAAAAAATGGGTACACATGTCCCTGAAAGCTGATAACTGCGGGATGTGATGTCTCACCCAGGTGCCTTGAAGGACTGTATGACAGGGTAGCTGTGGGTGTAGTTCAGGGAGGAAGTGAAGGGGTAGCTGAGGGGGTCACTGTGGGTGTAGTTCAGGGAGGAAGTGAAGGGGTAGCTGAGGGGGTCACTGTGGGTGTAGTTCAGGGAGGAAGTGAAGGCGTAGCTGAGGGGGTCACTGTGGGTGTAGTTCAGGGAGGAAGTGAAGGCGTAGCTGAGGGGGTCACTGTGGGTGTAGTTCAGGGAGGAAGTGAAGGCGTAGCTGAGGGGGTCACTGTGGGTGTAGTTCAGGGAGGAAGTGAAGGGGTAGCTGAGGGGGTCACTGTGGGTGTAGTTCAGGGAGGAAGTGAAGGCGTAGCTGAGGGGTTCACTGTGGGTGTAGTTCAGGGAGGAAGTGAAGGCGTAGCTGAGGGGTTCACTGTGGGTGTAGTTCAGGGAGGAAGTGAAGGGGTAGCTGAGGGGGTCACTGTGGGTGTAGTTCAGGGAGGAAGTGAAGGCGTAGCTGAGGGGGTCACTGTGGGTGTAGTTCAGGGAGGAAATGAAGGGGTAGCTGAGGGGGTCACTGTGGGTGTAGTTCAGGGAGGAAGTGAAGGCGTAGCTGAGGGGGTCACTGTGGGTGTAGTTCAGGGAGGAAGTGAAGGGGTAGCTGAGGGGGTCACTGTGGGTGTAGTTCAGGGAGGAAGTGAAGGGGTAGCTGAGGGGGTCACTGTAGGTGTAGTTCAGGGAGGAAGTGAAGGGGTAGCTGAGCGGGTCACTGTGGGTGTAGTTCAGGGAGGAAGTGAAGGCGTAGCTGAGGGGTTCACTGTGGGTGTAGTTCAGGGAGGAAGTGAAGGGGTAGCTGAGAGGGTCACTGTGGGTGTAGTTCAGGGAGGAAGTGAAGGCGTAGCTGAGGGGGTCACTGTGGGTGTAGTTCAGGGAGGAAGTGAAGGGGTAGCTGAGGGGGTCACTGTGGGTGTAGTTCAGGGAGGAAGTGAAGGGGTAGCTGAGGGGGTCACTGTGGGTGTAGTTCAGGGAGGAAGTGAAGGGGTAGCTGAGGGGTTCACTGTGGGTGTAGTTCAGGGAGGAAGTGAAGGCGTAGCTGAGGGGGTCACTGTGGGTGTAGTTCAGGGAGGAAGTGAAGGGGTAGCTGAGGGGTTCACTGTGGGTGTAGTTCAGGGAGGAAATTAAGGGGTAGCTGAGGGGGTCACTGTGGGTGTATTTCATCTGTGATGAATGGTGAAGGTGTCATGGCTGCTCCCTGAGGGAAAACCCTGATCGGCGCCACAGCAGCACAGGCAGCTTAATGAGCCTCAGGGTTTAATGAAACCGCCAGGCTGCAACTGCATTAACCTGAAAGCGGCACGTGAATCTAGGTGCTGCCGTCACGAGGGTGAAAAGATCTCGGGGCTGACATAACAGGCCTGTTGTTGTCCACGCCTGGGGCGGGCTGCCGTCCGTGCAGAGCGAGCGAGCGAGCGAGCGGCCGCCCGCAGCACTGGGTAGGGAATGTCGCCATCGCGATCCTGGCCTTGTGTCGGCCTCTGCCCCTGTGGTCACCACCACAGTGCCAACAGCAACAACTGTGGAGGGTTCCTGAAAGAGGGCTTTTCACTGGACCTGAAAAAAAAGGGGGCAGATTATTTATTTCTGTCTACAAAGGGCCCAGAGCTTGGGAGTGGGATGAAGAACATTGGGGGGGGGGGGGCTGGGCCAATCAGGAGTGACTCTCTGTGAAATGCACCCCCCTAATGCTGTCCCTGCTGTCCTACACCCAGCCAGACTGGCCAGTCCTCTGCCAGCCAGCCTCCCCATAAGAGAGCATCTGACGGCACATAAATCAGGGGCCGCCTTCGGAGCCCCGGGGCAGCTGAGAAGGTAGCATGGCCGGCTGTTAGCGCCGCCCCCGGTCCCACCCCCGCGGGGGGGCCACGCAAGCCCTCCCTTTCCACTTCCCCCTCACACGGCAGACATGGCAGGCGCCACTGCTGTCCGAGCGCACAGCGATTTATTTATTTATTCGCCGTTTAATCTGTTCCCTTCTCAGGAGAGTTCCTGCGTGTGAGGTGAGCATCTCTGGGGGGGGGCTCTGTGCCTGACCAAACTGGGGGGGGGCTCTGTGCCTGAGCCTGACCAAACTGGGGGGGGGCTCTGTGCCTGACCAAACTGGGGGGGGGCTCTGTGCCTGAGCCTGACCAAACTGGGGGGGGGGGGGCTCTGTGCCTGAGCCTGACCAAACTGGGGGGGGGGGGGGGCTCTGTGCCTGAGTCTGACCAAACTGGGGGGGGGGGGGGCTCTGTGCCTGAGCCTGACCAAACTGGGGGGGGGGGGGGCTCTGTGCCTGAGCCTGACCAAATTGGGGGGGGGGGGGCTCTGTGCCTGAGCCTGACCAAACTGGGGGGGGGGGGCTCTGTGCCTGAGCCTGACCAAACTGGGGGGGGGGGATGAGCGGGGATTAGGTGTTTAATCTCTCCTGTTTGCATTATTCCTATATTTAGCTCCAGCTTTATCCAAAGTGACAACTTCAGACTTTGCCCTTTTTACAGCTGCTGAAGTACCTCGCTCAGAGCTGCAGTTTGGACCCTGGTACTTGGACCAGAAATCCAGCTTCAGAAATTCAGTCAGCTTCCCTAAAGCAGCTTCCAAAGGCCTCCTCACAGCATGCTGCATATTAAAGAAAACTAACAACGGTCCCAAGTTAGGCTATTTACTTTGCTGCTACTTAAAGAATAAATATTCTGCTTTGGAAATACAGGCACGGTGCAGGATGGGTGTCCCCCCCACTCAGGGCGCATGCTGAAGCTGCGCTTCCTGGGACAGGCTCCAGCCCCCCCAGCACTGTGCACTGGATCAGCAGCTTTCTGGGGGTGTCCTTTGCATACATCATGCAGGCTGTGGAATGGCAAGTTGGGCTGCTCCACTACGCGCCATGTTTATGAAACACACCGGTGTGGTTTTCCTGTGACTCTGGACCGAAGGGCACAGTGCCCCCCCCCACCCCCCGTATGAGGTAATCTGATCCTGCTCTGGTCAGTCTCCAAAGAGGAATGTGCGTGTGTTTCTCTCCTTCGCTCCCTCTCTCACCGCACACAGAGACGTGGGCTCTGGTCACAGCGGGCTGCTGTTGACACTTGGGTTGCCAGCGTGACAGAGACTTTGGGTGTTTTCGCTCCGGATCCGGAGCCTGAATCTGCGTCACTGTGTCCGGTGCTGAACGCCACGGTGACATAGAGCCGCCGCTGGCCCAGAAGCCCTCACTGCTCTCCTGATTCGCCAAATTGGCTCATCATACAGCACATGAGGTGGGGCTCCCTCTAAAACGATGGGCAGGCACAGTGGGAGCTGAGTGGACGAGGGCAGCCTTTTGGGCCAGGAAATTAATCATGAGATGCCCCCAGTGGCCAGTCTCATGATAGCAGCTTCCCGACGGGAGGCAGACTGAGGACCTCAGTCATTCACAATTTTTATTTGCTTGTTCTCCTTCCTCAGCAGGTCCAAGTACGCTGAGGATGAGGAGGTCTGCATTCATAGACCACCATCAGCTTCCATTCATGAATCTTCTCTTGTTGACCCCCTTTAGAACTTAAAAGCAGCCATTAATCTGATAAAACTCATTGCGGCATGGTAATCCATGCCAGAGTACAGGCAGATCTCGAATTACGTAAAACTTCAGGAAATCCAAAAAATGTTTACATTAGCACTCAAAAGGCGTCATACACCGAAAATATATTTTTACTTTATTTTATATATAACTTTATTTATATATTAATAGACATAAGGTTTTGTGGAACATATAGAGAATTACGTGTAATATTTTATTAATCAGTCCACAAAACCGGATTCATGGCGTCAAGCACATGGATGAAATGGTTACAGACATCTGTGGTCTGGACCAGCTCTGTCACAGCGGCCCTTGAAGTTCCAGGGCTCACAATGAACTGTACTTACAACCTGCAGCTTCCAAGTGTTGCTCTGTTAGTCCTATTCTCTGGGCATTTATGGCCTCCAGCCCCAAGCCATAAATCATGAGCCACAAACTTATAACGGCTGTGACCGAAGGCCACCAAGCTTAAGAGGGAGGCGCCGCCATCGTTTGCCAGCCATCTGAGACGCTGGCCGCCCACGTACGGCACCCCTAGGGGGGTAAGAATTGCTCATGGAAGTTTTACTTTCACAAAAATGTTCTGAGGGCAGAAGGAAAAATGATTGGTTCAGAGAGATAACCAATGAAATTGTAGAGGAGGCGGGTCCAAGCAACTAGAGGAGGCGATTGATGTCTTGGTCCCACCTCCTCTCTGAACCATCTCTCTAAATCAATCATTTTTCCTTCTGCCCTCAGAACATTTTTGTGTAAATAAAACTCCCACGAGTGTACGAAATGGCCTCAGCCAGTACTGAACTTGCGACAGGCAGGGCAACAATCGCAGCCGGACCAGCTTGTGATGTCACTGGCAAGGTCGAGCTGAACATTCCCATCCTGACGGGCGCCTTTCCGGCGAATTCCGCTCGCCTACAGCAGGCAGTGCGCCGTCTCTATCAAAGGGCCATCAGCTGGAGACTGGCCCAGTGGCACCCATTTACTACAGCTGACCAAGCAGAGGGAATCTGGCACCCAGACATGAAGCCTCCCCCAAGAGGCTCTATCCAATAAATAGGGGGGAGGGGGGAGGCTCTCAGAAGAGGTGATGTAGCTACAAGGTGCCTTACAGGAATTGTTTAATGCTGTTTGTTTACATGGCAGCCATCATGGGCTTAGCTGCTTACCAAGACCTTACTGTCTGACCTGACCTTTGCATTCCTTTTCCCATTTTACAGCTGGTCTTTTAGAGAACAAATGTGCAATAAGTACCTTGTACAGGTGTACAAACAAGTTTCCCCTTTTGAGCCCCTTGGGAACAGAACTTGTGACCTTCTGTTCAGTAGTCTTAATGTTTCTGCTACCTGTGACCTATTAGGACCACAGCAATACAATAAAAAAAAGTCCAAACTTCAAAAGTAGCAGAGAACGATGCCTTTGATTGAAACCCTGCTGCCTCAGTATTCCTGCAGCCTCCTGTTTCTTTGCTTTAGTTATGTACATTATGTTCCACGGAGCCACATTGCCCCACATGACCACAAAGCCAGGAATAACATGACCTGACCACCACTCTTTGTTTGTATGTTATGCGATTTGGGATGAAGTCATCGGCCGCACGGCAAGCGGCTAGAGGCCTGGCGACTGGGCCTGCCAGCATTGTGATGGACCGGGAGGCTGAGAAGTTTGAGAGCTACACACGGTCTACATTATGCTTCACTGCCCTTCACACTCCAGCTTTCTCCTTCTCAGCCTTCCTCGTCAGTAACAAACTCCCCCCCTCCTCCCCCACCCAGACTGGGCAACTCACAGCTCCAGACACCCACCCCCCCCAGCAGTGAGCTCTCCCAGTATCCATGCTGGAGCTGTCCGCCAGTGCACTGGGAATCCTTCCTCCTTTGTGTCGCTCGGGTCTCCTTCCCCGGGAGAGGAGGAGGTCCATTGGTGGCAAAAAGAGACTTTTTTTCATGGCTTCAACCTATAAGTGGCTTCGATATGTTAATCTGGCCCAGATCCATCTCTAGCCGTATATCTTTAAAATGGCCAGAATATACGAGTGCAGAGCTATAGGGACAGAGGGAAGGATGGATAAAAGCAAACAAAACCTTATTCTCTGGAAAAAAAGAGACTGTGGTTGCTCCTTTAAGCCTTACAGTGGAAAGATTTAGAGAAGGGGGGGGGGGCTGAGAGAGGGGCAGATGCTGAGTTGTAGTGCAGCAAGCCCAGATTAATGCGGCCTCTCTGTGTCTCCCATCGGCTCCTGACGGGGCATCGCCCACCGACCCTGAGCGCAGCTTCACATGACATGAACCCCGGAGCTCAACACCCAGCCAGACCACTTACTCAAGCCTACCAACCACAGGAGGAGGACTGAACACCAAAAAGTTCCAGGTTCGGTCATGTTTGCCCGCGACTGACGCCGCGTTAACGCATTCAGGGTGCGTCGGGGTAGTTATCGCCGTGTCCTGCGGGCTCTTCTGTTCAGGAGATCCGTTTAACTGTCCCTGGCATCGGCGCTGCGGCTCTCAGCAGAACTTCGTGCAAAACGGGCCGTCCAGAAGCCCCTTGGCGCTGCAGCGATTTCCTTTAATTATGAAAAAAAGGCCTTTAAATAGTGCTTGGCTCATCGCAGGGAGCACGGCCCTGCCACTGCAGGCTCCTGTAATTGGATGTGAAGTTAAATCCAAGGCCCGGGACGGCGGCCCAGCTTTCTTCCGCCCCGCTTGCAGGACCGAGCTTCGACGCCCGGGTGCCGAAACGGCCAGGGGGTGATTGGTTCGTAACAGAAAAGGTTTGGCAGGACGGAACCTCCACCTCACTGGGGAATTATTAACCCGAGGATTATTTACTTAAGTATGTATTATTTTCAGGTCAGATTCTGTCGCGCTGAACCCAAACAGACTGACCGCAGGTGCGATCTGCAGAGACCGATCGCCGTCAGACACATGGGCAGTGAGGCGGTGACCGATGCCAGCTGGTCCGCATTCCTATCCGCAACAGGCCGGCCATAAGCTGACCCAGTTAGACACGCGGTGATACAGCAGCTTGTAGCGCCTCCTCGTTCCAAGCAGGTCAAGTTCAGCCTCTGTGCATCTCCTTTAATGATGAGGGGTAGAATTATGTCTCCTCAACAGGTAGGAACAGAATATGGCAGAAGGTGATCCTGCATCAGAAATTTAATAAAGTTTCATGCAGGAGAATCTTCCCTTAGCTGACATTTCAGGTTGAAGCATCAGTTGCTGTGGATCCTCACACGGACACATCACCGCCCATGTTCCGCTTCAGCCAAGTGGACGCACAGGTCTGGAAGATCCAGCCCCCTTTCCTTCCCCACTGTGCTGGAACAAATAATATTATATCAAGGTCCCAAGTGTGTTCTGTGCGTGTTTTTCTGTTGGGTCTTTTTGTAAGGAGTGTGTCCGATGCAGGAAATGTCGGACAGGTCGACAGTTTTTGTAGAAAGGAAAACGGCGCCGCCAAACGCCAAAGGATGTCTGGCTGTGGCCTGAACATCGCAGAATCTTCTGCTCCCTGGGTGGTTACACACATCCACTTGGGTGGACACCACCTGCATTTTTGGTCAGCATTCTTTGTGTGACCTCTAGTTTCCCTTTCACAAGTTATGCTTTTTTTTCTCTACTGAAATATTTGAAAGACTTTGCAACCCACAATATGAAACTCCATAATCTAACATGGCTCCTTTTTCCATGTTTGGATCATACCAGGGTGTAGTGAACAGAGCTGTTTGCTTTGCCAACTGGCATTTCTCTATGGCCATTATCCACCCCTTCAGATCTGATTTCACTCTTTCTCCGTTGCAGAAAAAAATAGTTGGACGGCTCAAAATTCCTTTTCGTTATGTAAATCACGACAGTTTGCACATTGATCACTTTAAAATCAATTCCCTGCTGCATGCGGGAGTGGATCAGTCCATGTACCTTGGACGTCGCAGGTCCTGCGTGCATGCATGAAGCTGCGAGGGTGTTTCCTTTGGGCCAGGCAGCAGGTAGCTGTGGGATCAGAGAAGCAGACATCAAGGCTGCTGGCTCAAGTACCTGCAGAGAGCTCTGCCATTATACCATCAAACTAAATATTTAGGTGAATCACAACATAAACAAATCACATAGCGTTATGTAATAAACCGAGAAACGAGCAAGCCTGCCCCCTCAGCCCCCCCCAATAAACGGAAAGGTGGGAAGCGTGTGTGTGTGTGTGTGTGTGTAAGTGTGTGTGCGTGTGTGTGCGCGTGTGTGTGTGTGTGTGTAAGTGTGTGTGCGTGTGTGTGCGCGTGTGTGTGTGTGTGTCTGTGTGTGTGTCTATGTATGTGTGTGTGTCTGTGTCTGTGTCTATGTATGTGTGTGTGTCTGTGTGTGTGTGTGTGTGTGCGCGTGTGTGTGTGCGCGTGTGTGTGTGCGCGTGTGTGTCTGTGTGTGTGTGTGTCTGTGTGTGTGTGTGTGTGTGTGTGTGACGAGCAGAATGAGCAATGGGTGTCCTCTCGGGGCCCTTTGGCTGCAGGCCGTGGAGTTGGGGGGGGGTGGGGGGGGGGGGCGGGGACTCTGTCATCTTTTCCAGGGGTGTCATGTCATCTGTGTTTCTCCGGCCGTGCGGCAGGGAGATTTCTTCCGAGGGGGCAGGACGCCAACAACAACAGCCGACTCCAGTAGGTCGGCACAGGAAGAGAGTGGCTGGAGGCTGATTTGTAAAGCCACCCCCCCCCCCCGACCAGCACGCCTTCATGTGTGCTGCTCCCCCGGGGGCCATAACGGCTCAGAGGCACATTCCTTTCACGTTATTCCTCAAGTCCATTTATGAGGAGCCTGATTTGAGGGGATTTAAACCTTTTTTAACATCTTTCACTGGTACTGGACTGCTGTGTTTGCTGTGTGGGGCTGGGGGGGGGGACTCCTCGCTCAGGTGGGGGCTGGGGACTGTTATCCCTTCCCTTCTCCAGCTGACCTGGGGGTCCAGTGGGAGAAACCCCATCTGCATAAGTGATGCCCGCCCCCCCCCCCCCCCATGTAGTATGTGTGAGGAAACTGGGACATGCTTTTGTACAATACATTGCTTTTGCTTCCCCCACAAAGTGAATCTGCTGTTGGACCTGATTCAAAAGATCTCCATTACCAAGCACAGGCTCTTTATACCGCACTGTGAATATTATGGGATGGAGAAGCTTCCTCTCTCTAGATAAGTTACACTTTCCTATAGTCACACGGTGAACGTTGACGAGTTTGACGTGTTGGCTGATGCCAGTGGCTGGATGCATTTTAGAGCATGTCATGTGTTTGGGATTTTCTGAATGACCTCTGACGGTTTCAAGAGAATCTGCCAGTGAGTATTTAACAGCTCAGTATGTCTATAGCACAACTTTTAACTGTATGACTATGTCAAAAAGCACTTTGTCACAGTAGAGTTGAAGACCTTAAAGGAGCCACATCTAAAGCAGTCCTGAAGCCATACTGGAATTGCACTGGACACGCCGTACACAAATACACACAGTACAGATATCTTCTGACAGCAGAATTGGCTCTTGTTTCTAATTCAGTGCTGTCAAATGTGATTGTTTCAAATCCGTACATGTTTATGAAGTCATGTTGCTTTGAGGTATTTCTGCAGCCTACAACAGTGTTTCCCAATCCGGTCCTCGGAGATTCATTGTCGGTCCATGTTTTTGCTCCCTCCCGGCTCCCGGCACAAAAACGTTGACTGTCTGTGGGTCCTCGAGGACCGGATTGGGAAACACTGGCCTATATGGGTAAAATTATTTTTAAAGAATTACTAGGAGAAATTAGCGCTTCATTCAGCTCAGTGCCCTCTCTCTTAAAGGGGCCTGACACAGACTGCCCTCTCTCTTAAAGGGGCCTGACACAGACTGCCCTCTCTCTTAAAGGTGCCTGACACAGACTTCCCTCTCTCTTAAAGGGGCCTGACACAGACTGCCCTCTCTCATAAAGGTGCCTGACACAGACTGCCCTCTCTCTTAAAGGGGCCTGACACAGACTGCCCTCTCTCATAAAGGTGCCTGACACAGACTGCCCTCTCTCTTAAAGGTGCCTGACACAGACTGCCCACTCTCTTAAAGGGGCCTGTCACACACAGGTTTATCCCTGTACCATTTCCAAGCTTATTTGGGCATTCAGCACTGCCGTACATCACTGACAGTAGAGGTGACCTTTCCAGTGAGGGAAATGCAATTCTGAGACACCTCAGCAGGGGGCAGTATAGGTCATCCAGGTCAGGAATTTGATTGGCAGGGACAGGTGAGACAACTGGAGGGGGCGGTGGAGGGGCGGGGCCATCAGTGAGCAGTGCCTTTGCAGATGTTCTGGTTGTAGAATGACCAAGGCAGCCGGACGAAGCGGAAGCGGAAAACAGGGGCTAGTAGGTTTTCACGTGACTCTGAACATGCTGGCTTCAAGACTTCAGTCCGAAACGCTGGAGGAGCAGAGTGAGCGTGTTTAGAGCGAGAGAGGGAACATCAGCTGGAACAGTCTCTCAGCGGCGTGCCAGTGTGGGGAAAGATGGTCGGGGCAGATCAACAACAGGGTTTTATGGGTTATTAATGAAAACAAGGCCATCAGCTGGATGCTGTTTGTTTTGTGTGAGCAGATGCATTCCACACAACAACGTCTAACCCTGTGTCAAGCACCCCTGGAAACCCCCCCGGACGGATATCACTCCTCTTCCAGGGGGTTGTTTTATTCCCTTCACCCCGTCACATTTTTGCCCTTGAACCGGTGTCGAAGTCATCACCTTCCCTTTAAAAACGAACTCATAGTGAGCGTCTGACAATTTTGCATCAGCTAGATTTCACTTGAAACTTCTCTAAATCGTGAGGAGGCAGGCCATCTGGGGCGCGATCTGGCAGATAGTTCCGCTGCTGAAAAATGAGAACACAGAATCCAGTCACTTGCGGCTGGCTGTCTCCTTCCTCCCCAAATAAAATACACCCTGAATGTGTCTCGTCCTTCCATTTCAGCTCCTTCTCTAATCACACCACGGACAAAGGAAAGCCTGAAGTTGTCTGCTCACGCAGAGTTAGATGTGCGAGTCTGTCAGAGGCCTGTCGTGGAGTCTGTCAGAGGCCTGTCGTGGAGTCTGTCAGAGGCCTGTCGTGTGCACTTTACAGCTGCAGTCGGTGACTTTTCAGTTTTCAAAACCCCTAGACTTGGACACAGTCACTAAGATAGTGGGCGGACATCTTCTTCACTGCATTTTCATCCAGTGCCAGTCTCGTTCCAGAACTTTTAGGTGACAGCACTGAAGTTTTGGTATCCTCATTTACAGATTCAGTCTTTTTCCAGCTGCCATTTGCTTCCAGCTCCCCCCAATACCAATATGGAAGCCTCACCTATCACTCCAATATAATGTTCGTCTTCTGTTTTCAAAGCTCCAGTAATACTTGCCTTTAGGAAGCTGTTCACTTGGCAGCCTGTACGCAGCAGGCACAATGGAAAGATGACAAAACTGCAGCACATGATACAAAGCACTCATATCTACTGAAAATCAAAGAGTCTTTGAAACCAAAGAGACTCTGCGTATTGTATTCATTGTGAAATAGCTCAAACAGATTATTCCTGTGCTATTAATCATTTTCCCATGTTCTCCCTTGGCCCCGACTGTTGTTGCAAGCTGGAAGCACTGAGCTGAATCTGTTAGCCGCCCAGGCTGGCCCACTGCCACAGAATCCTGGGAGACCGAGTTGCCGGCTCCAAGACGGCGGCTCCAGTCTGGGTCGCGGTAACACTCGGGCTGTGTGGGGTGAACAGAGGCGGCCTGGCGGCGATATAGCCAGCGTCATGGGAGAGAATCCCAACCCGTTTGACAGGTGAATGCGGACGATAGCACAGCCTGCTGGGACCTCAGAGAAGGACTAACATCGCTAACCGGCTAAAGTGCGAGCCTGTGACATGTGAGAGAAAGTATTAGGCTTCCATAATGCATTCTGCATATACACTATCATCATTTTCCAATTTCTGAAAGAAGCCCTTAAATGAATGAAGAACAATCACATTTCTGTCTGCTTCTGAATCACTGGTGATTTAATGAGCGCCTAGACAGTCAATGAGGACACAAGTCCTGCATGTGTGTTTGTCCGTGTGCATTTCCAAGTGCATCTCTGGGAATCTTCTCAGATGGCTCAGAATCTAACAGTTACAAAGCAAACCACTGGAGGTGTTCTGCCCCTTTGCAACAGTCATCATTAAAGCTCTGTTGCATGACAGGAGAAAACTGCTTATTTATCAGAACATTGCTGGCCGGGATTTCTGTGTTCATGCATCTCTTGCATCATGCTCTGAAACATGTATCCATCAAACCTTTTGAGGAGAATCTTGTGGTAAGTCAGGGTCTTTTCTGTGAAATTATTCCTGATTCCATAATGAATGCTTAATACCTCCCATATGGACACAATCTTTATGTTGCCCGCCAACTGTGACCAAGAATTCTGCAGTGGTGGGGTGTAATTTAGATCGTTCTGTTTTAGACGTCAGCTGGGTTCAAGTCGGCCAGGGCATCTCAGCTGGCTGCTATGTGAACATCTCCTGCAGGCCTTAAATAACGGTGTCGATCGCCGTCAACAATGCGCTTTCCCCTCAGACAATGCTGCTGCACGCGGGTATGAAACAAATGTGGCAGCGGCAGATATTCGCAATAGGGGATTTGCATGACTTGCTAGAGACCTGGAAACGTCTAGATTAGAACTATCTGGGGAAAATGAATTCATAAATCACTGAAATGGACTGTACTTGGACTCCAGGCTTGAATTCCTATCTGACTGCATGAAATGACTCTTCTAGTTAAAAATTATGTGGGACTACTATGTCAAGGACAATCTGCCAGGGAGTCCTACTGTCATGATGAGGCCAAAATTTATTGTGCATGCTGTTGTTTCATTTCTTATATGCAAGACCCATGCAAAAAGTCACATGGAACTCTGTTTTGAATGTCAATATACTTCATTCATTTGATTCACTGATGTGGAACTGCTTAAAACTATATAAAATCAAAAATGGAAACCTATTAAAAGCATTTAAGAACAAATGGTATTCACATAAAACTGTGTGAAGCTGAATCATTTGTCATCGAGAGTACAGTCAGAAAAACAAGAAATGCACGTGTTATTTGTTTGGAAAGTGAAGTGTTTTCATTCCCTCCTCAGTCGGGCAGCTTGGCTGTTTGTAGGAAGCCATCACTGACCAAGGTATCTTTCTAACGCATTCCAGCTGCTACAACAAGACGTGCATTGTGTTTACCGCAGCGTGCTGTGGGATTGTGAATCAGAATGGCTGCCGTCATTGGCGACACAGTCGGGCGGCGAGGCGGAGCTCAGGGTTGACATGGCGGCCCAAGATGTCGGTCAGACATTTGGCTCCAGTGTTGATTTTTCCACCGCTGGCTCCACCACCTCCTCTGCCATTCATGACTGCAAGCTCCCTGGAAATGTGTTCAACAAGGGGATTTTATCCCTGTCGGTGGCTCTGGTAGAAGGAAAGAGTTTGTGGGGGAACGCCGTCTTCAGAGGAGGCTTAAGGAAACCGGCAGCAGGAGAAAGATTTGCTCCAGGAAATAAGAAAAAAAGCACATCTTACAGATTAGTTTGAAATAATCACATTTGCACAGAAGAATACTTAGATAGAGTCTCTAGTATCATTGGATCTGCTTGATCATTTACTTCATAAAGGTTTTGACTGAGTAGATTAACTAATTCAAAACCTGGTGCTGATGGTAAAAATAAAACTTTTGGTGATCCTTAGACACAGAGACAGGATATAAACCGTCGTGAGCAGTGAAACCGAACCAGCTCCAGATGATTATGGGTTTGGAATCATAGATTTGCAGTGTCCTTTGAGAAATGAAAGCTAAGGCACATCTGCAGATTACGCCTTGTAAATGTCGTCGTGAAGGTCCCAATCTGCATTTGATTTTCATTTTGAACACAGCCCCCACCGTCCTGCCACAGCTGGGTGTTATGGAAGACTTCTGCCACTTGGGGGCGATGTTGCAATCTTGGGCAAAAATAGAGTGGATTGCAAACCATATACTTTGCTATCACCTTTATATATTGAGGATTTATGTCACACAGGATGTTAGGCACCCCCCCCCCCCCCCGCCGCCCCATTTATCTGAATAACAGTTTATTTTCCCAATTTCCCACTTCCGATCACAGCACAATGTCACGGTACTGTTAGACTCGAGCAAGCAATGACGTTAGCTTGGGAGCATGCCAGAATTCCCTTCTTGCCCATGACAGAACTTTGCTCCCCCCTCCCGATTAGTATCCAAGTTGCATCTGTCCCAAAACATGACATGCTTCCCTATCAGCGGAAAAGAAAGAATGCGAATCCTGCTAATACACAAAAGTGCTTAACAGGCCGCTTTGGAGCCATCAGCAGTGCTGGGGATAGGAATCAGCTCTCACTAGTGTCTGAATTACAGGCAGGCTATTCATTACGCAGCAGGGGGCGTATAATTGTAGCTGTGTTCACTCTTTATGCGAACAGTTATATATCATTGTTCTTCGGCTTCTGCTTCCAGTTTTGGTGGCAAGATGATATTTCCAAGATGGCCCCAGAAGGTTTGGATCTGCTCTGTCTTTGGTCGGTAGCGCTTGGCGACAGCGATAGAGCAGAGAGGCGCTTTTCTCCACTGACGGGCATGTTAATCTTTGAGCCGTTGGCATTCAGGTTGGCGAGACTGATTCTGACACCCAACTGTGCTCTGAGACTGGAGGAGAGGGACTGCCTGGAGGGATCAGGTCTGTCTCACTGGCAACCCCCAGCTCCTTACTCAGTGCCCTGATAGACCGACCAGGGCAGGTTATCCAAGGTCAGTATGAAATCGATGGGAGGCTCCTTGTTATCTGTTTTGTTCCCATTTGGCTGTGCCTCTCTGCTTCACTCGGCGTTATGCTGTAACCATACTTTGCCCCCCAGGTCACTTATGCTCCCTGAAGGTCACAGGCTGGTCACAGCCTTTGTCAGTGGCTGAATTTATAGTTCTGAGAAGCCAGGGAATGCAGCAGCCATCTCTGAATAGCGTATTAAGAATGTTATTTTAAGATTCATGATTATTAAAACCAGACTAAGACCAGGGTGGGAGCTAATTAAGGCATTAAACTGTCTTAAAGACTCAGTGTGCCATCCAGCTGTGGCATCACAGCGGTCTGTGATGTGATCTTCATCTCAGCATCCATACAATGCTTTATGATGACGACTGAACAAAAATGCGATCCTTAATGCTTTCTTCTATTTATGCAAATAGAATATTCTGACAACTCGTCCGAGATCCTCGTGGACACGGTTTAAGTGCCAGAGCCTGTTAAATTGCCATTAAGAGACAAAACTGACACTATTTTGATGGGTAGAGATTTAGAAGCAGGCTGGGTGCGGAAGGCTGCCCTCAAACAGGCTGTCTGGTTGCAGTAACACTGCGCTATATGGTCCCCCTCATGCTCTTTTTTGCAGTGACACTGCGCTGTATGGTCCCCCTCATGCTCCTATTTGCAGTAACACTGCGCTGTATGGTCCCCCTCATGCTCTGGTTGCAGTAACACTGCGCTATATGGTCCCCCTCATGCTCTTTTATGCAGTAACAGTGCGCTGTATGGTCCCCCTCATGCTCTGGTTGCAGTGACACTGGCAGTATGGTCCCCCTCATGCTCTTTTTTGCAGTGACACTGCGCTGTATGGTCCCCCTCATGCTCACGCTCGTTAATGGCAGGGGTGAGTCAAGCTGACCCCCTGGGGCCAGGCGGCTGTGAGAGCAGCTCCCACCAAAGGGAAACTGGTAACGGAATTCCTGGGTCTCCTGCCCACTGTGACCAAAGGCTCTCTATTAAATATTAAAGTGAACTGACACACAGAACAAAAAAGAAGCCCCAAATATCTTGTGGGAAATTATTATTTGAAGTATCAAATTTACTAGCAAAATGTGTTTTAAGATTTTGATGGGCAGGAAGGCTGCAGTCGCTCTTGCTTGTCTGCAGCGGTCTTGCCTTTTTGTGCTATTTCTTCGCCTGGCCCATCGCTACACTAAATGCTTTCTTCTCCATCAGTTGCCCTTGTCCACATCCAGTGTTTATCCCCTTTTTTAAAATTCAGGCATTTGTTTTATGGTGGTTTCGTGACTCATGTTTCATGGCACCAAAATCAGTGAAGTCCTCAGGCATAATTGTTATTGGTAATGTTCACCATCCAACTTGTTCAAAAAACACTGAATTTTGGGACAAAACACAGCATTGTCTGGGATATTGCCTTTGACAGCATTGGCCTATAATGATTCTCATCCCGGCCAACACCATAAAACAGTAAACATGACTGTGGTGAGCTGGTTTTACGTCTATGTGATCCGTCGATAATCGTCCACCATGCAGCATCATGCTCCCTGATGCCGAATCTACACAAATGACTGCCCACATTGGGTCATGCAGCTTACGGGGGTTAACTAATTACTTTGTTCACAATTCTTAAGGGTATTGCCCTACACTGTCTTCTTTGGCAGGCTTTAAAGACAATTATCTGAAACCAAGCAGTAAAACTATTCAGTAAAAGTTACTGGCTTTCATAAGGGCCAGCAGAGGATTACAATACTGTGTACAAGCGTTCAGACCCTTGACAAACACACATTTTGCTGGGCCAGTGTAAAACAGTGGTAGATGCTTCACCCAAAAAGACTTGAGGCTGGCATTTCTGCAGAAGGTGCTTGCAACAAATTTTGAGTTCAAGGGTTTCGATACTTGTGTAAACAGCATATTTTCAGTTAATTTAAAAAATGTGACGTAAAACTCATGTTGACTTCATTTGGACTATAATTATTTGAATTAAAATTCCACACAGAATGATATATTAAAGCATCTTTTTGTTACCCGGTGAAATGTGTGATTCTGACATGGGCCTGGACACGTTGCACGTTCTGGCCTCTTTCAGTCATATGGCGCGGCTGGGATCCCGGACACAGGGACCGGCAGCGCTGCCCCTCGTCCCAAAGAGAAGGGTTACAGGCAGAGTCGCTGTTTATGTCTCAGCTCTGTTTCACATTGCAGCTTTCTCTGTTCCCCACAAACCCAGTGCTTTTATTCAAAACCTGAGTGAAAAACCATGGGATTTCACATAATCCATAGTATTAAAGCAAATATCCTGCGACTTCATGTCAGTGACTTTAGAGGAATTCTTTTATTTAAAAAATATTAAATTCCCTGAAACAACCTTTCAGTCACCATGACCTTGTATTGAAGAAGTGGTTTGGAAGCCGAATGGATGGCACTGGGGAACACTGTCACCCAGCGTTAGGGACTCTAATGGCATCTGCATCCCTTGTGCTGGGCATGGCATGTTCCATCTGTGTTCAGCTAGTTTCCTTCTGCAGTACACAGCCATGAAGGTAGACATATTGGAAGCCATACATCAGGGTTCCCCAGTCCCGGTTCTGCAGGTCCAGTCTGCAACACACTTTGCAGATTTCTCGGCTCAAATACCCTTACTAATCCTGGCAGCTGACTGGTGGGCTGTGTAAGGTGTGTTTTGAGCAGGGAATTCTGCATCTGGCCGTCCAGGACCACAACTGAGGAACCCTGTCCTAAATTATCTGCAATGGCTGATTGTGTTGGTTAACTTATGAGGCCTGTGTCTTTTGATGGATTGGCATTCTGTCAGGGTGAACCTCTGCTTTGTGCCCTATGCTGTCTGTAATAGGTGCCAGACCCCTGGCAATCCAGTCCAGGATAAATTATTGAAAGTTGTTTGGGATAAATATATAGCATATAAGTGTTATAATCCTTAAGTTGTTTACAGAGGACCCGCCATCGTGGTCATGTAGTAATTAGACGATAGATGGATTGGCGTTCACAGGGTAATGTCGTCAGAAATGTTTTATCTGAATAAGAATTTGAAAGATGGATTGAACAGGCTCAGAATATTAAAGATGATCTATCTTATAGGACATGTGCAATTGCTATCAGACTGCAGCGTGATGCAGTGACATGATCTATATTTATAAATGTTTTTTGTGCACCAAGTTGAAATTAATTTGCGCAGCATCGAAAAATCGGAGCAATAACGATTAATGATATTTGGTAGGTATTGCAACACGTTACACTGAAGAAACAAATGAAAGCGGTCTTATAAGAGCTGTTCCTAGCTGGGGGGGGGAGTTGCATTGTGGGTCTGTGAAACTGATCCAGCGGAGTGGAGATGGCGCTGCGTACAGTGTGAGCGGCTCGGCAGGCAAAGTTTGGAGAAGCGGCGGAGTTCGGCGGAGTACAGGAGAGCCGCGCTTTAACAGGGACTCGTCTTTTTCTCCGCGATATTAATATTTCCACATGGCTCTGTAGAAAAATCCGAGGTGGTAATGCATCGTTTTCTGCAGGGGGTTTTGTAAAGCCGAACAGCGAGTTCGGAAGACTTTACCGCAAAAGTGCGTGTGCTTCGGGACTTTGTATCTCAGTGGGGTTTCGTGCCGTTCTACACCGGGGCGAGTAAATGAGATACGCGGAGCTGCCGGGCTGTATTACGGGATTTCATGACCGAGGCGGGCTTAGTTTCGCTATCATGAATTATCAACGGGGGGGTCAAGTCGAAAACTGATAAAAAGCCATGAACGACCCCCGCGATAAGGACTTGACACCCGTTCCGAGGAAGCGCCGCCTCATGGCTGCAGTGCTGCCCGGGGAAGAGAGCGCATTGCCCGGCGATGGACCCAGACTGGACCGGAACGGGATAGGACTGATTTACTGTTTCGTTTGTGGGAATGGTGTGACAGCCGGCAAAGAACTGAAATTGCAGGTCAGGCACCGGAGAGATAAGGATCCGTTTTTCCCGTTTCTGCAGCACCAGGAACCGGCCCCGGGGGCTGCCGAGGTGGCCGCGGACGGATGCGTGCTGGTCTGCGCCGTGTGTCACTGCTTTCTCGGCGAGCAGTGGAACTCTTTCGAAAGGTCCCGTACGCCGCTGGAGAAGCGCATGTACTGGCTGAAGAGGCCGTACCAGTGCGACTCCAGGAGGGTGCCCCAGGACTGGGACGCGTCTTACGACCTGGAGCAGAGGGTCAGCACGGGCAGCCGGCACTGCGACGCCACCGACTCGGACTCCTCCACCTTCTCCGACAACGACAACGCGTCCGACCGGGAGCTGGATTTCATCGGCAGAGCCGGCGCCAGCAAGGAAAAAAGTTTTCGGCTGTCCGGGTACAGAGACGGCGCTGGGAAAAACTGCGGCGTCAGTGTGAAAAACAGCCCCGATTCTCAGCGGCTGCTCCGGTGCACTGCGCAGGATTCCCTGAAATCAGATGGCACTTCGTCGCCGAGGGGCTCCGCTCAGATGATCAATCATGCGTCTCTGTCTGCCGCCTCTCTGGTTTCCCCCCACGACCGCCAGCCCCTGCGCCGCTACGACACCCCGCCCGCAGACGCCACCATGCAAGACAACGGGATCATTATACGCAACAAGCACTGGATGCCAGAGGGGATTGCCAAACATCTGGATCTGCTCCAGCAGGCTGCTGACGGCTCTAGGTATCTGCTGGGTCGCAAAAATCACATGGCGGCCGATGCTGTGGATGCATGCTCACCTGCTGGTGTCGCGCGCAAGAAGAGCGAGGGTGCGGGTCACAGCAGCAGCGACTCAGACAGCGACGAGATAAACATTACGAGTGAGGACGACCTGGATGTTTTCGACAATGGTAGCAGGACAGAGGGCGGAGGGGCCCGGAGTAGATGCCCAGGGACACAGAGGAGCCCCGGTCCCAAGGCGCGGGGTGGCAGCGGCGCAGTGGAGGAATGCGTGTGTTACATTTGTGGTAGCAGGCTGTCCCAGTGTGGCCAGTTCAGGGTGTACGTGCAGAAGCAGGAGAGGGCTGTGGACGAACCCTTTTTCCCTTTCCTGTGGCTGCATAACGCCCCCCCTGAAGCAGCACCCCTAAGTCCTGGTGGGGGAACTCTTGTGTGTGCCACCTGCCACGCCTCCCTCATACAGCAGTGGCAGGGCTTTGAGCTGGCCAGCGTGCCCGTGCTGCAGCGTCTTTACGTCGTTCCGCTGAACGCGTCGGCCGTGGGCACGTCGCCTCACTCCGGTGGCAGCCAGGGGGCGCCGGAGCCCTCCTCGGAGGCCTGCTTCCTGTGTGGCCAGGAATGCGGCTCGGACATGCGGGTGGCCTGCGTCCAGGCGGGGGTGGGCAAGGCGCGTGGCACCATGCACTTCCCCTTCATCGGCCTGTTGCCCCGCCCACCGAATGCCCGGGGGGTGCGGGATGGCCAGGTGCACTGTTGCGCTGTGTGCCACAGCATCCTGGAGGATCTGTGGGCGGCTTACCGACTCTGCCTCAGCGAGGAGCTCATCGCCTCTGTCGGGCCCTTTTTGGGGAGGTACCACCAGGTGATCAGCATGGACCCCCCCCGGAGTGGGCCCCGGACGGGCCTCGCCTGCGTCTGCTACCTCTGCGGCGCCAAGCTGGATGCCGGCGGAGAGTTCCAGTTGAGCGTGAACCCACCGGGCCGCCGCGGCGAGCGCGAGCCCTTCTTCCCCTTCCTCACGGTGCAGCCGCCGGCGCCGCACGCCAAGCCCGTCGACCCCACGGGCCTGGTGTCCACCTGTGCCCTCTGCTACCACGACCTGCGCGCCCAGTGGGCTCTCCACGAGGGCCGCCTCGACCAGCCCGCCAGCAGCCCCTGGTCCCGGCAGTACAGTTGCGACACCTTCGTCTGCTTCTTCTGCCGGCAGGAGAGGAGGCGTTGTCTGGGCCTGAGGGAGGTGCAGGTAGCGCGGCTGCCCGTCTTCCTGTATGCACCCCGGGGGGGGCGCACTCTGGTGGTGGATGATGGGAAGAAGCTGATCATTGGTTCCTGTGTGGATTGTAAAGCGATGGTGTTGGCGGGGCAGGCGATGAGCCAGAACTCGCTACTGGGAATCTCCTCACCTCTGGCCAAGCACAAGGTAACCATGCCACTGGTTTCGTCCTAAGCCGTGCATCTCAGCAGTGTGTCGCTTCCACTGTGTCGTGTGACCTGAATCTCGCTCCAGCCCGTTGGATCATACATTAGAATGAGTTTGACTGTTGTGAGGATTAGCCGTTTGCTAATTACTATTAATGTCTTGATGTTCGTTCATAACAGACTTTCCGGCTGTTTGGAAAGTGCCCCCAGAGACATCAGCTCTGCTGGGTTTTCTGTGTTTTCCCCACTGTCTCCCCCCTAACATGAAGCAAAGTGCCGGGTAGAGAAACTTTGGTGCCCTGGAGAAGTAAACATTCAGCTCTGTTTGGTTTTTCTGGACTTTACGATAACGTCACATCCACGTCAAGCTCAGATCTGGTTGTGTTGCTAATGTTGGAGAGTGTGTGTTTGAATGAGCGGGTTCCACGCTGTCTGTCGGGGGTGGCTGACCGGTCTGCGGACTTGTCAAGCTGTTTCTTGGCACTGCTGTCATTTAACTCAAAGCTCTGTGAAACTGGGTTTATACATGAGGTGAAGGAACCCCCCCACAGGCAATCAGAGCGATGAAGAAGGCAGAGAGATTCACAACCTTCAGGGAGGTTTGTGTAAGTACAGTAAAGTTCGGGGGTCAGAAAGGGCAGCTATGTTAGTGGTGGCAGGGGGGGGTGGTAGATATCCAAAAGCTGGGTCTCAGAAATCATTCACATTGACCAGTTCAGATCCTTCTGTTTGCTCTTCTGTTCACTGATCTATATTTCTGTAGGTCTCCACAGCTGGATAGGGGTCCCGCCAAATCTGACACAGATATAAGATATGATGGAGCTTCTGTGAAGCAGGCAGGCAGTTGTGACAGATGCGTGTCTCGTTTTATGTTGCTTATGTTGTGTTCAGCTTGCCGGTTGTCATTCCCAGTGTGCCCAGAGGGTCACCAACCTGCCCTGAAATAGAACTGCCTGACCAAAGCTCGCTGAGGCTTCTGGGAAAACGTCTGAAAGATTCAGACCCCGGTGACCTGGAGGGTATCTTCGAGGAGAACTGGGAGGCATGAGGACACTGGGGCCCACTGGTGTGGGGATGACTTTATGGCTCTGGAAGGGCTTGGGACAGGCAGGGGCCGTGGGGGGCTGGGAAACAGGTGCTGTGTCCTTCTGTGACACGCGATCTGCCTGGGGTCATGGCTGTCACTGCGCTCGTATCATGAGAAATCCCACATATGTTTCCTCCACTTCCTGCCTTAGATTTCCTGCAACAGCGGGTTGAAATGAAAGAGAGTGTAGGAGGGAGAGAGAGAGAGAGGGAGAGAGAGAGAGAATCAGTTTATCTTAACTCTGGAGGTGTTTCCTCCGTCTCTGTCCTGCAGGTCTACACTTAATCCTTTATATGTTGTGCAGGACTGAACAGAATTGTGTGCTGACTTTGCCGTGTGCCCCCAGACAGTATGCTAATGTAAACACCCACCCACATGAGAAAACAAAGGCGAGGTGTTTCCCCATTCACTTTAAAGAGGTCATTACACGTGAGCATCTACATGAAATTGGACGTGACGCAGTGCTGCCTGGCAGCCAGACATTTTATATATATAGCGGCCGACGCACTTTGTGGAGAGTCCTAATTACGCGGCCAAATTGCAGGCCGCGGGCCCCTTCGATGGTAATTAACCTCATGACACGGCGCCCTGGTCGTCTACCCAGCCCCGGAAAGGCGGCCCGGTGCTGCCGCTTCCCCTGCACGTGAGTCCTGGGGCTTACCTGTGCTGCGGTGTCCTTTGTGTGACCTGCTGCGGCACGGCCCAGGCCATGTGGTAGGAGAGCGGCAGTGAGCTGGAAACAGGTCGGGTCAGATCACACACACTCCTGCGTAATGATGTTGGTGCAGACACAAGTGGAAGTGTACAAAACAAAATCATTTATTCATTATAAAACCATTGCATAGTATTCTGGACTGAATCCTTAGCTATGTTCTCCACACTGTTATTCTCTAGCTAACCCCTCAAATTAGGCGTTGCTTTCCTTTTCGACGTTGTCGTACAGTATTTATTTCTTTGTTTATTATTTGACTTTTTTTTTTTTTACAGTTGAGGTCTAGAATTATATACCTGAAGCTGTACCTCAGTTGTGCAACAGGTGTGAGTGTTTTATCAGGCCTCGGTTCAGGCTCGGCCCACGGCTCTGTCTGCAGAGGCGTCCTCTGCGCCGACCCGGACCCCGGTCCACATACCACTGTGTGGTAGAGCAATGCGTACGCTTGGGAGTTAGGTCTGCTGCTGCAGGTGCAAGCGTGTGAGTGTTGAAGATGCTGGCGGGGGGGGGGGGGCGGGGTTTCTCTGAAATTGGTCCGTAATTGTGAAATGTCATGCGGTTCGGGGCAGTGTATTATACGCTGTACGTGACAAGGATGAGATAATGACTATGTGATGTTAGTGTGTATGTGTTTGGGCAAGATTTTAATGTTCGTAAAGGCTGTTTCAGTACATTTAAGTTGGTTCCTTTTAAGTGTGGAGGAAAATCGAGAGTGACAGACAGACTTGCAGTTCTTAAGGCAGCCCAGATATACAGGGGGTGATTTCAAAGGCTTTGCAGAAAAAAAACACCACATTCTTAGTTTGAAAGCTGCTGGAACCTTATTCTGTTTGACTGAAGACTGAGATGATGTTCTCTGGAAAAGCAGGTCTTTTTCAATTTGTCTTTATATGTGGGATTGTTTTATTTTTATGCTGAAAATACATCTAAAATGCTGGGGACTTGTTTACATAAAATAATGTGGCCTCTTAGCAAAATGTCCCAAGATATGGAGTTTGTGGGTCACAGAGACTGGTTCAGTAATGCCCTTACTGGGGGGGGGGGGGGATTGTTACTCTGCCTGCCTTGTCTTCACTTTGGGGGGTGGCTGGGGGGGGGGGGTTACTCTGCCTGCCTTGTTTTCACTTCAGGGGGGCAGCTGGGGGGGGGGGGGTTACTCTGCCTTGTCTTCACTTCGCTCCTCCATCTCTATCTCTTGCTGGAGCTCCTTCTCAAAGGCTTCTGAGTCTTGCTTTTTTGTCATCTTGTGAGTTGCTGCTTTCGCTGAGGGTTTTCTGTAGGCCTTCTGATGGTATTATCTGATATACGTGGCTGTCCGCATTCCCGCTGTGCCCTCCAAGCTGCACGTATCGCTGGGTAAGTGGTCCGGCTAGATCTGGAAGGTCTACCTGGGTGTGGCGGTGCAGCTCTGAGGGCGGGGCTGTGTGGGTATGGGGATGCTGGGTTGTGATTGGCCGTGTCCTTTCCCCGGTCCTGCTGGGCCTGCCTGGTAGAACGCTTTGGTGGGTGGCCCAGAGTGTACCTCTGCCCCTCATTCTGTGTGGTACTCTGTGAGCTCCTTCTCAAATCTAATACAGATGCTGCAGTTTTAATGCACACTCGATGCCAAAAACTTCCACAAGACGTCCAAGCTATTAGGCTCTGATGTCATTTCCTGTGTGCCCCGAGGAAGCAGGCTGGTAAGTGAAGCCATGTAGAATTTTGGATTTTGGTTTGGTGAAGCTCAAGACCTGTACAGACTGAGTCAGCTGGTCTCAAACATTGATATTACGTACGTGTTTGGAATAAAATGACCAAATAAGAATCCAGCACTTGAAAATGACTACTCCATAATTCATTCATACTTAAATCTGTAAAAAAACTGTCTGGATCAGGCCGGGTAGAGGATCACTGAAATTGGTTGTGAAAAAGGTTCGTGCTTGTTCAGCTTCTGGGGTGTTTTATTAAGTAGTCTGTTGGCTACTGGGAACTACTTTATACTATCAAATTAAATTTTAGCTGTGAAAAACCTCGGTGTGGAAGTTCTGGCTTGAGGGACTTCGAAGGAGCTCAGTGGAGGTATAGCACTCACACATACTCTGGATTGTACTCACACATACTCTGGGTTGTACTCACACATACTCTGGGTTGTACTCACACATACTCTGGATTGTACTCACACATACTCTGGGTAATATGTAAGGTACTACGTTACTGACTGGGACTACTAGTGCACTGGATAACATGGCGTTTTTCCTCTGGGGTACTGAGCCGAGCCGTACCCAAGCCATGAAGGGACGGTAGTTAAAGCGCGGTTCCAGCTCACTTTGGTTTTCCACTGCAGGAGGGTCAGCTCGATAAAGGCGGTGCTGGGTTTAGAGAGTGACAGTGACATAAAACACGGGGTACATCATGATTTACTATGTGTTATTTAGCATCTAACGCTAGACGAATTAGCATTCCCTTGCGTAAATTTGCATAAGTGCATTTGTTCAGCTGTTCTGTATTACTTTTTCAAGTATGAGGCTGGGAATTCTCCAATTCGGAGTTGTCAAGAATGCAATAATACATCACGGTGTGTGATACTACTAATAATGAATAATATATAAAATATGCCTTTTTTTTCCTTCAGATGTATATTGACGCCATGCATCTCAACCAATCAGAAGATGACGACACAAACAGTTTGGTTTGGCCACGCTTTGGGCCCTGCTATTAATCTCTGCCAAGTCAGCGTGGGTATGGGTCAGGGATGGCTCACATAATTTATAATGGAAATCCGTCTCTTTGCAGTTCGGCTCGGGTACAGCTTGGTTCTTGGTGGCAGTGGAAAAGCACCAAAAGACCCTAAGATATCATGGGTTCCTAATCTCCTCATTATGTCATAAGGAATGGATTTGCCAGCTGCTTTAAGGGAGACACAGGTGGTTATGTAAAAGTGCGCTTTAGTGTCTTTTCTGTTTTGCTTCGTGATTTTTGATGCAGTGATAATAATGCTCCGATTCTCGACTTGTAGCCGACTCATCCCTTGGCCTGACTCCGATGGATGGGGATTTCCTGCTCTGTCAGGCCTGCTTTGGCTCTGTGAAGCAGACTGGATCTCCCTGATTTTATGTGACAACTTCGAATGGGATGGGCTATGCAGCAAAAATGAAAAAATTATAAGTGGAAAGAAAAACACCACTCAGGAAGAATTAATCTCCACCCAACGTTTTCTTTCCATCTGAAACGTGGCCCAGGTTGAAAAGGCATGCAATCCATACACATCCAAAAGGAGCATTAAGTCTGGCCAAAGCTCAAGTATCAGGATAGCTTCGACAAAGATAACAACAAAAAACGGTCCTTGTTTGAACAAATGTTGCTTCATCTTGAAGAATGCCATTCAGAGAAAAGTGTGAATGGATGATTTTGGTGTGGTTTCATCAGCTGACTGGCTGCACTGTTAGTTTTCATTTTCTTGGTCCAAGTTTCATGCCTTTGGGAATGAGATCAGTCATGTTTTTATAATTCACTGCATTTTTGTAGGAAGTTTCTGCAATGCACTTTATATGAAGTTTATACAGGGAATCGAAAGGCAATTCTGTACACCGAAAAGTCTCAGATAATCAAACCTCGGGATGGAAGGTATTTAAGAATAGCTACTGAGAACACTTGTGTTAAAGGAATGCCAGTTGGCAAAATAAGTGCACTGTGAAGTAGGTAATTCAAAATCAGTCTTCATGATTTTCACTCAAAATGATGCCTATTAATATCAGTTTCTGTCAGGAGGTAAAAGGGGAAAGTGGGAGAGGATTTCAGGTGGTTGTGCACAATGGGGCATTGCTGGTTAGAGATGGCAGAGCACCCTGGCTTCACTGAACCTGAGGAGGTGGATCTTATGGGAGTTTTACTTAAACAAAAATGTTCTCAGGGCAGAACGAAAAATGATTGGTTCAGAGAGATAACCAGTCAGATTGTAGAGGAGGTGGGTCCAAGCGACTAGAAGAGGCAGGACCAACCATTGAGATGTCTTGGTCCCACCTCCTCTACAATCGGATTGGTTATCTCTCTGAACCAATCATTTTTTGTTCTGCCCTCAGAACATTTTTGTGTAAGTAATACTCCCACAAGTGTGTAACTAAAGCAGGGATCATCTATGGCTCATACCAGAGATGAGGAGAAATGAGTCAAGCCATACTTTAGCCACCATGCCATATTGTGAATTATGGCTAGTCTTGGGGCACTATCTAATTTTTCATACCATCATACTGTCCAGACATTATGCTGCGGTAAACAACAGTTTGTTTACAGTATTTTCAAAAGCAGTGCTATTCCAGGTTTTTGAAATTTTGAAATCGTGGTAATAAAATTTGCCGAGCATCGGGGGCGGGGGTTGTCAGGATTTCCAAAATACCGTGGTATTCCATATCACTGTATTCTTGTCCAATCTTGCTTATTGCTGTGTCAACCGAGGCAGAGAAGCCGGAAGCTTTGCATCTAACACGACGAAACAGCGGTGTGGAGGCAGCGGATGCTGTGTGGAGGCAGAGAGGAAAGCCAGAGTCATGGAGAAACCCTGTGGTGGTAACTGGCCCATTAATTGCTCCTCAGCCCAGATCGTGCTGGGGCAGCTGGGAACGATTTGGTCATCGCTTTGACTTGCTGGTTGGTTGGGCAGTTTCACTAGCGATATTTACGCATGAGTCACAGGATAGCGGTTGCGTTAATGCCTTTTTCATTTAGCCTAACGGCTTTTGAGTGGATGGAGTGGCTCAGAGAACAGATCATCAGCAGTTACTCAGGCTGATATGAGGCTTGTTTTTGGAAAGGTCTGTGCAGAGCGCCTGTTATTACGGCGTGATCTCAGACAAAAAGAAGCCATTGTTCTGTGCCGGGGCGAAAGGGCACAAGCACATGAGGCTGGTAACTGCTGTGAGCACGGCCAAAGACCATGTTCATCCCGAGGTAGAAAGCCTGGGCAGGGGGCCCTCTGTAGGTCACTTGGTGTGTTACAGTTAGTCTTCTTAAATTCTTACATTTATAGCTTGTATTTAGGACATGATACGTAATTACAGCCACTGCTGCTCTCAGTTTATTTTGGCGAATGCCGTTTGATTGCATCCTGCCCGATACTGCCCCTGGTGGCCTGGTTTTGCTTGAGGCGGCGGGGGATATGCCTGGACTTCAAGCTGTGCTCTTTACGGGGGCCTCGCTGAAGTCAGACCTCACCCCGTCACCCTGACACCCAGCTGTGCATGTAAAGCTTTAGTCTGGAAGCCTTCTTCAGGGGGTGCCTATCTGTCTCAGTGCTCTGATCCCCCCCCAGCCATTTTCTATTAAATAAAAACTGAGAGATCAAGGTGTCTGTCAGGGACAGAACCTAAGCAAACCAACAATGCAAACTGCGTGCTGACACAGTGCTGCATGTCGCCTGTTCCTGTTTTATCTGACGACCCCCCCGGCAATAAGGACCAGGTCAGATTCACTTCTAACGGCAGGACAGCTGCAACAGCTGCTTATTCTCCTGTTGCTCATACTTGTGAGAGGAATATGGCTTTTTCCTGCCCCCCCCCCTCACAAACATAGTTGAGCTGTGAGGGTCAAGCTTGCAGAGGATAATGGAGTCCAAATCCTACTGTGGTTTATGGAGAATTTTCTCTTTGCAAATTATTCTGTCATTGATGGGCTTTTTTCAGTCATGAAAGAGGTCTAGTAGAGTGGCACCAAGGTCTCTATCGTGAAAGAGGGTCAACAAAAGAAACAGAGCAGAAACATTTAAAGGGAGTTGGTGATGTAGGCCGCCTTTAGGAATAAGCTGGAGAGGAATCTCATCACTGACTGGCCGATACGTTGGAGAGGAATCTCATAACTGATTGGCCGATACGTTGGAGAGGAATCTCATAACTGATTGGCCGATACGTTGGAGGGGAATCTCATAACTGACTGGCCGATACGTTGGAGAGGAATCTCATAACTGACTGTCCGATACGTTGGAGAGGAATCTCATAACTGACTGGCCGATACGTTGGAGGGGAATCTCATAACTGACTGGTCTATACGTTGGAGAGGAATCTCATAACTGACTGGCCGATACGTTGGAGAGGAATCTCATAACTGACTGGCCGATACTTTGGAGAGGAATCTCATAACTGATTGGCCGATACGTTGGAGAGGAATCTCATAACTGATTGACCACTGCTCTGAAGCGAGTTTGTAGTCAGAGAGGGTGGGCAGCAGATCAGCCCCCGATGACTCGCTGCATGCCGATGAGGTGAAGGTGTTCCACTCCTCTCATTCGCATTACCGCCAGACGCAGCCAATGGATTTCCGTTGTAGGTGGCATGCCAGCCCAGTGGGGGGCGCTGTTGCCACTATTTGCGCCTGTAGATTACATGGTCTGTTTGTGTTATGCAAGTTTCCTCCTATAGTGCAAAAACATGTAATTGGACAAGTAGGTTAAAAAGTGTATTTGCCCTGCTATGGACTGTGTAGCGGTCGTGTCACAACTGCCATGCTATCCCCACTGTCCCGGACTGTGGGGACATTAACAGTTTATGGGACAAGCAAGGACAGATAAGTAGCTGGGTTGAATCTTAAGGAGGAATTGCCTGTTTCACCCTTAAGTCGCGTGCTTTCAGTAACCGTCTAGCTGTAGAATTACGTAGGAAATTACGTGAGACAGTTTGGATAACGTCTCACCATATATTTTGTAAATATGGGTTATAGACTCATTTAGGACATGTTTCAGTACTGAAATTTAGTACTGAAAACCACTGCTTGAAGAGAGGTCTTGGATTTAATCAAGGAATTCATAATGTTAGTCATTTCTATGGATGTGGACATAGAAATTATAGGCAGGCCAGCGAAAGCACTGTGTTGTATGCTGCATTGTGTAAAGGCTTTTTGTGGTTATAGATATCATCTCTTTTGGATGCTTCCAAGAGGTGGAACTAGATTGACAGCAGAGCAGAATGACCCAGAATGACGTTTTGTCTGTGTTTATATGACTCGTTTATCTCATTGTCTGCTCATTCCGATGCGCAGGGGTGCCACTCTGGTCAGGCCAGCGTCAGCACAGAGCCGCCGTATTCCCTGTATCAGCTGCACAGCCTCTCCTGGCGAGTGGACCCACAGACTCAGAGCCGCGGCCAAGCAGTCTGGTTTGCGTCTTGTGTAATTGTGACTCACTGCCTTGTTTCCCTCTTTGTCTCACTGTGTTTGTGGTAAAAACACTTTTTGACCAAAAATCCTGTGGTGACTGAATCCGTCCATTGACGCTGCGGGGAGACCTGGCACAGAAAACCCAAAAGTCCCCTAAATGTAGCTTGAATCCTCTTGATGTCTGTGAGGCTTGGTGGCAAATCGTTCTCTCTGGGTTTCTTAGCCAAATGACCCGGTGTACGAGGCGGCAGAGCAGCCTAGGGAGCTGCGGCGTGTGCAGAGCGGCGGAGATGATGCTGCGATCTCGAGTGTCACGGCTGGTGATGTGCCCCCCCGCGCGTCGGGGAGCTAACAGGTGTGTGCCTCAGGCCCGGCTTGCCATTGGTGGTGGCAGCAGAGCCGCGGGCTGTTCACTTCCTGAGAGGGGAATTTACTGCTTTCCCCTTCCTCCTACTTGGCATTTTTGCTTTCATAGGTTGTGTAGATTAAGGGAGGATAAGAATTTTCACTGTGATTTCCTGTTTAGCTATAAGCGGCGTCACAGAATAGTGCTGTTGGGGGGAAGCGTTTCCATGTGGCTGGCCCCTCCCGCATCCGGCCCCCCGCACATGTGCTGACGACGCTAACTGGGGCCGGTTCTCAGCTCTGTACCCTCAGTCGGAGATTTGCCACAGGGACAGCTGGCTGTTCCTAAATGGAGGGGACCTGGGGGTGGGGGGGGGGATTAAACAAAAATAACAAGAGGGTGGGTTAATTATAACCTCCCTCAACACCATGTAGTAGGTGGGCCGTTCCGTGTGTTGCCAGGGAAGCTGGGGAGTGCTGGAGGCGTGATGCAATCTTCTTCTCCAGATGGCCATTTCGGAGAGTGAGGGCGTTGTCACGGGGACCCTGGCCTGTACAGACAGGCCCCGGCTTGACCCGCGCTGGGCTGCAGCCAGCCTGGTCCTGGGCCTGGTCCAGGTGTTTCATGAACGGCGTCTGGTGGAGGTGTCATGTGCATCTGGTCTGGAATGAACCACAAGTAGCAGTTTCCAAATAGCCAGGGGGCAGTGGTCAGCCCTTTTTAGCCCCACCCCCAAGCCTGTGTTAAATTATCTGATTAGACAAATTTTACACTCAAAAAACTGGTTGAAGTCTACACTCCGGCAGATAAGATGGGCCGTCTCCAAATACTGTTTACTTTGTCGGGGTGATGCACTATTTATGTTCATTAGGAATTTTTGAAAGTCTTTCATTAGTATGGCCTAGTTTTACACTTATTTTTATGCCCACGCTGTCATGCCTAAACTTGGGGGTGTCACATGGCGATCAGAGCTCATGACTGCTGGTGCTGACTGCGGGGGGGCAGCGACCTTCTCACCCCGGGCTGCCCGAGCCTGACGGGCTTCTCCTGCCCCCCCACGCGCGGCCTTCACAGGTGGAAGCCATCGCTTTGCTACAATATGACGCCCGGAATAGGAGCCCAAGATGGCAGACGGTGTGCCTGTAGCGGAAGCGCTCCATTGAGAAGGCTCTGATTGGGCTGCTGGGGTTTTCTCGTTAAGGTCCGTTTGAAAACCGCCGTGAGCCACGGCAGTAGGCCGTCGTGAAGCTAATGGACGTGGCATGCAGACCGGCGCGGTATTAACCTCGAGAAATTAGCGTTGTTTTCATTTCTATCCCCTGCTCTGTGTGTGGCGCCCTGCTAAAAGATTTCAAGGACGGGATTTGAATGATTTTCCATGTTACTGTACACAACGCTATATCCTGCCATTTGCGTTAGATCCAAGATGGACGTTATATCAACATTACGGCGCCTTCGTTTCCTGTGCCAAATTTGCTCTTGCAGTTGCCATATGTCAGTGTGTGCTGTTTACCTTTGGGATTTGGGGTTTAGATTTAAAACTACTCACTGGAGCACAGGATGAAGTAGACACCCCCGCCTTCCCCCCCGTCATGAATATGGAGCTGCTTCACGTTTCTATATATTTAATCAACAGGCAGCGAATCGTCATGGGAGGTGCACACGCTATGGGACAGGGGTCCCCAGCTGTTTGTCCCTGAGGGAGAACAAAAACCCACGGTCCACTGCGTCCCTTGATAATAAAATTCAGCACCTGAGGGAGGGGAGGGGGGCACGATTAAATTTAATGATACACGACAGGTTGTGCGGTCCAGATTCAAATGTGTTTCGGTTTAGATGAGGCCCAGAGTCCGGCATTTGTTGATCACCGATATAGATCGGTCCATCATGTCACCCTTCGACCTTGGTGATGTCATCACACATGTGTGGAGACATAAATACCAACAGAGCCAGCAAAGTCAACAGAGTACAAGTAACTGTGAGGCACACACTGGGTCCCGGGCACACGCACTGTACAGGCTGCTTGTGAAGTCGGCTGTGATGCCACATGGTGGTGAGGTACCTCCCAGGCTTGGAAAATGGCTCCAGCCATTGGTGACTTCTAAAGTCCAGCTGTAAATTTTGGCCCTGGACTGCTCTGCTTCAAACCAGAACCGGGCCTTCGTCTCGTGGACATGCCTGTGATTGTGAAATGTGCCTTTTGCAGTGTTTACACTGTAAAACTGGCCAGAAGCCTGGCAGTGGGGCCAAACATGAATGAGGGCTGAGTGACAGGAGGACAGGGCCGCTGTGGGGGCAGGACGCTGTTTACCCGAGAGGCACGGCGGTGCACGGGGAGGAGCAGGAATGCGAGTGTGCGATCTCACCACGGGCGTCCCCTGGGCGTCCAGCGCGGCTGATCGGTGGGGGGGGGGGGCCCTGCCAGAGCTGCTGCCAGGGTGGTTCGGGGGCCGGCGGAAGAGTCCCATGTGCTGTGCAGCTGGCCAGTGAGTGACCACAGTGACAGCAGCAAAGAGGGACCGCGGCAGCCTTCTGTGGGGGCCTGGCCTTGTGGCCGGTCAGCTTCTTGTTGGGATGCCAGGACCAGCTGGTCCGTGGGCTTCGGTTCTGACTTTCAGAACAATGACACATAACTCAGCAGTATCATGCAGCTGGAGGACTAACAGGGTGCAGCTATACGACCCCCCCCCCCCCCCCCCCCAAAGTGTTGATACTTAAGAATCAAATTATGGCCCACTGGATGACAGCTGTGAAATGTGTTGATTTCCAAAACACTTTTCTATGGGAGTACAGCCACCCCCCCACCTCCTCCCCCTAAAAATAATGCAGTTAAATGGACCACTAAGATTTGACCTTTTTGTTTTTTTTTTGCGTTGCCGGCTGCTGTAAAAATAGCGACCCGGTGTGAGCCGAAGCCCCGGGCTTCTCTTTCTTTCCGTGAGGAATTAGCGCGGCCCCCCGCCGCCAGGCCCCTTTTGGCCGGCGGGGGCCAGCGGCGGCTCCAGGCAGGCGAGCGGGCGGGCGGCCGCGCCACATGGAAACTTGATCACCCGCGGCTCAACAGATTGTTTGATTTATTTTAAAGCTGAGCAGATGGCTGCGACAGGAGTTTGTTTAAGTTCGGCGCGGAGCCGGGCTCTCGGCCAGCGCCCGCCAAGCCCGGCTGCCAGAAGAATGTTCAGTGACTCCGGTCGCTTACCCAGTCGCCCCAGCCACCCCTCCCCCCCCCCCCCCCCCCCTGCCCGTCCTGACTCCCTGTTGCCCCATGTGCACCCAAAGCACAAACACAAACCCACTCACATGCCCCCCCCCTTCTGCCTACATCCTCGTCATATCTTCAGATACTTTACTCCTCTTGTTCCTCTTTTGTTTATACCCCTCCAATCGACCAATCACTGGGTCCCTTCTGGGTCACATGTCTGCCGCCGTTGTTTGTTGCCTTGGCTGAGAGCCGGTCGGCTGCGTGACGGAGCTGTCCTCTTGCACAAGCTCGCGAGCAACAGGTGGCCAAGGGCTGCATCCAAGATGCCAGACCTGCCGAGAAGGTGGCCATGGAGTGGGGGGGGGGGGGTTTAATGGAGTCCAGCGTGACGGACACCTCGATAGACCTTATAAGGATTTAAAGAGTGCTGCAAACCGTACCGACAAGCAGAGAAAGGATCGCCCCAGGAGACGGATCGATGGGAACGTCTGGTTCTCCTTCCAGACACTCGCACACGGCTGGGTTCACACACGCTCGCTTAGTTTATCCCTGAGCTTGAGAAACTTTGTTTTTCTTGCTCTTCGCTTGTTTATTGAATTCTTGCTCGATGCGCTTGGTGAAAGCTGTGTGCACATGCCGGGTGTTTCCCCGGCCCGGCAAGCTCGCCCGCTGTCGGTATGGCACAGCCTCACGGCAGGGAGACGCCGCTGTGCTCTTTCGACCTGAACACTCAGCGATCTCTGGTTAGCCTGAGGTGGGGCTTTGAAGAACTGGCTCTTAATGGGAAGTAACATCCTGCCTTTGCGTGTTAGGGATGCCTCAGTCACTGATGCACGTCGTACACACTTTGATATCTGCTGTCAAGTAGAGGCCAGACCTTCCTGTTCGGGGATAGGCTGCTCATTTATGCTCCACATTCTTGCCGCAGTGGAATAATGTAAGACTGCAGCACAAGTCAGGATGCTAACCTCATGATCACGGCTGAGAAGCTGCAGTCTACGGGCCAATGCAGTCACTCTCGTTCCCATGTGTTCAGAAGTCTTCTCTCTGTCCTAATGACATCTCCTCCAGGTGCCACCTCCCAGCCACATGTCTCGAGAAGATCTGAAGGTCAAGTGATCAGCTCGCACTTTAATTGGTGCGTGATAGTATCCACAGTGTGCTGGAAACGATGGGGTTGGATATCTTCAACAGAGCTGTAAAAAAGTTTACTAGAATTTGCTAAAAGATGCAAAAATTGCCATTCTGCTGTTTAACCCTTTCTGTTGCTTGCATTCATTCATACTGTATGAATACTTTAACCTGTCTAGCACATGTTGCGATGAGAGCAATAGCTGAAATATCTGTGTCTCCTGCAAAGATGCAGAAGTTTCCTGACTTGTGTAATTAGCTCTGGGAGAAACAAGCATTTAGCATGACACTCATTCCAGTCCTGACCTTAGCCATATTTCTAATTAGTGATCTAAGGAAACTAATGAATGCTGGGGACTTGACACAAATTGCTTCCATTTGTCTTTTTAAGGGAGTGTGATTTCCCCAGTGCTTTTGATGTGTCGTGGTCTGATCTTGGGCCTGCTGTCATGCATCATTTAATCATAAGCTGGACAGAAGGAGCCACTCCTTAGTAGAAAGGAGGATGGAAGATGAGATGAACGTGGTCGTGTCCCTTGTTGGGGAAACCAGCCATGATTTAGGCTACACGTGTTTTTAATACCTTTTTACTTTGCTTCGACCGCTGGCATTCCCAAGTGGATGAAGGTACTTAGGGAAGCTCACGGAGAACAAGCCTTGCTCCAGAGGAGACCAGGGGCAGGGGGGAGGAAAGCCTTCAGCAGCTAGTGTGTTAATAACAAGGAGACAGCAGGGCTTTGTGCAAAACAGAGCGTCACCGGCTTGGCTTTTGGTGTTTAAATTCCAAATGGAACGTACTGTAGACAAGCCTTGGCCATAACTGTTGTACCTCTCCAGTGGAGGCACCTTCGCATAGGAGGGAGGGAGCTGGAGTGAAAGGGCTTCTGTAAGGTAGAGAAAATGTTTCCAGGCCTTGAGGTTTCAACAAGGTGCAGGCAAGCTGTCGACCATGACAGCGTCATGTGTGTGATCTTCTCATCTGGTGACCAGTGCATGTATGCTAACTCATGCTTTCAACTGCTTTTGTTTAGCCTTCTCCCACCCCCCAACTGTGAAAGAGTCCCGGCTCTGCATATGTCTCTGCAAATGTCAGCCTTAGCTAATGTCGCCCTCAGAGTTGCGTGTAAATTCTGCAACACCCTCCGATTCTGTTCTCGCCCCGTGAGGTTGGGGGTGGAATGCAGTTCTGCAAGTGGCTTCAGGATGGGGAACCTCATCCACAAATAGCCGTAGTAAACATGGCGCCCACACAGGCTTGTTTTTCTGACAGGGTTCTCTGACTGCAGTGGGTTCATGCAGTAGGTCCTCTACAACTCAACCACTGCTCACCAGGGTCCAACCCAAGCGAGACCTTCGATTGTAGAAGAAAGCACAGCTTGTTTCCTCTGTGTCATTTCTGACTTCACCTCATACTCCAAATCCTTGGTGACACGTTTCAAAACTGGGTGTGAGTGTGCCAGAGATGACGGTGACGCGTCGTGTCCCTCTGCGCCTGCCGGGGTCGTGTGCGGCAAGGCGGAGTGGAAGTTCATACAGAAGCTGAGTTTTATTTCAGATCGCAGCTGGTCCTCAGAGCTCCGTGGAGATTCCGACTAGAGCGAGGTGACGTACGAAGCGCTGGAGGCTCCGTCTGCCAGCGACTGTTGGGTTCGTAGGCGAGACGGGGAAAGCTGGCCGCAAATCTGTAGAATCAGCCGGATATGTGACACGTCCCACCTCTGCGTCCCCTCGGCCGGCGCCGAGCCCGGCCCGGGAAATCCATGCGCTCAGATGTGACATGCGACACGGCCGGGGGCGAGGGGGCAACTTTTATCGTCGAAGGAGGCTCAGGATAGGGGGGAGCGGGGGGGACAGTGGTGATGTTCAGAGCGAGTAGGTTAATGGTGGAGTTGTACAGCGGGGTGTCTTTGATGAGTGATTTAGTGACGGGATGGTTTAGTGGCTGAAGTCGGTGAGCAGAGGTGAGGGATTTAGACGTGACAGCGGGGAGAACAGAGGTGAGGGATTTACGGTCCAGCTGGGCTGCTCTATCTCCTCTTCCTGTCGGCCTTCTTGGAGAATCTTCCTCTCCTTTCCAGAGCAGAGTCTCTGAGGTTGTCATGCAAGACGAGCAAAGGCTAACAGCGATAATTAAAACTATTAAAACAATTAGCAGATTAGCAGTGTGGAAAAGGTGCCCAGATTCTAGCTGGTGAGTTCGTACGGTCAGACACAAATTGCACAAAACAACTACATGCATTCGTCCGCTTTCCATGCCCCCTTCTCCAGAGGAAGCTCGCTTATTAATACAACAGAAAGAGTACGATGAGATCAATGGTTTTCCTGAGTGCTGCTGTTCCTCTGACGTGATGCACGGCTATTAAAACCACTGGGCTGAAGCAGGACGACAGCTATGCAGTGGTAAATATTTGCATTTTTTCCTATTTTTTGCTATTTGTTTTAGAAACAACACTTCTCTATGCGAAATCGGCCATAAACAGACGGTGTGAGAGCCGGGCCTGACCCTTTGAGGCTCTGCATTTTCCTGATTCCGGGTCACTGGGGTTAAGGGGAGGGGAATGGTCAGATGGGCTTTCCTCATGTTGTCCTGCTCCTCATGTTGTCCTGCTCCTCATGTTGTCCTGCTCCTCATGTTGTCCTGCTCCTCATGTTGTGCTGCTCCTCATGTTGTCCTGCTCCTCATGTTGTCCTGCTCCTCATGTTGTCCTGCTCCTCATGTTGTGCTGCTCCTCATGTTGTCCTGCTCCTCATGTTGTCCTGCTCCTCATGTTGTGTAATTGGTGCCTTTTCATCCCGGGGTGTGACTTTGACTCCATCTTCAGGGCCTGACCTGCTGCGTCCTGGCAGCTGCACTCCCTGCATCAGAGGCGGAAGCTGAAATTAGCTCAAGGTTTGATGTCTGTTATTTTTTTCCTCCTTAAGAAAAGGGAAATGTCTAATAAATGTCGGACGCAGGCAGTGACGCTCCCCCCCACCCGGCTCCCCCCCCCCGCCCGGCTCCCCCCCCGCCCGGCTCCCCCCCCGCCCGGCTCCCCCCCCGCCCGGCTCCCCCCCCGCCCGGCCGCGCTCGGAGCAGGAAGGCTTCAGGAAGCCGGCGAGTGGCGGCTGCCAAGCGCAGAGCTGAATTCCTGCCAAGACTCGACTTGTTTGCTCGTCTCGCTGGAGCCAGAGGCTGACCTTATTAGCTGCCAGGGCAGCCGTCTTATTAAAACACATCTGGTGCTGGGGGAGGCAGAATAGGCTCCATATTGTCTTCCTGCTCAGCGCTGACCTTGCGCTACCTAGCAGGAATGCTGAAATGCTGACGGGGCTTCACGCATCTGTTGAGAATTTTGGGCGGGCGGGCGGCAGCGGGGCGGGGGGTGGAGGGGGGTGGAGGGGGGCCCGTCCCCGCTGTCTTGCTCGCTGGCGCCTGCACGGTAGCTCAGTGGGATTTCCATGCCGGCTTGTTTTTCTTCCTCTTGCTCTTCACACGCCAGCCCCCCCCCCCCCTTCCCCGCAACCCCCACCCCCAAAGCCCTTCCCCGGGATGTTTTTATTAACACATTTATGAATGAAACCTACATGCATGTAGGTATGAATATGTGTTATATCTTTGGTTTTATAAGGAACCATCTGTCGTATATACAGTACAGTGCATAAGGCCAGAGATTTGCCCCCGTCTCCCTCCTCAGGAGCTGCGGTTTCGGGCCTTACTGGCAGAGTGGAGGGCAGGCCGCAGTACCCGCCGAGCCCCGGTGCCCGCTGTCATTTATCCCCCAAGCGACGACTCACTAATAAGGCATCCTGTTTACGCTGCACAGCTGGATTAAGCTGGTGTCCATGGAATCGCCTGGAGCACATGGAATTCCCCTCACTTTCCTTCTCTGCCGTGACTCAGCACCTTGACTTGGAGTCATGGTTTTGTTCCCAGGCTCAGATCCACGGGGGTGAAGTTTGCTGGCCTGTCCTCCCGTCTCTGGTGATGTCCCACAGTGCCATGTGTTGTCCAGGTGGGCCGGTGTCCTGTCCAAGCCGCCATGGGCCTCAAACCCTCTGCCTCGGGCCCTGTGACCCCTGACTGCTAGTGTGACACATTTAGTTGCCCTCAAACTCATGTTAGAACAGTAGAAGTGTGGTGGGAGTGATGGCGCCACCCAACCTAGATCTGCACAACGACTCCGGGGCAGCGGGACATTACAGACAGCACCTATAGCCTGCCTCTCACCATCTGTCACCTTTAGCCAAGTGCTTGGTCAGCCTCCTGAGGGGGTTATATGACAGACAAACACAGGATATGGTGACGGGGACATACTGGTGTTAGTATTCATGTGGGTGTCCCCCTTGTTCACTTTCTTTGAGCTGGGTGGTATGTTTGGGGTAGGAATTTAATTGCATTCTCACTGTCTTGGACTGCCAGCCTAGAACAGCCCCCACCACCTGTGCATCCCGTCCCGTACAGACTGGCCCTAAGCACTGGTGGTTCTTCCCCCCTCCTTGTACCAGCTGGTGGGGAGGGGGGATTCTGCTGGCTCATTGAGTTACTGCATCTGGAGCGTGCATCTGTAGAGAGCTTTGGGGAGGGTTTGGACCTATTCCATGATCCCTGCTACATAATGGCCAACGGCTAAAATGGTCCCACTGGGCTGCAGTCCACGGGCATGGATCACAGCACGCTGTCTTTCAGCAGAGTGCTCCTTTATGGCTGGGAGATATCTGGGTAGACCATCCAGGGTGGGTAGGTGAAGTCCTGCAGCTTGGGGTTATTTATCCCAGAATGCATCATGGCACATGCAAATGACTGATAACCTTTTAACCAGTAGTCCGCATTTATACTCCAGGCTGTCACTTTGCGTTTCAGTGGAAGCTTACTGCTGTTTATTTAAATGTCTGACACTGGCACTAATCTTTGGGAGGATCTCCGCCCCGCCAGCTTAAGCTAATGACCCAGCCATTAGGGGTAATCGCAGTGAGGAATCAGGCGCGGTGGCCTGGCGGAAGCCAGCTGCCGATTGGCTCCCTGGGAAATCAAAGTGTGATTTGTCAGGACCAGGATGTGAGGTGAATTAACAAATGGTTTCCGAGAGAAACGTGTCTTCGCCGTCGCACACCATGAAGTCGAGTGTGAAGTACGCTTCATCTCAGCTTGACATTTGCCTTTGCACAGACAATGTTGCCCCCGGGACTGACCGTCTACGTCTCATGTTTTACATGCGGGTGAACGCGCTTCACTTACAGAGACTCCAGTGCTGTTTTCGTGCTTGGTTGAGCTCCATGTGGGGGAGCTGTAACAGGGAATGATCTCCCCTTTACATTTTATTTTAGTAGATGTCACCTTTACAGAAAGCGACATGCATTTTTTTTTGTGAAAGCAGGGCCCCTGGGATCCTTGGAGCCATTGCGGATTAAGGGCCTTGCTCAGGGGATCTGACGGTAACAATTGGTCTGACCATGGGATTCGAACCAACAACCTTCAGACTCCAGGCACTGCATCCTAACCTGCTGAACCTCGCACCACCCCAGAGATTGGTTCCTCCCCCTGCCTTGTGGTTTTCCACTCCCCTCCCCCCCGCTCCCCAGTGGTGCAGTTTACCCCCGTTGGAGCTCGTCCCTGAGGGACTGGCCGTGGGCCTCTTTTTGGGTTCCTCGTCTCTGCTTGGCATGTTTATTTTAACGAGAGCTGCGCCCCCCCCGGTGCCAACCTGCCTTTGTGCGCTGAGCTCGCCGCCTGCCGATTGGCTGTCATTTTTAAGCGCCTGTTTTCACACATCGACAGCTGACGTCCGGTAGGTGTCGGAGCCACCAGAATCCTTGATGTAACGTGGTGGGGGAGGGGTGCACCACAACCCAATATCTGAACCTGAAAGAATGTCCCTGAGAGCCTAATTTGGGCGTTCTATTTTGACACACCCGTGCCCCGTGATGGACTGGCATCCCCTCCAGGGTGTACCCCAGCCCCGTGCCCCATGATGGACCGGCATCCCATCCAGGGTGTACCCCAGCCCCGTGCCCCGTGATGGACCGGCATCCCGTCCAGGGTGTACCCCAGCCCCGTGCCCCGTGATGGACCGGCATCCCGTCCAGGGTGTACCCCAGCCCCGTGCCCCGTGATGGACCAGCATCCCGTCCAGGGTGTACCCCAGCCCCGTGCCCCGTGATGGACCGGCATCCCGTCCAGGGTGTACCCCAGCCCCGTGCCCCGTGATGGACCGGCATCCCGTCCAGGGTGTACCCCAGCCCCGTGCCCCGTGATGGACCGGCATCCCGTCCAGGGTGTACCCCAGCCCCGTGCCCCGTGATGGACCGGCATCCCGTCCAGGGTGTACCCCAGCCCCGTGCCCCGTGATGGACCGGCATCCCGTCCAGGGTGTACCCCAGCCCCGTGCCCCGTGATGGACCGGCATCCCGTCCAGGGTGTACCCCAGCCCCGTGCCCCGTGATGGACCGGCATCCCGTCCAGGGTGTACCCCAGCCCCGTGCCCCGTGATGGACCGGCATCCCGTCCAGGGTGTACCCCAGCCCCGTGCCCCGTGATGGACCGGCATCCCGTCCAGGGTGTACCCCAGCCCCGTGCCCCGTGATGGACCGGCATCCCGTCCAGGGTGTACCCCAGCCCCGTGCCCCGTGATGGACCGGCATCCCGTCCAGGGTGTACCCCAGCCCCGTGCCCCGTGATGGACCGGCATCCCGTCCAGGGTGTACCCCAGCCCCGTGCCCCGTGATGGACTGGCATCCTCTCCAGGGTGTACCCCAGCCCCGTGCCCCGTGATGGACTGGCATCCCCTCCAGGGTGTACCCCAGCCCCGTGCCCTGTATTTGCTGTTTGTGTCCCCGCCCCTCTCCTGTGACTAATTGCCTTTGTTGCCCCGCCCCCCTCTTCTGTGATTATTTGCTGTCTATGTCCCCGCCCCCCTCTCCTGTGACTAATTGCCTTTGTTGCCCCGCCCCCCTCTTCTGTGATTATTTGCTGTCTATGTCCCCGCCCCCCTCTCCTGTGACTAATTGCCTTTGTTGCCCCGCCCCCCTCTTCTGTGATTATTTGCTGTCTATGTCCCTGCCCCCCTCTCCTGTGACTAATTGCCTTTGTTGCCCCGCCCCCCCTTCTGTGATTATTTGCTGTCTATGTCCCTGCCCCCCTCTCCTGTGACTAATTGCCTTTGTTGCCCCGCCCCCCTCTTCTGTGATTATTTGCTGTCTATGTCCCTGCCCCCCTCTCCTGTGACTAATTGCCTTTGTTGCCCCGCCCCCCTTTTCTGTGATTATTTGCTGTCTATGTCCCCGCCCCCCTCTCCTGTGACTAATTGCCTTTGTTGCCCCGCCCTCTTTTCTGTGATTATTTGCTGTCTGTGTCCCCGCCCCCCTCTCCTGTGACTAATTGCCTTTGTTGCCCCGCCCTCTTTTCTGTGATTATTTGCTGTCTGTGTCCCCGCCCCCCTCTCCTGTGACTAATTGCCTTTGTTGCCCCGCCCTCTTTTCTGTGCCCATATAGATAGATTGGACTCCTAACATCCGTCTCTGACCTCTTATTGCCGTTGGGAAGCACCTCTCATGTGCTCCCACCTACTGCTCGGGAATCTCTTTGATATTTCGCCAACATCTCCATCACCATAAGTGATATTTTTTCGACACCTGAAACGGGCAGTTTTCCCATATTCCTCTCGTTTTCTGTTTAATGCTGATCCCTCAGTAACGATATTGCGTTAGTATTGCGCTATGAGGCCTGCCTGAGCTTCACCTGGCTTTGCTCTCTCTCCCCGGGGCTCTGGCAGACCCATAATTTCACAGTTTATATCTATTACAGACACACGTGAATTGGAAGCAGGCCGCAGGGCGCATGCCGCATGCCGCATGCCGCAGGCCGCATGCCGCAGGCCGCATGTCGGCTCCCGTGTGCCCCTGTGTTACCTGGGCAGCCTCCCGCTGGCTTCCGCTGGCCCTGGGGAGGATGCTGCTGTAGGCGAGGCTCTGAAACCACGGCGCACGGACCAGGAGATGGTCCACGCTGAGGGACCATGATCAGATCAGGGGGATCTCAGGCATCTGAGCTCCTTTACTTTTTCTGAGCCAGTTAAAGGCGACGGCTGTCTGGCTAATCCATTATAATCTCAAATACCACCTGAACTCTTAGTGGGGTGGGGGAAGGGTGTAAACTGGGAGCTTTTGGATGTCAATGTTAAGAACATAGAGCAGAATCAGGCCTCCCCCCCTCACAGGGAACACAAACGGGTCCTTTACCTCGCTGACCTGTGCCATGCAGATTTGTTGACACTCTAGGTTTGTGTACATTTTCTTGTACATTTATCTCGCTTTCAGTTCCTGTGCTCATCCATGCCGCCTTTGCGCTGTGGCTCGGGGGGGCCGGGGGGAAGCCGCCTCGGAAACCTGCAGCACTGTCTAGCCCATCCAGACTGGGAAGGTTGAGTGGCATCGTAGTGAAAAAGCTGCATTTTTGACCGCTGTGGCATTAAGCGCAGAGCTTTTCATCCCGCGATGCGCCCGTCTGCGTATGGACACTCTGCGGGGTCATGACCTTTGACCGGGGCCCTGTGTAGTAAGAGGAAATGACTGGCCGCTTTCAGCTCTTGAGAAATGGCAGCGTATCTGTCACCGATCCCTCCATTGCTCGCTGCTCTTTTGTATTTCTTCCTGTTTTCAGCGTGTTTCTCTGCAGGGAAGGCGGAAGCACTGACAGCGACGCTTGTTAAATGCGCCGATGGGTGGCAGCAGGTCAGGAGGTGCAGTGTTCGGCCGCCGCAGCTCGTAGCACGCTGAAGGTCGCATTTGCACCCTGGGACCTCCTCATGTTATCACCCATCGAGTGACTCGCAAGTCACAGCAGACGCAGATCGTCGCTTTCCGGGCCCAGATGCACGTGCCGACCTTACGCTCTCCTCCTTCAGCGGTGCCATGCAAATCCGCATGCCGGCTTACATTAGTGGCCCCCCTGTCGACCCTCAGGTTCTGTGGAAGAGAAACATGGAGCCATGGAGGGATTGTGGCTCTTAGTGGGGAATCAAGGCCTGTGTCGCTGGTGACTGTGGGAAGTGCCCCCCCCCCCCACGCCAGCAGGATGATGGTCTTCTGCAAGAGTGGGAACACTGCCTCCCCCTGCGATCCTCTGTATGTCACATGGTCGGCATTCTTGAATGGGGGGGTAGGGGGCCGGCAGTGTCACCCATCCCGCCGGAAAGGCGACTGGCAGTCAGGCAGTGACTGACCCCGCCCTCCACATTTTCTTATTGACAAATTGTTGTAAATACAATTTGTTGTTGTACAGGGGGGATGAGGCGTGAGCGCGGGGTCAGGAAGCAGCTCTCTATGTGACTGCGTGTCTTTCCTTCGTGGTTATTCTGCACCCCCCCCGACTACGTGCATCTATAACCACCCCCCCCCCCAGCGAAGGGGCCTCCCCCTGCCCCCCAGCAGAGAGGGAAACCGCATCATTGTGAACTGACGCCCAGTTACTACGGTAACAAGCTAGATAAGCTGGGGGATCCTGGTGATGAGGCTGAGGCGCTGTATGTATGCTGGTGGGAGAAATGTCACCGTTTCCTGCCTGCTCACTCTATCCGCTCCCTCAGGGTGAATTAGGGGTGCCCCTACATACACACACACACACACACACACACACCCTGCCCTGTCCAGACAGCTGTCTGCCCACAGCGGGAGGTTCCTGACCCCCCCCTTCCCCCCCCCTTCCCCCCTGGTGGCCGTGATGTGACCCTGCTGATAAGCCTCGCCGTCCAGGGAACATCTGCCAGAGCACAGGACACACGTGTGCCTGCGTAGCGTTGCCATGGCACCTCGTGGACTCACTGCTTTTAATGTGTCGCCAACAGTCTGGCTGCAACTGTGGCTTTTACCCCCCTATCACATACACACACACACACACACACACACAGTCACTGAGGGCTGGACACACACACACAGTCACTGAGGGCTGGACACACACACACACACACACAGTCACTGAGGGCTGGACACACACAGACACAAACACACACACACACACAGTCACTGAGGGCTGGACACACACACAGACACAAACACACACAGTCACTGAGGGCTGGACACACACACACACACACAGTCACTGAGGGCTGGACACACACAGACACACACACACACACACTCCACCCTCCCTCGTCACTCGGTGCTTTTCAACTTCAGTGTTTTTTTTTCCTGTTGTCAAAGCAGAAGGAAAAGTGTAATTATCTTAACGAGCTCAGAAGGGCTAATCCGGTTTCATTACGGAAAGCTGAGATGCAAATTTGCTATTAAGGAATGGATGTTTGTAGTCATTATTTTTGTAATCACCGTGCTGTTCGTAATCACTGTTATTGTAATCATTATTTCTCTGTTACTACTTTTTACCCCATCTTACACTGCATTTAATGTGTGCTTTAATTATCCATCCATCCATCTTCTATTGCATTTTCAATCAGAGATACCCGTCTGATTTGTATATACGGTGTGACCAGCATATGCTTGTAGGTCAGTGGGCATCCTGACAGATGACCAGTGAAATGTGAATCCCACAGTGCTGATGGGTCCCTTCCCTCTATCCCCCTGGGCTGTGGCTCGGTCTGTCTGACGCTGGACTGAGGTGTTGGCGTCCTGGGAAAGTCGATATGCCGTTTTTATTCGATTTTTTTTTTCTCCCCCCTGGCCTTATCGTGTTTGAGCTGAATGGAAGATGGCATGGTGGGGGGTAGGGGAATGAGTCAACAGCTATAACTCCATGTGTAATTCATCTCCCAGCACGCCGTACACAGATGAGAGGTTTGCCCGCTGGGTAATTTACAGAGAGCTGCAAGGGGATGTTTCAGACGTGGCTCCTTTGCAGCAGATGTCGAGCCGCAGTCGTGGGGAAGCATGCCTTATTTTTACACGGCCATGTTCGGAACGGCATTAAGAGCCCTGCGTAAGCGTGGCGCTGTGTCTGTGTCTTAGCAGTACCTGTTCGTAGCCTCGCTTGATGTTAATAAATTGCTTATAGCCGGCGCTGGTTTGTCAGCAGGGTAAATACCAAAGATCGATTTTGTTGCCTGCTGGGTGAATCAGGTCTGAACGTCGGCGGTTTGGGTAACGGTGTCCGTGTGTATGGGAACACGTCAGTGACTGACATCCATCAGATATTCAGGTCTGTTGCTGACAGCCCGGTGCAGCGCTCTCTGTACTGTACATGCGTGACGGCTGTGCGCTGAGCGAGAGCCTCACATGAGGACGTTTGTCACCACCGTTCTTGTATGATTTTTATAAATGCGGCCTTTTCTCTCTCAAAGGTCTATGTTAAAAATAGCTAATTCAGCCGTCATCGTTTAAAGCAAACGCTGCTGTGTTCTGATGCTGATAATGCGAACATCTCCCCAGGAGGCGATGAACAGATCTGAATTTTTCACCCTCAGGAGAGAGTTCTCAAAATGGCCGTCGCTCTCTCTCCCTCTCTCTCCCTCTCTCTCCCTCTCACTCTCTCTTTCTTTCTCGCCTGGAGATCAGAGCAGTCAGAATAGGTCCTGTCATGCATGTGTCGCTAAGCCCCTGTGGTCGCAGCTTAAAGACGCCTGTCAGCTTGCGTAGGGGCCTTTTGGGTTCGCAGTGCTACTCCCGTGTCCTGCTGCCATTCCGGTTCACACTCCGGGCTCCAGCGCCGTTCAGCTCCTGATGGATGTACATTTTTCAGTCCTCCTGTTTAGAGAGTGTAACAGATTCAGGCGTTTTCATAATGTCCTTTAGTCGAGCAGCGTGGTAATCTGCAACCGTAAACCATCGAAGTTTACGCCAATGAATACTAAGAGTATTGCTAGTAAGAGTCTCAGTACAATGATTCTTTGCAGTACCCCCACCCCCCACCCCACTGCTGAATATTCTGAGTCACTGTCACTGTGCCAAGCAGCATAACAGAATTACTTTTAAGGAGCCATCAGGTCAAACCAATAAGCTGTTTGTATCCAAGTGGGTGTTAAATGTTAGTCTGCTTGCCTTTTGGATGGCTGGCGTGCTGAAAGACGAGGTCCCCGCTAAGAGCAGGGGAATGGAATATGGCCTCTGTTCTGACTGCCCGTAAAGATGATGGATGATTCAGACAACATTCCCCACCACCGGCAGCGAGACCCACACTGCCTACAAACGCAAACCTGTTCTGGGAGCCAGATTTCAGAGTGAAATACATTAAGTGATTAATGTTGCCCTTTTTATATGGGACATGCATATGCATGGGCACAGGAAGGCACATCTTCCTCCGTAAGCAGCTCGAGAAACAGGTCAGTATGGAAGAAACCTTGAATTTTCTTCTAAGAAAGAAGTTGTGTATTTTATATTCCACTAGGTGGCGTTAGTATCCTGCAGTCATCACTTTCCCCTGTTGTTATTTTAAGATTGCGCTACATTTCAAGATTATATTGCCATTTGAGCAGTCATGCTGAGTTTACAGATGACCTGGAACATTTGAAATTTAAATGATGGATATAGTCTGTGTATCCCGTCAAAAACTTGCCATACAGTTAGGATTAAATGTTATTGTCGTAGCACAACGGAGGTCTGAAAGAAAATTGTGTGTTGGGAACACGTTTAGCTTTTAAATTGCCCGTAAATTTTCACGCAGGCTTTCAAACCGAGAACCCCAGAAATAAAGCCGTCCGTTTGTTGGTGTGGCGACGCCGTTAACGCGCACGGCACGGGTCACCTTTCTGACGTGGCACGCTGACGTCGTGCGTGGCGTTCGGCGTGTAGCGGTGTGTGCGGTGGCCTCTGGGAGGCAGCGTCGGACCGGAGACGGCTTCCGGGCGAACATGGGCGAAGTTCAACCCCGCATCACGCATGACGAGTCATGACGAGTTAAATTAGAGACCAGTTACCCTCAGGCCAGAGGGCTCAGTTTCAGGCTTGCAGTTCGGAGGGAGACTTTCTGCGGATTGTTTGACTTCAAGCACTTACTGGTTTGCCCGAAACTCATCTGGCGGAGCGTGTGGAGGGTGAAAACGGGGCGAGTTCTTACTTGACAAAGAAGGATCACCGTGTTATTTGGTTTTACTGGATGGATTAAATTGTCCGTGTCTCTCCTTCAGCCCAAAAGCTTTTTCATAGCCAGGAAATTGAATCAAATCAAGATTTAGCTGTAATGTGAACCAGTTCCCCACCAGAGTGAATGGTAATTCCGGCAGTATCCAGTCTACGTGCACTGGTGCATGTTCTCCTGCTGGCTTTCTGTCACCTGCTGGTGGCCGCTTGATGTCCAGTGGGCTGGGGCCTCACCTTATGAGCGCTCACTCCTCTCAGCTTGATCCAGAGTAGTTTTGGTGGATCAGGCGTTCCCAAACCTGCTCCCAGGGCTCTTTGCGTCTGACCGTGCATCTTTTGTGCACTATGGTGGCCTCCATGGGACATCAGGCAGTCCTGGTCAGACACACAGCTGTCACATAAAGGGTTTGTGTCTCTGTTATCCTGCCCAGGTCGCTTCCGTTACGTCATGTGAGCAGCGACGTCGGGAGCCGCTTCTCTTTTTTCCACATTCTTATTAGAAACGGAAAAGTCTGGAAGCCATGGGAGGTTCCCTCAGAGACTCGCCGCCCCTCCTCTGGGTAGTCGGAGTTGCTAGGTGACGCCGTCTCCGCTGCTAGGCGACGGTGAGTGACAGCACCGCAGGCAGGGTGTGGAAGATGCTGCTCGACTTTGCCCTTTGGGGGGAACGGGAGACAGCCTCTGCCCCCACTGCCTGCCCCTCCTTTTCCTTTGCAACATTAATTGGCCTCCATGGAAAAGAGTGACCAGAGGCAGTGCCCCCCCCAGACACCCCCACAGTGTGACTGTGTTCTGCCACTGGCTAAATAATGTCACTTGTGGGAAAGCGCCTTGGCCTATGAGTGGCTGCGGTGGCAGCGAGAGCTTTTGTTCTTCTGAGTGCCTTGTGCTGTTCCTTTATGTAACAGAAATCTGCTGCCTTCCAGCAGTCTTGTCTCTGTGTTTTTTTTTCCCGGTGCATATTTATAGCAGCGGAGCACTATTGATCAGTGGGGGCTCCCACTGCTGGCCTCGGTGTGGCGCTCGGCGCGGCGCTCGGCGCGTGCTGCGACTACGGGAAAGCCGAATTTAGCTACCAGCGTTTCAGGAAGCACTCCAGCTCCGTGACACCTGCACGTCCCGTATAATGTTTCACTGCATTCTGGCCTTTTGAAGTCTGCTCCAAGGCCTCAGCACCTGCCAGCATTATTCCAGTTTGATTCCCTTTCCAGTACAGCTCCGGATTCCTTCCCATTTTCTGTGCTGCTCATTCCTCCGTATTCCCGGCTGTAGTCCAGTCCCTTTTTAACGGTGCTGGTTCTGGGACGTCGCTGCAGCTCTGCCGGCCCGGAATACCTCAGCCCCCCCCTCCCCCCACCCCGCTCCCAGGACACTGTCTGGAAGCGCTCCAGCCAAACAGCTGGCCCTCCCACGTCTCCATCAGGGCAGCAGGGTCAAGCCGTCCGTGGCCTGAATGCCGCCAGTCCCTCCTCTGCATGGAGTAGCTGCGTGCTGGAAATCAGGCAGCGTCGCATGGACTGCGACCAGAGAGAATTATTCTCTGTTTACAGTTGTGTCCGTTTTGCGGTGAAGGGCCAGTGCTTAAGGCCATTGTAGTGTGGGACAGGCAGCCAAGTATGTACTCCGAAATCCAACATGGACACCTCATTTACCCAGAATGCACTGTCAGCTGTATACCTACCCATGGCTTTTTGCTTGATGACCTAAGTGAGATGCAGCTTATGGCTGACATCTGGTGCATCGGCCTTCATCTCCTTCCGATGGAGCATACGGCCCCTCCCAGATGATCTCTCACATCAGCACGGTACACCCTGTGCTGCAGGTTCGTGCTTCATTAGGGTGGGTTGCTGACCTTTCTGTTTGTTGTTGAGAGAGTGGGGGAGAGACAGGAAGGCAGGTTCACTGACACTGCCGAATCCAGCCCCGTCACGCTGTGTCTCCATAGGAACACATTAGCAATCAAAGGTATGTCTTTCCCTGGATGACCCCCACCTACCTGCACCCACATACACATTTCACGCATTACATTACCAGAACGACAAAAAATCTAGTTCATGTATTTGTCCTCGGTTCTGGCTCGAGATGCTTTCTTTTAAAAAAAAAAGCAGACCACTTGGCAGACGTTCCCTTGCTGCAGCACTCTGTAAGCTTGGCCACTTGGCAGACGCTCCCCGGGGTTGTATTGCGGCCACCTGCGCCTTTTGCCTGCAGCATCTGCATCCGCCTCTCCGTCCTCGGCTAACACAGCCGGTCCCGACACGTTCGCCCCGGCTTTGCGGAACGGGCCGGCTGCAGGTGAATCGGAAGTGGGGGGGGGGCTTTTAAAAGGGCCAGGCACACAGCTTTATGCCGTACAGTATCGTCGCATTTAGTAAAATACGGCACATGCGGCACGTCGGGCTTATCCTGCCTGCCAAAGATCGGGCTTTTTGTTCTCATTGTTCAGTTGGCTGCTTTGACTTTCCCCCGTTCCGGCTTTGTTGGACACTTAATGGCACAACAGAGATCCAATGTCGCAGTTTCACTCCTGCCCCTATTGGCAGTAATTAAGGACCTTGTAACTATGGTCAGGTCCTTGTTGAGGCTTTGGTTTTTGGGTTATGTAATTCACGGTGTTTCATCCGCTGTCACGAAGGCCTGAATAATAGGAAATATGAACAATATCGCTGTGCACCCTGGAGCTCGCCATTAAACTGCCGAGGGCAGCACCAGCCGTCCGTGGCGCAGTTCCTTTGTTGTGGTGCCAGTCTGTCAGGCCGCCTGCCCCCGCACCCGCCCGCACACCCCCGCAGGCACGTCGGGGGCAGCACCTGAACCACCTCGACTTGGCTGGCCCGCACAAAACCAGGTTAGGTCCCTTAAAGGCAGATGGTCCCTGTCCTCACAATCACATTCCGGAGCAGAGCAATATCCCCCAAATCAGGTTTCATCTGGGGGGGACAGTTCGGTCAGGGCTCCCCCCCGCCCCCCCACATCATGCGGCCAGAGCGGAGGTGGAAAATGCGTCCAATCAGTTTGTCAGTCTTATGTATTTCGGGTATTGAGATGTATTCATATCAGTCAGTAATCGATAATCACTCCTAACGTTGTTGAGTAGCAGTATCACTGTCACATAGGCAGCAGATCAGGCGGAGCCAGCAGGTGATTGGGTAATTAGCCGTCACCTTTGGCTGGGCACCATTTACAAGCGGTTCCTGTGTGGTAATTCACTTAGTACTGCTTTACCAGTTTATTTAGGCAGCATGACACAGGCCAGTAACCTCACTGTGAGGAGTGCAGTCTCCCCACTGCATTGCTGCCTGCAGGCGCAGACTGGGACCCCATACCATCACGCAGGCGCAGGCTGGGACCCCACACCATCACGCAGCCGCAGCCAAACGGGTGGCCGCTGAGATTACACCGGTCTCCATGCGGCCTGCGTGCTCCTGTTTGTTTCACCCACAGCCCTGTAGGAAAATCCCATAATTATTTATTTAGACCTGTGGATATTATTAAGTAATGCAATCGCAGAGCTTGCGGTTGAAGGAAGATTTAAATTTTTAATGTTAATTTCAGTTTCAAATAAGCGTCATGTTTCAGTCGCTTAAAGATCGGAAGGGGAATTGGGCAATCCCAGCAGACGGCGTGTTCCTCACTCGATCGAGACGTCCACAGCCGGGCACCCCCTGGGCACGGGGGCGATGCAGGATAACAAGTTACCGTTTGATTGGGGGGGGTTGCCGAGCTCCTATTATGGTAAAATTAACACAGGCCGCAGGAAAGCTGGTACCCAGTGTGGAAGCTGCAACGGTGCACTCTGGGAGCAGGGCAAACCTGGCTGGCAGGTGGCGATTATGATTGGCTGGCGGTTAATTGGCTGGCGGTTAATTGGCTGGCGGAATGAGTGGTGGTCAGACGGCGCGGATATTCAGTGGCACCCCCGTAACAGGGGCTGCTGGGAAGCAGGACGACATAAGCGTGGGATCTCACACTAAATAGGAGAGAACACTCCCCCCCAAAGCACTTTCCCAGGCCTATTTACCAAAGCCAGATCTGAGTAGTGGCATCGGCCCGGTCCATTAAACGCGGTGGGGGGGTTTGTCCATGAGAATCTACAGAGCGGTAGCTGGTAATCGGACCCCAGCCGCTGGGCCCCTTATTGTACTGCTCACCCTTTAGTGCCGATTTGGCAGGACGGCTGGTGTTCTGTTCTGCACTATTTCGGGTTTAGCCACTTAGCACAGGTGCTAATTAGATTAGGGGCCCGGGCTCACCGTGGGGGCACCGGTGATAGGTGGGCGGCAATCCTGCCGCGGTCCACGCCGTGAACACAGGAGGGCTGGACTTCTGCCCCCTCATCAACACCTCCGCTCCGCTCTGCCTCGGCACTGACACGCCAGCCGGCTGTTTTCGGCTCTCCTTTGTCAGCCGGGGCTCTTGCTGTGTTGGGCAGAGGAACAGCGGCCGTGGGGGCCGCGGGGGCCGGGGGTGTGTGAGCACCTCTCTGAAGAACCCCGCGTTTTTACTCATCGCAGTGACGGTGGAAATCCCAGGTCCGGGTCTGACAGTCACGTGAATCCGCCAGCATTGGGTTTAAAAACCATTTCCATATTTAGAAACACGGAGCTGTAATCAGATAGCCAGCTGCTCAGGTACATCCATCTCCTAATAAGGGTTTTCCCCGGATACCATTACGGAGCACAATAAAAGCTGCAATAAGATACAGCAGAGAGAGATTATCATTCTTATGCTGTCATGTCAAGTTCACTGTCTGGGGAGGATCCGGTCAATCCGTTTGCTTTGGGAAGAAGGACCCTAGGGACTATATTTCAGAGGGAACGCATACGTGTGCCTGCCCAGGCCTGTGCTTACATACATGTTTGCGATAATATGCATGTGTGCTCTGCCACAGCCTCTGTCTCTCTCTCTCACACACACACACACACATACGTTAGTCTTCATATCTTTCTCCATTAATTTCTATGGGTATAACCATAATCTGTCATGGCAGAGCATGGTGCAGTATAAAGAAGGCGACGATCCACTGGCAGTTCCAAGACAACACAAGGGGTTCATATAAAAAAAATAAAGCAGCGACACACAGACTTCACCTACAACCATATCCAGTGACTCACTGAGGAAAAGATCTAAGGCAGGACCTTAAATACACAAACCAAAACTGAGCTAATCAGGACACAGGAATGACACATTAACAAGTCAACCAATCAAATACAACAGAGTAATAAGCAACAGGTGCAGCTAAAGAAAATGGATAATCACAGCCATCCAGGAGGAGAGAGAAACACACAAGGGTAAAGGATTCAAAGACAGAGGAGGACGGGATGGCCAGCGACACCTACTGGCTGAATGGGGAAGAGACATTCAGCTGGATGGGCACCAACGATGACGACCTGAACCCCCACCCAGCCAAACCTAACCCTTAAGGGATCAAACTAAATACTAGACTCTTGGCATTTGTGTCTTTTTGTTAGTTTCCCCTTGTGGGAACCTTGGTCCGAGAAAAACAATTTCATTTTTAACTGTGTACTGTATGGTTAAAAATGACATTAAAGACCTACTTGAAGGTGGTTCACACAACATCAAAATAACAGGTTTTTATCACATTGTGGGGCATCTGGTCCCACACACACACACACACACACACACACAGCCATGTATACATGCCAGTTACATCCTGATCCCAAACCCTTACTACGCCTATTCAGGTCTTTATATCTTGCAGCCCAATAATGAGACAGTGACGGATCGCTGTGCTGTTAATGAAGAGAGTTCATTTTACACGCACACACCTGCCGCCGGCACGCAGCATGATGGGAAGGGAAATTTAATCCCCAGCCAGGCTGCAGGGGTCTCGGCGCGGCGCCTCCCACTGGTCAGCCTGTTTGTGGTAGAAAGAGAAAGTTCTTGTGTGTAGGGCGTGAAAACCTGTGTGATCTAAGGTAACTGGAGCCTGATACTGGCCCCTTAACATGCTGCGGCCATGACCCCGCCCCTTTCTGCTTCCTCCTGCCGTCCACATGGTTACGGAGGCCTGCTGGATCTCTGGAGGTGCTCTGGGCCGTTACCGACGGCGCCTTCCTGCCGAGAGAGAGGTCTGCGCTCCTTCGGAAGCCTTCGGGGAGGAATATAGCTTTCATGCGGCGGGATGCAAACAGGTTGCCTGGCAGCCAGGCCCCCCCCCCTCGGCTGCTCGTTCCATTCCCGGGAGCAGCGCCGGTCACTGGAGGGGAGCGGCGGAGTTCTGTGTCACTGCTCTGGGAAGGGAGCTCGCCGCTGCTCACCTGCCGTGATTCGCCGCGCCCGGACGCTCCTCTGCGGATCCGCCAAAGACGCGGTACTTTGTCACACGTGATGGGTGGATGCCGCAGTGGCTGTCATTTTGCCTAAAGGGGGAGGTGGCAGTGGTGGTGGGGGGGTCTCTTTGTGTGTTCTCATTACGCGTTACAGGGGAGGCGGGCGTGTCACGTGCCGCACGCCGACTCCACCGCAGCCCCGGGACGCTTCCTCTTCATCTCCGGGAAAAGCTGTCAGCGGCACGCCATCCGTCAGCCGCCAGCAGGGGCTGCTGTGACAGCCGGGCCGCCGGGCCGCCGCTGACTGGCGCAGGCGTGGCTGTCAGCCGCCTCTTACTGCCGGCTCTGATGTCACCGTGCGGACGCCTGCGGAACATCGTCCCGGCGGGCAGCGTGTCGAGCCTTCTCACGCGGCGTTCCCCAAATCCCATTCAGTCACCTTCCATTACTGTGTCAGGTGGAAAATTGATTTATGTACGCTCCAGATGCAGGGTGGGGGGCGGGGGGGATGAGGGTGATGTCGCCTGCTCATCCTCCCAGATCGCAGAGCGTTTCGTGGGTCGGTGCATTACCCGCCTAAGGGGTGAGCACACACATGGATCTGGCTGGGATGATAGTTCCTACACGCCTCCATGCGCTCGACCTTCCCCCCTCACGCACAGCCAGGGCGCCCTGAGAGGCCGCACGCTTGGGCAAAGGACTGCACGCCTCGGCATCAAGCCTGCAGGTATCTAGGAGGTGCCGGTGGGGGGTCGTGGGGGCGGGTGGGGTGGATTGTAATACAATTACCATCAGAAATCCACACAGCAGCTGGCAGATTTGAAATGGAGCAGTCCACTCTGTAAAGGGGTGCCTTGATGTTATTTACCTCAAGCAGACTTACGTTATCCCAGCTTTTGGTAGCCTGATTATCATTTGAATTATCAGGGTGTTTCATGGTTAGTGACGTCCCCCTCCCACACACACAGATACACATGCAAACATTATTTGTGTGAGAAGCTGCTCACTGCAGTAAGTGAAATCTTCTGCGTACCCTGCCTGGCACCCCCATGCCCCCCGCAGTGGTACGACCCACCCCTGCTTGACTGGCGCTTGTGAAAACACGTTCATTATTTAATCTCCTCTTTATGTTTAATTTACAGGCCATCGCTGCTCAGGCCATATGTTTCCTTTGTTCGCTGCCTGACTCTTTGTCAGTTTTGGCTCACCATCCCTGATTTACTTCTCCCCCCTTTGGGAAAAAAACCAATAAAGAGTCCCTACAGAGGGAGACCTGGCAGGAAAGAACCCCCCCCCCCCCACCAGTACAGGCTTCTCAGGCTCCTCTGCAGCCCCTCAGTCCTCGCTGACACACACACACACACTCGCCCATCCCTGGATTGCTCTTCATGCCGTGGTGACGGCCGCAGTTGCTGCGGTGGACCTTGCCTGTCAGCACAGCACGGTTCCAGGTGAGCCGGCGGGGGCCGCGCCGTGTTGTTCTGCCGTCGTCATTGACTCTCCCTCCCCTGCGCCTCTTCTCCTTCGCTCTCTCTCTCTTTCTCTCTCCTCCTTTACCCTCGCTCTGCACGGCCTCATCTTTTTTTCCACTGGCCTTTTTTTTCCCAGGGTGCCTAGTTGTTTTTCCTTTATAGGAAGATGGGGGGGGTCGTGTGTTTAGTAAATGCCGTGGGGGTGGGCAGCCTCTCTCTCTCTCAGTGCCATCTCCCAGCCCCCCTCCCTCCCTCCCTCCACCCCTCCACACTTGTTGCTGTCAGTTTCTCAGGGATGTGTTTGAACACCCTGCTGTTCTCCTTCTCTCCTCCTCAGTCTCCTCCCTCTCTCTTGCTCCTCCGCTCTGTGTGAGGTGTCATGTCGGGGAATCGCTGTGATTAGTTTACTTTCTCATCCCCCAGCCCACCCCACCCCCCAGGCTCAGCTATCTGTGCATACAGCTGCTCTTTCCCTCTGTGGTTTTGTCTGTGAGGCACACACATTCCCAGCCCCCCCCCCCCCCCCGGTTAGATCATGGGCCTAGCGGCGTGCAGCGAAGAGTCCAGTTCTGCAGAATCTTACTGCTTGGGTGGGGGGTGGGTTGGGCTGTTCCATGACCTCACCCCCGATACCTGGTGTAGAAGGGGTTCCTGGGGATGGGAATCATTGTAGATGGTGCATTTTAGCGCACTGAAAGCCTCTTTCCTGGGTTACATTCTGAATTTTTTTTTGTGGTGTTTGCAGAGGTCGGTTGACATATCAGTGTCGGCTAACATTCATTACAAATCATACACCGGCATCGGTCTCATTTGTCAATCTTGGTCGATATTCCTGGCTAAAATTTAGACTTTAGTCAATATTCAAAGTTACCAACTCCAGAGCTGAAAACACAACTACTAAAATAATGGCAATGATTGTATTGGAATAGGGGTCTCAAAGTGAAAATAAAAATGATGATAAAAATTTCGCTAATCGGTACTGCTGGTTATTGATATCCATTATCTGTATTGGTAAGATTAGACTGGTTAACGGGATTGGCCAGAATTTACACATTTGTGCACCACTATCTATTTGGTTACTTAAACTTCACTTCCTTGTCAAGGGCTGTGAAGCAACATGGTGGCCAAAGGCAGGATGTCTGTGAGGTAACAGGGTGGCTAACAGCCGGATGACTGTGAGGTAACATGGTGGTTAAGGGCTGGGTGACTGTGGTAACAGGGTGGCTAACGGCCAGATGACTGTGAGGTAACGGGGTGGTTAAGGGCTGGGTGACTGTGGTAACAGGGTGGCTAACGGCCAGATGACTGTGAGGTAACGGGGTGGTTAAGGGCTGGGTGACTGAGGTAACAGGGTGGCTAACGGCCAGATGACTGTGAGGTAACGGGGTGGTAAAGAGCCATATGACTGTGAAGTAACAGTGTGGCTAAGGGCTGGGTGACTGTGAGGTAACAGGGTGGATAAGGGCTGGGAACCTGTGAGATAACAGGGTGACTAATGGCTGGGTGACTGTGAGGTAAGTGGGTGGCTAATGTCCAGATGACCGTGAGGTAACAGGAAAGCTAAAACTGGATTAAAAGGTTGTACAACAACATGTCTTCTTAGCATGTTTTTCAGAGGCTCACCTCTTGCCCTATTTTACTCTGCACCCTCTCCAGTGACTGATGGAGGGACAGTGAGTGAGCGAGTGAGTTTCTGGTTTCTGGGAGTAGCGTCTTACATGAGGCTGGGCACTGAGGGCTGCCCTGTAAAGCCATCCGCATGGCATAGCCTGCCTGTGCTACACTCTTAGCAAAACTAGCAATGAATGGTATTTCAAGATAAGATAAACTTTATTGATCCAAAGGGTAAATTTAGATGCTTTTTTTTTTTTGGTGTGAGTGAGGATGAAGACAGTACTCATGGCAACGAGGGACAAGACGAGCTGCTGTTTTGTGCATCCGGTCTGATCCGGTTGGGCTGGAGCGCGACCAGCTTGGCCCCACTGCCCTGCTGCTGGTGGCCAGTGTTTCCTGGGCTTGCACCTCGCCCGCGCGGCTGCCGTATGGTCCTCGCAGGCGTGTCGTGGCCGAGCCCGAGTCCGAGTCACTGCCAGCTGGCAGGCTCCGTATGGGGGACAAAGGGTCTCAGTTTCCCCAGGAACACGCCAGCTCCGGTGAGCAAGGTGGCTGCTGTGTTTTATGGAGGTGCCTGTTCCCTGGCCACCTGCCCTCTCCATCTACTGTACCCCAATCCCATCAAGCTTACCCTGCTCTTATTTCTCTTTTTCTCATGAAATTTCCACATTTCACTCCATCATCCTTCTCCCAGAACCCCACCTTAGTTAAGCCCCTCCCATTTTCCTGTCTCTCCATCCTCCAGACTTCTCCCACCACAAATCAAACTTATGAAAGAACTCCCTCTCCCTTGGTCACCCCTTTTCCCATTCATATATATTTCTATATCATATCAGCTAACGGTCCCAATAAGATAACTCAAAATAGTTTTTGTACTCAAAGTCATCGATTAAAAGTCAATATGGTATTTTCTCTGTGGGTCCCCGACGCCGGGCCACAGAATCAAAAGTTTGGACAAGAAGCTTTGGAACAGAACGTTAGACAAGCTGTCATTGTCTCAGAAAATGCCTGCAGAAATTTGGGTGAGAGCGAGGGCAGGGGAAAATTGTGGGTAAAAATATCCTGCTGCATTACCTACAAGCAGAGGAATGAAAGATTCAAAGTTTTAAGGGAGAAAGATGTGAAAAGTTTGACGTTAATGTCCCGGACCGGTCTCTGCTCCATGAGTAATGGGCTGGGACAGTCAGGAGCCTTGCGAGGGGGACACAGACACAGCGGCAAGGACATTTGCGGTGAAGACGCTGCTCCTGTCTGACTCCCAAGAATGTAGCTAACGAGGATGAGCCGGCCGGGGTGTGAGGATGGAGACGAGGGCCCGCTGCACGGCTCTCTCTCCCATCTGCCGTCTCCTCTCCTCCCTCTGGCCCGTCGCATCTCGTCAGCGCCTCCCTTGGGCCGCGTTTCATGTCTGAGATCTGCTGTGAGCTGACGGCAGAGGAGTGGGGTTGGAGGGTCCCATCTGCCTGCCAAATATAGGAGGAAGTAACGCTAAACTCTGATGAGCAGCCCTAAAAATACCCACGATGCAGTGTTTTCATCACACATTCGCATTGTTGTACGATATTCTATCTGCATGTTAACCGCTTGGCTTGGAATTATTCGCGCGTCTCCCGTTATTCCGCGGCGCTGGCGCGGTGCCGGGCGTGACGCACGTGGAGCCGTGCGGGCGCAGGTACCGCATCTTTGGGTTTCGGGCCCCTGGATCCCCCTCAAAGGAGCGAATGCTCTAGCCCCGCTGGGCGTAGCGGTTGGGCTGTCAGACACGCGCTGAGATTCCAGCGGGAGAGACGCTGACCCCTTGTGGGAACAAAAGGAGCGCGATCGACAGCCGCTGCTTGAGTGGGCGGCCGCCTGTCGGGGCTGGAGTAGCGTGGCGTTGTGGGGGAAGAGCGGGCGAGCCTCAGCACGCCAGGAACCGTCGGCTAAAATCCCATCATTAAACTTCGCTCGTGGCACAAGACTGTGGTTTTCAGGTCAGACCGACTCGCAGAGAGGAGTTTTCCTCCATGCCGGTGAATACCTGTCATTATCGCCGCGCTGTGTCTTGCTGCAGCTGCGAATCCGGCTGGCCCAGTCACAGCGCGTCGCCGCTAATCCTGGGCTCTGGCTTCTTTGTGTGCTTTTCTTTTCCACCTGCTGTCAGCGATGTGCGGAAGGTAGCTTTGGCTGCAAATGTAGCACCAGTGGCTGTAGGGGGAGGGTGTCCTCCGGGGGCACAGATCTGCGTGGTCGCACTGTGCCCTGGCTCTCCGGCCCCCCGGCCCCCCCACTTCAGACAGGTCCCGGTGTTGCTGGGTGGGGAGCCAGCTCTGCCCACACAGCCCCCTCTTGTGCTGTACTGGGCCCCCGTTTCGTTCCGGGAACCCGCCCACGCTATGTTAGCGGCAGGAGATCTGGGCTGGAATCTGCGCGGGGCATAGGGGACTGATGCAGGATGGCAGTATGACACAGTTAGGCCCGTCGCAGTGCTGCTCTCCGTCCTGCCTGACAGGGTGCAGAGTCGTGAGGACCTGCGCCTGGCTCTGATGCCATCTCCACTCATCGACAAATCCTGTGCTGCGCAGGTGACCTCATTGATCGGTTACCGCTGACTGGCGCCCCCTCTGGCACTCTATGGACGTGCTCTCCATCAGAACCCACAGAAGCTACTCTCCTGGCCACGTGTGGGCAGCGATATTTATGTTCTTCATGCACAGAAGAGCAGTAAAAGCCTTGGAAGATGGTCAGCTGCTGGTTGTGGGTTTAATTGCAGAAGACTCAGTGTGGCTTTGTGTGGGTTTCACGTGGTGAAGGAGTCCTAGCGATCACTCCTCATACCAGGAACACCATCACCCCCCCCATAAGGGGATGTATTTTTTTTTCAGATCAGACACCATTGTGATTCGCCGTGTGACAGATGGTTTCAGTATGGCCGGTAATACGGCAGAACCGTTTGATATCCTTCAGGTGCTTAACGACAGCTGAGCATGCTGCCATTTCGAGGGAAGAGAGAGAGAGCGAGAAAGAGGGGGAGAGAGAGGAGGAGAGAGAGAGAGAAAGCTTCCCGGCATAGCCTGAAGACGCTGTAAATGTCAGGCCCGTTTGCCGAAACCTGTTTTAAGCGAAACAGAGCGAGAGCGGATGGAAAAGCAAAGCCCTCGAGCAGACGAGTTAATTAAGGCCTGTGGTGAAATTTCAGCATCTGTAGCTTTCGTCACATTTCTGTGAACCCGTCTGAAATATCACGCGAGCCTCTGCCAAATTACCTTAATTAGTGTTTTAATTAGCATCGTCACATGACTGGGTGATGCTCTCCACAGCAATGTGCGGATGGAGCAAACCCGTGTTGTCGACATGGAGATCTGTCATCGGGGTGGGGTGTCAGGGTGACGTCAGGCCGAGGAAGCGCCACACAACAGCTTCTTGTTCTTCGGAGGAAGCGAGATGCTGCTGGAGACGGTCAGTAGCTGCGGCCGCGCATGACATTGGAGCCCAGGCCTGCGCAGCCGCAGCCGCGATGTCTGTAAATATCACGGAGCTGTCGGCTTGGCTCGCTGAGTCACGTCCCTCCTGTCCTCTCGTCCACCAAGCCCCACGTTTGGCCTCTCTTGGCTGAGATGTTTGCTCTGGCATCCAGCTTCTCCATGGTCTGTCTGATGGATAAGAACCATTATTATTGTTTCAACATCCCTCTTAGATGATTTTCATCCTTACTGCCCCTGCCTCTAGGGGGAGCTATGTACTCTCCCTCCCACAGGATCCTGTTTGTTCCCCAGCCTCTTTTGAGCCCAGCGTTGGTGTGTTTGCCGTGTTTTTTTCCTTTATGCGGGGGCACTGAACCTGCTTACTGCCCCCAGCACCTCCCCCCAGATAGAGCAGCATGGAAGTGGCCGACACGGGTGCTGGTCTGTCTCTCCAGCGTGTCGAACCGCCCACTGCCGCGTCCAGGGCTCGCTGAGGCTGGCTGACAGTGTCAGTCTGTCCTCCCTGCACAGGTTCACTCACTGCCCGAGGCTGAGCGTGCTGTGACTCACCCCCCCCCCTGCTGTGAAGCTGGATCATCTTAGCAGGATCCTCTGGTTGCCCCTCAGGGATGCACCAGCGGGTTTCCAGCATCGCGGGGGGGTGAGGCACCACCGCCACCTCCACCCCCAAAATCAGTGCTGCTGACTGATGTCAGGCCTGTAGAGCCCACATGACGATCCCCTGCTATCAGCACCCTGTCCTCACCTCGTCCTTGCCTTTCTCTCGCCCCCCCCCCCCACCCCTTTTTCTGTCAGCAAGCTGTTTCACATCCTGTGTGAATGGCCTCCTGGGAAATGAAACCCCCTCTTAGAGGAGGTGACAAAGACCGCTAATGTTAGAGAAGCCAGTGGCTGGGGTTCAGAGGCGCGTTCGTGGGGGCTGACCGCGTTTACCTGAGCAGGTGCATTGTGGTCCACGCGGCCGCTGCTGTACCCATGAGCCTCCGTAGCATCGGTGTCTCATAACAACCGACCACAATGATGCTAATAAGCAGGAACATGCATCTTTGTCTGGTCTAAACACATCCTCCTCTGTTCAGAGGTCATGTGGGCCGTTCTGCTGGCTCTCCATCCCCCCCCCCCCCCCGCCACTCATGTTGTTATTTGTGGAGCAAATTGATCTTGATCCTCGGTGGTATAGCTTCACCTCCAGTATAGTGGTGGGGGGGGGGGGGGCTGAGAGACTGCAGGAGCCCTGGTTGCTTAATTATAGCCCCCCGGCGGTGCTAATTCAGTCCACAGTAGCCTGTATGCAAAGAGACCAGCAGGGGGCGGAGGCGAGTTGGGGGTCTTGCACAGCCTTTCCCGGAAGACGGTTCCACTGTGGCGTACGACTGCTGGCTCACACGGCCCAGAGCAGCATTAGTGCTCGCACGTGCGCCAACACACGCACACGTGTGCAGCAGGACAGGCATAATTCTCTGTCCCCATACTTATGCTTCAGACAGACACACGGACAGACTTCACTGATCCCAAGAGGAAATCCGGTCACATGTAGCAGGGAAGGAACAGAAAGTAAACAGATACGAACTGTGCAAATAGTGCAAAAGGCGTAGTGTGAGACTATAGAGACGATGCAATACCATTGTGCAAGGAAGGAGTAAACAGATAAAGGTGTGTTCGTGTGATGTGCAGAGCCGGACATAGCTCTGTAGGGCGGCGCTACGTGTTTCTGAATGTTTTCCTGGCGTGCGTTATGGCGGGGGAGAGAGCATGCGTGCCAGGAGGAGGTGGGGTAATGCCCGCTGACAGCTGGCAGAAAGGCTCCCCGGTAAGACTGCAATGAGCCAGGGGCTAAAGGTCCCCCGAAAGAGCGCCTCTTGGAGGGCGTGGGCGGAACTGTTCACAGTGTTCTCCGATTTTGCCGCCATCTTTTTCTGTGCAACCGAATCCCATCGCAGTAAAAAAAAAAAAATCCAAATGAAGAGGAATGTCTCTCTTGTGGGGAACATTGATAAAAAAACAGTACTTGGGTTTTCTGACATTTTTCGCAATTTGTTCCCACAGTCAGCAAAAACCTCACACGCACACACCAAAGCTACCCCCCCGCAAATTTAATGAGCCCTCTTACCCCCACTTTCAACCCTATGCTCTTTAAACAAACACCACTCCCCTAAGGCAGCTTAGTCGTCCCCCCCCCCACATTCCAGGCCTGACATCACCCCTCCCCCAGCGACTCCCCCACCACAAACACATACAGTCATTACTCTGTTAACCTCTTCCCTTATCTCTGTCACCCACTCTGTGTGAGCGTCACATGTCTCTGTGTGCTACACTGTTATTTGTGTGCTTGGCTGCCCCCCGCCCCTCCCCCGGATCGGAGCTCCCACCGTGTCCGGGTTCTGTCAGGATTTGGCTTGCCGCGTTTTTTGAAGATTCCCCGTAGACCGCCCCTCCCTGAGGCTGGCTGCCCCCCTCCTCTCTGTGGAATCTGGTTAATAGTGAGTCGCGTTCCACAGGCAAAAGCCGTTCTGGTCAAACAGCCAGGTCATGCTTTTTTTTTATTTCTAAAGGACATGATATTTGTGCTTGCGGCTCGTGAATACGGACAGATGATGTTCTGTTTCAGGGTTACCCTCGAATGTCACAGCATGAGCCGTGTGTCACCTCTCCTGTTTCCCCCCTAGGAGCCCATTCACGGCTTCTGATCAGATCCTGTTAAAATGGGCATTTAAGGGTTGGGGCCTGGTTGGGGTGGAGCGAGGAGCCAGCTGTTGCCACGGCAGCCCTCCTCATACCTGAAATGTGCTGTTGCTCAGAGCTGTGTGACATTTCAGTTCCCCGTGCTCGTGGCGGCAGGTACTTAGGGATGAGAGTAATTACCGTCAATCACAATGACGTTAAGCCTGTTCTGGGGAACTACAGTTCTGGGGTGTGGTCCTTAATAATTAGTGTTTTAAAATGGGAACATTCAACACTTTTAATGTTACATGTCTGTTTGACTGGCGTCCCAGTCACAATCTGCATTCTGTCGTTCCTGGGCAGGACCCCCAGCTCGGCGTGGCTGTACTGAGTGAATGGTTTTGTAAGATGGATGGATGTGATTTCGTCCCTGCTGATTTGGGAAAAGTGACTTTATGTGTTTATATTTTAGAGTCTCTGATTTCTGTGGATCTGTTTTTTGCATTTATTTGAAGTTAACTTTCAGGAGGACTGGCGAGATGGTGGCACGTGATCACTGCACTGGGCAGACTGGATCTGGCTATTTTAACCTAACGCCCCTCATGAGACTGAGCTCTCAGCACTCTCTCTTATCTACATTTATTTTCATTTTTGTGACTCCGGCTTGAAGCAGATGTTGGGTCAGAGATGAGCAGGTGTGACGCGGTCTGGTCTACAGTCAGATGGCCACCTTGAGGATCCCCTCATTCATCACCATGCTGAGGGCGAGTCAGTCCCCCCCTGCCCCGCCCACCGTGACTGTATGTGTGCGAGTTCGCTTCTGTGTAATCGCTTTCCGGTACTTTCCCCTGCTGACTCGCCCCCTCCCCGCCAGATCGCCTCCAACCCTAACCCCTCCCCCGTGCTCCTTCTCTTTGAGCTGTGTCGACCCCCCCAGCAGGAGGTGAACGCAGGACATGCAGTGAGCAAACACGGCACCAGTCCCATACGGCCGCTGTCTCTCCCCGCTCACAGTACAGCTTTCTCTGTCCGATTCCATCTGTGGATGTTGCACCAATAAACGAAACGCCCCACGGCATTCCTGCCTTTATCCGGGAGCCCCTCCTCCAAACCGGCTTTGTAGTGCTACGGCCGATAAGGGTGTTTGTACCTCTCAGGTCACTGCTGCCGAAAAATACTGCAAACTGTCAGTTTCTCGTTGCCGTTCAGTAAAAGCTGCCGTCTTTCGCATCACGCGATAACAACACGGCTTGCCGATAAGATGGAGATCTCAGCACAGGGCCAAGCAAGTTCAGGACCCGTGAGTCATCAGTTCACCGGTAGTGGGGGAGGGAGATAAAGGGGCCATCTCTCAGCATGCTTGTTAACGGAAGAGAATGCCACTGTTTGCCCCCCCGCCCCCCTCGGTCTGGCAGCTGTTATCTGAAGATGGCCTCTGTGCTTATAATTTCAAGCCTCGCCCTACACGCTAAAGCGTGCTGTGACTATTGGCCCACCTGAGAGCTACAGAGATCTGAGCCTGGCCCCCCCAGGAAACAGCAGCCAGTTAACCTGCCACCACAGCTGCCCCCCCCCCCCCCCCCTTGACCGGAACGACACAGAAGGAATTTATTTATTAATGGTAGGTGGGACTATCCTCTTCTGTCAGTCATCATTAGGTTCTCTTCACGTTTTATTGGTTACATTGCTTTAACTAGCCAGTGATTGACAGTGTAAGGTAGCTCCGCCCACTTTGGGTCGGGGGGGGGGCACTGAGGATGACCCAACAGGAATGGTCCTGATCAGGTCACATGACTCATGTGATTCTTCTGGACCTCCAGAGCTGGTTCTGCTTGTCCTGCACATTCACTGTTAGGACAGAGTGACCAAACACATATAACCAAACAGGCACGAGAGGACAGGAAGCGGACAGCACATGCAGACACACAGATATTCATGGCAGAATGGCGCTCACGTGAGCACGCACACAAACACACAACCCCAGAAAGCACTCAGGTCGGGTCGGATGATGCTGATTTTTCATTTAAATGCCAAGAAGGGGAGAAGCATGACTTTGTCATGTGTCACATCCTGAGACTTTGTCATGTGTCACATCCTGTCTCTGCAGTAAAATGGCACTTTCCTACATGCAGACCACATTCCCCCATGATTGTGGGGAATCCCCACTGTGCATCTTTTGGGAAAAATTGCTATTTATTTAAAAACAATTACCTCTGGAGGCAGGAAACAGTAAGTGTTGGATGAACTGTGTTGCAATTCTAGATTCAGACACCAGAGGGAGCTTCAGCCTTACTATCCTAACAAACCTAACACCATGATAAACTCTATAGCGAAGCAAGGTTTCCTGTTCCATAAAAAAAGACTCCACCCACTACTCCAGAGCAGCTGCATTCTAATGACGATGACCCTCCATCAAGACGTGACCCCCCCAGTGCCCCCCCCAGAGACAGATTTACGGCAGTGACGGCAAAATCGGCTGCTGTGTGACAAAGCGGCAGCAGTTCCTGTCACTGTAGTCCTGTGGTGACACTTTGATGTGACATAAAATCACAGCTCTCAAGTAAGCAGCTGGGAGATGCCATGCTGGGTGTCACGTGACTGTGAGAGTCATGTGACCGTGTGACGGTCATGTGACCGTGGGACGGTCCGCTCTTCAAATGCGAGACTGAAGTACACAGGCCTTCGCTGCTCTGTCCAAGCCAGCATGGGACCGGCTCTCTTCATGCTGATCTCCTTAATGAGATGCAGTTTGCACTCGATTTGTTTCCCAGAATTTGTTCTTAGGTGCTGATAAAATATGGAGCAGCTCTTCCTTCTCAGAGCTACATCCATGCCTGGGTATTGGAGCTTGTGCTGTTTGAATACCCGTCTTAACAAACTGTGTACATTAATACCCATATCGGGTATTGGAGCTTGTGCTGTTTGAATACCCGTCTTAACAAGCTGTGTACATCAATACCCATATCGGGTATTGGAGCTTGTGCTGTTTGAATACCTGCCTTAACAAGTTGTGTACATCAATACCCATATCGGGTATTGGAGCTTGTGCTGTTTTAATACCCGCCTTAACAAGCTGTGTACATCAATACCCATATCGGGTATTGGAGCTTGTGCTGTTTGAATACCCGCCTTAACAAGCTGCGTACATTAATACCCATATCGGGTATTGGAGCTTGTGCTGTTTGAATACCCATCTTAACAAGCTGTGTACATCAATACCCATATCGGGTATTGGAGCTTGTGCTGTTTGAATACCCACCTTAACAAGCTGTGTACATGAATACCCATATCGGGTATTGGAGCTTGTGCTGTTTTAATACCCGCCTTAACAAGCTGTGTACATCAATACCCATATCGGGTATTGGAGCTTGTGCTGTTTGAATACCCATCTTAACAAGCTGTGTACATTAATACCCATATCGGGTATTGGAGCTTGTGCTGTTTTAATACCCGCCTTAACAAGCTGTGTACATCAATACCCATATCGGGTATTGGAGCTTGTGCTGTTTGAATACCCGTCTTAACAAGCTGTGTACATCAATACCCATAACGGGTATTGGAGCTTGTGCTGTTTGAATACCCGCCTTAACAAGCTGTGTACATTAATACCCATGTCGGGAATGAATCTGAAATTCATGCGAGTAACAAATCTTTACAGTAACAGCTCATTCCAGTATGTTTTGTTTAAAACAAAAGCTTTGCTCATAAACACACAGGTTCACCTTTAATACCTCACTGACTGTTCGCTAATTATACAAGCAGTTTTATTTTTGGGAGATAAATCGGGGTCTTATCAGGCAGGGCTGCCTTCGATCTGCACCCCTCCTCGTTGTTGTGGGGACCGGTCGTCAGTGGCATGGTCTTAACCTCTGAGAGTGGCAGCTGTCATGGCTATGCATGATCGCTCGGCAGGGACGGCACGGCACGGTCTGGCGCGGAGCCGCCATCTCCCTCTGTCACCGCCCCCCCCCCTGACATCGCCTCTTACTTTCCCGGCGCCATCAAATCACAGGCTGGCAGATCCTGGTGGGGGAACCAAGACGTCCAAATCCAGAGCGGATGGGTTTGTGGTGCTCCACCAACCAGACTAGTTTAACCCGGTTTCTACTGGTAACTGGTTATTGGTTAATCCCGGCTGGGGGACCCTGCTCACCTCCGGGTTCCAGGTTTCCTGTATCCTTGTGTGTCTCCTCCACACCCCCGCCCACTGCTGGGGTTTTGATGGTAGTGTGGTGATATGGTGGTAAATAACAGTCTGACCAGTATGAAACATGCCCATGTTGTCCTCCTGATGAGTGTCCTGCGCCCCCCCCCCCTGCGGCAATGCACCATCCGGCTGAAGCGACCACACCTGGGGGCCCCTGCCATTGTTCTACATAATGTTTCAATTAGCCGCCTTCTCTCCTCCCTCCCTCCCTCTGCGGCTAATGGGTGCTCGCTGGGTGATAGAGGACCCCCGCGCCTCGCCTGCACACTTCGTTAATCTCATTCAGCCGCGGCCCTGATCGAGAGCGACACCTCATTACGGCGGCCGGCGGCCGGCCCCCGGGGGCGGCCCCGAAGCCAGCGGCTGGCCAGGAGTCATGTAATCACCGTCGCGGGCCGTTGTGTTAGCGCTGTTAGGGGAGAAGCCCCCCCCCCTTTCTCACTGCCCCCCCCCCCATCTCTTCACTGAGCTGGTCTCCATGGTGCCGCAGGAAGAGGTAGCAGGAGGTATCCATGGGGCTGTGTGTGATGGAGGGGGCGGAGTCTCGGGGAGCATTTCTGTGTAGGAGGGGATTCTGCTCCCGGCACCTCTCTTATTATTCAGGGTTAAGCGTGTCGTCACCGGGGGCCGGGGGCCGGGGGGGGGATGCTGTTTTCTTGCCGTTCAGCAGAGTGACAGATCTATTCCCCTATCTGACTTTCTTGCTTTCAGGGTAATGGTCTCTTTGTTTTAGCAGGCGAGCACTTTAGCTGAGTGGGGTGTGGCTCAGCGGTCTGCATGTCTGCACCCGTGTCGGGAAGGTCGTGGGTTCGATCCTGTGGCTGGCTGGCTGAGTGATTGTGCTGCTATTTTGGGGAAGGTAGGGATACGTGCCCTTGTGCAGAAGGTCATGGGTTTGAACCCCTTGCCCGGCAGAGTGATCGCATCGCCATTAGCCTTTGGCCCCCGCTGGCTGACCCCCCGCTCTCTGATCCTTACTCGGACGCCACTTTGGACTTAAGTGTCCGATAAATAAACATGAATGATATGATAGCATCTAAACATGAGCGTGAAGTACAAACCGAAGCCTGCACTGTCGTGCGCAAACAGATGATAGCATCACACATTGACTGATCAGTTATGGTCGTCTAGAATGTGTGCATGCAGGCATGTACACAGAGTGAGTATGAGGGGTGCAGGGCCAGTGAAATCATCTCTTTGGCCTGCAGTTGGGGTGGGTCCCCATTGAGGGAACATCTCAACGCTTCTGCAGGCTGAGAACATGCAGGAATGCAGGCCTGAACGTGCAGTTCAGGGGTCGCAGTGGGGGTGTGTGTGTTGGGGGATTCAGTGGAAATCGCCCACAAGGATCTGAGCTTTAAGGGGCAGAGTGACTTCAGTGAAGGTGGGACAGAAATGTTATCATTAAATTTTTTTTTGTTACCCTGTAACTGGAGAACATCAATCAAACATGCTGTGTCTCTGCCTTCGGTGTTTTGCGTCACCGGCCAGGGTGGTGTTGAGTAACTGCGCTCTCTGTGGGTGTCACTGAGAGTGACCTCACTTCCTGTCATAAACCCCGCCGGTCACACTGGCCCGCTGGCACGTCCATTGTGGCCAGGGGGCATTTGAGGGGGCTGAGTCGTTAATCGCGTAGTAACTGTTTTTCCTTCCGTGTTTGTGTGCAGATGAACATGGAGTTCAAAAGATTTTATCATGCGCACCTTGACAACGGTTGCCAAGGTGGCATGCATAGTGGTGGTTGGCTGTTGATAGGGGCTGGGGTTCTGTCCAATCCTGCCTGCCCAGGGCTTAAGTGGGCGTGAGGAGTGAGGAGAACACAGACAGCCGGCAGTGTCCCGCTGTGGTGGGTAAGGAAGACAGTTTGCTCCCCTTTAGAGGCAGTGGGGGGGGGCTCATCATAGCGAATGTCTGATTATTCTGGCTGGCTGTTCATCCCAAGCAGTCAGGCACAGGGGGTTTTTGGGAAGATCTGGAGCGTGGTGCTGATCAGGGTGTTCACATTTGCCTTCTGTGAATTGTGGGTGTGTGCTTAATGTCTCAGGGCTTTAGTGGGGGGGTGGGATGGCGGGGGCTGGGTGTCTGATGATGCGTAAAGGTGAAAGAGAGAGAGCAAGAGAGACAGTGACACACAGATGGTCAGGTGACATTACAGAATGGGCGTGCATCTGCCACGTGGGTCCGAGCGCGGGTCAGGAGACAGGAGGCGGCGCGGCGAGCCCCCAGGCATGGCGGTGGAGAGCGGGGCACGGCCAGAACCTTACGCCCGCCATGCCTTAATGCCAGGGCAGTGTCACTGAGCAGTTAAGCTGTCCTACTTAGGTGTGAAGATAGAGGGAGGGGCCAAGGCCCCCCACCCCCACCCCACAGGACAGAAGTGTCTCAGTGGGAGGTGTCTGTCAACAGAGCCGAGAAACGGCGGGGGGGCGGCTGCCGAGAATCACAGAGGAAGCAGGACAGGGACACATTGGGGAGGGGGGAGGGGGCTTTCAGGAGGTGCAGGCACAGGGCCGAATGCTCTTTGTTTTTCAGACGACGGTAAATGGCAGAGCCAGTACCCCAGGAGCGTTCTCGCTCGAGCACCCCCTCCCCCCCGCCCCCCGCGCCTCTCGTTTGCGCAGACATCGGGAGAGACAGATGGCGCGCGGCCGGTCTGGGTCGGCAGGGCCGCCCCGCAAACACCCTCCACCTCAGCTGCTGCCTGGAGTCGCCCACAGGGTCCCGTGCCCCGCCCCCATGCCCATATATGGAGGCGCAGCGGCTGCCGGCCCACCTCGTCCGCACGCCGTTCACGCGGGAGGCTTCCTGGTCGCTCTGTTGGCATCATCTGCAGGGTTATCACCTCTCTGCCCCCCCCACCGCAGCGAGACCGTCTGCTAACGAGTGCTGGGCCAGGCCGGCAGGTGGACGAGTGTTCAGGCGGTAATTAAGCCTCTCCTCACCCCCACCTCGACCCCCCCGCCCCCTAATGACATAAAACGCCATCACCCCCCACTGGCCGTTCACATCTGTGCAGAAATCTGCACTCGGCCGCTAATGTCTTGTCGGGCGCCGAGGGCAGGGCTGCGGGGCAGTGGTTTGGTGAGACTCTCTCCCACAAACACACACCTTGCCACTCATCACTGCAGACAGATGCACAGTGGCTAATAGCAATCCTCTGTATGCATCCAGGCAGATGGTGGATCAGCACCAATTACACCCCGATTGGGGGGCCAGTGCTCTGGCTGTTTAGAAAACGGCGGGCTCCGTCTCTGGGTTTCTGGAAGGCTCCGGAGCCGGGCGAGAACGCGGCGGCCTCGTCCTCGCCCACGCTCCGCAGAGCCGCTCTGGCTCTCGCCGGATGCGTCCGCGCGATTTTCTGGATTCCGCGCGCTTTGTGTAAAACACCAGATGTCTGTTGTGGCAAGGTGAATTTGAGATCTGTCACTGTTTCTGAAATGTTGATTTCACATTTGTTCCTTGCTTTTTTTGTGTAAATAAATGCGTTTTCCTCATCTCGCTGTGGTGCATTTTACACTGTTTGTTTGCTTAGGCATTGCTGTAGCATAAACAGAACTAAAATACTGCCATGCAGTGAACTACAGATACTGTATGAATATATCTTGTCTCAGGGTGCAGCAGCATCACAGCACAACAGTCGCTGGTCGAGGCCTCTAAGTAGCACCGTCCTTGTTCTCATTTATCTTGTCATCTGCCTCTTGGCCTGTGTACAATGATGTGTGGATGTCCTTAACCGAGAGACAGATTTTGTCGCATATGAAGTAAGGACTCGTGACCTCTGACCTCCCAAGGCGGTGTCATGGAAACAGACGGCCATAGATTGACTTTACCGGAGTTAAGGGAAGGTGCGTGTAAAGGTCACGTTTACTGTGCTAACAACTGCCATCGAATGATGGCATGAAGTTTTGGCACAAACGTCCTCACGCCCTGGCTTGTGGGTCATGGTTGATAGCCGGCCTTTTTGGATCATCGCCATTGATCATCTGGTAACTTTCATAACACTAAGGACTCTGTGGATATGTAAATTTTGCCTTGTAGGAATGTCGTTTTGAGCTTGACACATGGATTTGTAGATGATAGGAGTTGCAGTACAGTAGGATCAGAACCGCTCCAGAAGTTTTCACAGCCCATAAACATCACTCTCAGGAGGTGGTGTCCAGGTGGATGTCTTGGCTGTGTAAAGACGGTCCAGTTCAGAGTATAGAGGATCGTTTAGACGAGGTGGAAGCCCAATGCAGCTGAAGGAAAAAAAAACTTTATGCAAAGGGGCTTTTCAGAGTGAGATTTAAGAGCAAAACATCTTTTTGAATGTGGAGGCAGGTGTGAGACATCTATCTGTGCCGTCTGCATGCGGCATGGGGCTGTTTCCTGGAAACAGGACTGATATTATTTCAGTTCGCCTACTGGCAAGAAAGCACTGATCCCCGGGGCTCCATGACGAGTGGGAGCGCAGTGACGGCGTCCGATCCCTGCTCCCTGGAGCCCCACTCTTCTGGCTGGCCCCCTCCTCCTGCCCCTGTGTAGCCATGGGCGATGAGGGGGACATGATGGGGGGGGGGGCAGGAGATTTAAATATCACTGAGGTGTCGGCCAATGGTATAAGCTTTTTGGTGTCCTCGGAAACAGACAAACACACACACATGCTGCTAACAAGTACAGCCACGCAGCCACGGGCCAATCAGAGAGCTTGTGTTGGTCTGCATTGCCGGCATGGCGTGTGGATAAGCATGACAGTCATTGGTCTCTGAGTGACATGAGTGATGCACGGACTCCACTCGCCGCGGTGTGCCTGTTCCCTCCGCAGCCGCTCGATCCCGGGGCCGGCGCCGTGCCGCCGTCAGCCAGGCTGCCGTTGGCCTCTGAGCGCAGCCACCCGAAGCCCCTTTTAACTTGCCTGTCTCCCCCCTCTCTGGCCGCTTCCCTGACTGCCTCCCTGTATCTCCAGTCTCCATAGTCACCCTGCGACCCCCCCATTCTTCCTGAATCCCCCTCTTGAATATGTGTCCCACCCCCGCATCCCCTACGCTGCCTCTGCTGACGCCATGCTTCTAACAGGCTGAGGCCGTCCTGTTTCGTCACGCCCTCACCCTCTCGGTTATGGACAGTGTGTCTTCGGTCTGTCTGTCCCGCTGGGTCTGGTTCCGGCAGCTTCTGGGCCGTCGCTGCCCGTGAGGTCTGGTGACAGTCCAGCCTGGTGAGACTTTTATCAGATTCAGAGGCTCACTGTCCATTTAAGAGCCTCTCTTCACAACAAAGGGCTGTTCGCGTTTCCACTGTGTCCGTGTGCTCTGTGTGTCTGTCAGGATCGGGCTGTTTGGTGATGAGCGTGTTTTATGGCGAGCTGTACATGTGTTCAGCGACACAGCTGTCCCTGAACACCACTTTCACATGTTATGGACTGTTCCTAGCTATATAAATGGGTGAATGCGTTATTCTAAATACCGCCTCCTATTGGTCCCTCTGAATGTTCATGGCTGATCCATGTGTCTAATTGCTGCGGACTCTGTCATGATATGGAGGGATCTGTAGTAACAGCGGCTGCCTCTGTGTCCACAGCACTCCTCCTTAGCACCAGAACCAGTGGCTGGCTGCAGCAAGACCTCAGACTCTGCCCCACAGCCCAGCGCAGTGGGAGGGACCCGTGAGGAAGGCCACGCCTCCCTGACAGGAGTCAGCTCCGCCCCTTCTGCACACAGTGTCTCAGAGACCGACAGAGCGGACCGGCCACCTTCCAGTGAGTCCCCCGACACTGTCATTGTGTTCTTCTGTGCTCACCCAGCGTTTTCCAGAATTAGAATACTGTAGGCCATGAGAGTCACCAGGGCTAGTCATGTAATTGGTTGAGTCAGCAAGCCAAGTGATATGATTGGTCGAGCCAGTAAGCCAGGTGAAAGGATTGGTCAAGTCCCTAAGACGAATGACTGGATTTTTTTTAAATATTTAGAGTTTTTATATTTTTTATATTGATTCAATGCTAGTATCACCTGTCCATGTATTGATGCACATCGTTAATAATTTATGATGACCCCCTGCCCCCAATGCGTGATCTATTACAGACCCTTCGATAATACGATTTCATGTTATGAAAAGAGATCACGGTGTTGTGTTTTCAGATAGCCTCGCTTTACTGTACCACTGTCTCCGTAGCGACACTGCTCAGCATCTCTGTCACGTCTGTGGCTTCTCCTCGGGCCTCGCTGCGTTATTAATAGTCCTTAATCACCAGATGGCTTCCCCACCTTTCTCTGGGGCCTTAGTGCTCCGAGTGGAGACACAGAGGAGCGTAATCCTCCCCGCGCTGCGTCGGCACTGGAAAACGGCCATGGGGAGGATGAAGTTCCCTATAGGACGAGTTTCATCTCAGCCTTCAGATGTCGTTTATAAAATAAACATGCTGCGTGAACTGATGTTTACCAAGCAGGCCTTGATCTGGCCCACAGGGTTGGCGCATGCGGCTGTATCACCGTGAATCATGCAGTATGATATGTGGGCATCATCCTCTAGCGTAAGTGAGAGCGAGAGCTGCTGAGAGCTGCCTGGATCTTAGTGGACATCAGACCAACAGACGGTGCCCAGAAAGAGCAGGAACTTTCAGTTCAGTGACAAGGTCGTTCGGCCTCTCACTTAGTTTCCATTTAATACCAGGTTTCTGTTTCCAAGTCCTGTCTGTCAGTGTGTTTCAGAAATGACTTGACTTGTGTAGCTCAGTGGGTTGGCGACAGAAAGAGTGGCAGCTCAAATCCCAATTTTGCCAGACTGATGGCACCATTGGGCCCCTGAGAAAGGCCCTTGACCCCCAGGTGTTCATGGGGTGCTGCACACTGGCTGACCCTGTGCCCCAGAGCTTGCGCTTACTAGGGGGCGAAAAGAAAATTTCCCCAGGGGGGTCAATAAAGTATCACAGTTCTATTCTAAATGATACAACACCTACATTGGTGTTTATCAGCTGAAAAACTTACTCAAAGGTACAAGTCATCAATCACTAGTCAAGGGATCTGAACCAACAACAATCTGCTGACCAATTGAACTGCAGGCTGTCGATGATTCCAGCTCAGGGGTGTATGGTCTACAACTGGCGATTGGGTGAGGACCAAGCGTGAGTGATCCGAGAGTGACATTTGCTGCCGAGAAGATGGCAGCCTTTCTTGGGAGGGTGAAGTGGCGGGCGCCTTTGGCAGTCTCCTGACGGCTGGATCCACTTCAGGCAATCTTCTGCGGCACCGTGCCGTCTGAGCAGAACCGAGCGCTCAGATGGTGAAGCTGTGTGCTGTTATGATCTTCATCCATTCCCACGTCTAATTACTTTTCTGAAGAGAGCAGCTCCGTAGTAATCTTCCTTAGCTGCTGTTTCGAGTGCAGCTCAGATGCTAATTAAAATGCCTGCGGGTCAGTGAGGACCCCACCACCATCCACACACCACTCCTGTGTCGCCTAAGCCAGCGTGTTATCACTTTGGAGCAGCAAAGTACAGCACCGCTGCACCCCCCAGCCTGGAGAACGCTCCGGAAAGCATCTCCCCAGGCTTCACCTGACCTGCGTTTGCAATCACATGGATGCATCAGTATAATGCATCTTCACGCCCCCCCTCCAACTGCAAGTCAGAGACAATATCTGCTAGGCTGGTGCACTAAATTCACCAGCCTCATTACCTGGACGACGCAGATTACGCTGCGACACGGACTGCTGGACGTTGGCTCAGAGCTAGTTTCAGTCTGTATGACTTTTTTGTCAGGCACCTTTGGATATAGGAGCAGGAAGGCATTTTGAGCTCAGGGAGCTGAAAGTCGGAACGACCAATAAACTTTACTGAAGTTCTTTTGTCTCATGGAGTCAGGGAGCTTTTCCACGTGACTGTCGCCTCTGGTTTGCTCTCTGGGGGCTTTGGGTGGGGACTATATAAAGCACTTTGAGACAGTGTAGGGTGACCAGATAATTCATATCAGGGAGGACACTGAGCTAGGACAGGATTTGTAAATTACTATTTCAATTAAAAGGACCTGGATTTCACTTAAGCACTGAGTTCTTGCTGTGTGCTGATTGGTCAGTCTCCTATAATCATGCATGTGTCACTAACGGTAATGTGAAACAGCTGGATGAGTCTTTCAATCAAGGAAACAATCCAATCAAAGTGCAAGAACTACATAGCACTATTTTCCTTTAACGAAACAGACAAGAGGGGCCCACAGCTCTCCTACTTCCTGCGCTACTGCCTTTGGGCATATCTGAGGTGTCACATGTGTGAACGCACACGGCCGTAATGCCGGAGGGTGACTGCAGGTGGCGGTATCAGGAATACATGCCAATCATGGTGTTTGGCTCCTTTCCTGAAAATGCAAGTTTTTTTGCTTAAAACTCAGCGTGACCTTAGCAGGAGGTGAGTGGGCCGGCTTACTGAATGTGGCAATCTGGGCTACATCATTAGCATAGATTGTAGGACCTTTAGCTCAGGTAATTAAATGTGAGGAGGTCAGGAAAATGGAATGAAATCAGCTCATTTAGTGTGCCTTAGTAAGGGCCCTGCTCACAGTGCATCCGCTTCATTATGTGTCGTCTGTCATTATAAAGGTGGATGCTGTGGTAATGTGACAGCTCTTCTGGCCGTTAAGAGCTGCATTCGTTTATGGATCTTCCAGCAGGGGGAGTGTGGGCCAGATCTGGGGGGGGGGGGGGTTCTGTATGCCCTGCCCAGTTCCAGTGATGCAAACCCCAAGGGTGTGGGTCCAATGAGGGAGGGGAGACATTGTATTTTCCAAGCAGCCTGTGCTATTTATCTGAATGATAAATGTGTGTGTGTGTGTGTATGTGTGCCTGTGTGTGTGTGTGTGTGTGTGCGTACACTCTATTGGTGAGCTTGATGTCTGCCCTGTCAGGCTGCAGACCCAGACCGAGGAAGTAACAGGCTGTCATCGGGGGCTCGCTTCTGATTGGCCCGTCACCCCCCCAGGGCCCAGACTCTGACAGCTTCCTTTCCATTGACAGAGTGAGGCCATGCAAGCAGACCAGCGTGAAGATGTGAGATTTCACATGAAGAGCAGCGCCGTGGTCTGTGACTCTAGCATTAGTCAGTAACCATAGCCCTGACCTTTTCTACTCACCCCCCAGATTTCTCACCACAGCCGGCGTGCGTCTGTGTGTCTGTCGTCAGAGGGCAGAGGGCAGAGGGCAGAGTCTCAGGAGGCGTGGAATCGCGTTGTGGGGGGTGGGTCAGGTCCAGGGCCCCTTTAGCCCCCTTTAGCCACTTAATTCAAGCAGCCTCCTGGCTGTGAGAGATCACTGGGCTTGTTTTGGGTTCCATGTATCGGTCTGCAGTAGCGCATGTCGGCAGGAGAGGGCGCCGCAGTGACAGCCTTACCCCGCACTGGCGTTCCAGCAGCTGGATCCCGCGGTCAGAGAGCACTGTACTGCTGCACTGCTGCACTGCTGCCTTAGAGACAGAAAGCACCCCCCCCCCCCCCCCCGTCCCCAGGGCAGGAGGTTCAACCGACTGGCATCTCTCCAGAGCTCTGCACGGTGGGGTGGGAGGGAGGAAGCAGTGCAGCTTGGGGCACCAGGTCGGGCCACGGAACAGGAAGGAAGTGCATGTGGCGGAGAGTCAATCCGAGCCCAGGCTCCGTGCGTCAGTCAGCGAGGCAGCCAGCGGGCCAGAGAGGGAGGGATATTCTCACGCCGCGTGGGGGCTCCCGATGGACGCCTTCAGGAGACGCTCCGGTGAGACAGCCCGACCCCGACCCCGCTGCCGCTTCCTGTCACGTGATGCTGTCTGCTTCCGGCGTGTCGCTCCGATGGCCGTGTGCCACGTACTCCGTCAGGTGCCGTCAGGAGAGCAGCATGAGAGTAACCTTGCGGATTCACACGCCTGTTCCTCCTTATCTGTCCCGGAAAGCCCCTTAGCAGCGAGGCTAGTGCAGCTGGGGAGTGCTGTTAGACGCTGGCAGTGTCGCCCAGTGAGCGGCATGTCGCCCCAGAGACCACGGATCTGTGATGCCCGCTATAAGAGACGGGGCTTCCTGAGCTGCACCGGGCCTGTGCCCGCTGCTGGGCCTCCGCAGCCTCGCTAATCAGCCTGATTTCTGGCTGACTGGCTGACTGGCCCTTTTACGCTGGATTTCCTTCATGTTGCTCCTGCTTTTATGAAGATCCATGAGCCTCCAGGGCTGGTGGCAGATACTGTGGGCCAGGAATACCCTGGTGTGATTTTTAAGCTGCAGAATAGAGCCTAACCACACTGTTTCGGGCCTGATAAAAGCCCCCCCCAGCCCCCCACCCGTGGAGACTCCAGGGATGGCACACTCATGGTGCAGGACCCCTTGGTGTGAGGGAGGAGGAGTGATACCGTTTGAGGTGTGCGTGGGGGGGGCACTGGGTCCTGCTGAGCTGCCCCCCTCCCGCACTGTTGTCTTGGCAGAGTTCCACTGCGGTGCCCACATTTTCCACTGTAGCTGACAGGCACTCCTTCCGAACAGGAACGCGAGCGAGAGAAAATATCCGAGCTGAGCTGTTGTTTTTCCGTGGAGAAGTGGGGGGGGGGCATTGTTATGAGGAGTCAGTAAGACGGAGAGCCGTGGCTCCGGGGCAGGGGGAATTAGTGAGGAGACAGTGGCTTGGGCAGGACGCCTGGGCTGTTAGAGCCCCCGCGGGATGGGTGGGGGAGCTTTTATTGGTCTTGGATGCAGGAACAGTAACAAGACGGCAGCCAGAGCTCCTTCCCGCGGAGTTGGGGGAGGCGCAGTTACTCATAAAGCGCCCCAGTCCTGAACTGAGGTCATCGTGATGGCTCTCCTTCAGGGCGCGCCGCCGCCCTTCCGCTCCCCGCCATTCTGCCTGGACCCCCTCTTGGGGGGGGGGGGGGGGGCGGTCCTGGCTGTTTTGTGCCAGAGCGCTCACCTTGGCCCTGAAGCGAGGCCCCGCTCCTGGCGTCTGGGCACGCAGATGGCAGGGAGGCACCGGCAGGGAGGCGCATGCGGCCCTTCAGAATGGCTACGGTGTTGATTCGGTTTGCGTTCGACGGAGGGTTGCCTGCTTCACAAGGGAGACCGTACAGAATCACCGGCCTGTGCCCAGCTAAAGAGGGGAGCCGCTCACTGAGGGTTGCCAACTAGAGAGCTCTGGCTAATACCCCCCGAAAGGGCCCAGGTTAACGACACCCCCGAATTTAATGAAGCGGGCGGCTGCACCAGGGCAGCAGCACCTTTCCCGCAGGCTCTGCGGTTGGGGCTTTGACATGCAGCTCATTTGACAGGCTTGTCTGCGTCAGCTGGTGGGCCCCAAAGCTCGCCGCTTTGTTCGCTGCTCCCAGAGAACATTCCGGACTCCGTTGTTGAGTGTAATCTGGCCTCCTGACACCGCAGACCCACGCGAATGCTGCCAGAGCCGGATTTCATGCAGCCCGTATCGAGCGGCGCATCCCTGCCCATCGTCGTGCTGTCATCTGCCCGTTGCTTCTTGCCTCTGCCGCAATCGTGAGCTCCCCCCGGTGATGGGGAATGGAATTTCGGGGCGCTGTTCCAGATCCCGCGCGTTCTGAACTAACAGGTTCCCCCTTGAGTCGAAGGTCGCAGGATCCTCTGATCCTGTAATCGGACATGCCAGGATTGGAGGGAACGCTTTGCATGCACCAGGACAGGCTGGGAGTCTTGCTGCCGTGGAAACGGTTTATCGCAGCATCACATGAGTCTGCGGGTTTCTTCGCGCTATCTGCGCGCTATCTGCGCCCGCTTGCGACACCTTGGGGGCATAACATGCACAGGGCAATATGACACGCACCTCAAACGCAACGCTCAGCCCAGTCAGACATGCCATCTGGAACACTCACCCCCCCCAGGTTGGTGAAGGGACAAATGCACTTGTCTGAGATGAAGGGAGAGGGAGGGTCGAGTTCCTGGGGGGAGAGTACGCACCTAGTGCGGCTTGCAAAACATTTGCCAATGAATGCTGACACAGCCAAGGGGGAGTGATCAGATTCTGTGAAAGAGGCGTGACCATGTGCATCCTGGGAGCCAATCGCGCAGCATTTAACGCTCACCTGTGACCTCAGCACGCTACCAGCTGCAGAGAAATCAGCCACATCAGCTGCACCTAGAGCTCGGTGGGGTTCGGCTCTCTGAGTCAGTCGTCACCGTGGGGCCTCTTTATTCGCCTCCGTGATACTACAAGCCCCGCCTCCTCTGCCCCTTTTCCGGCATGACAGGCTCGCGTCCGCATCTGTGTGCGTGTTCATACACAAGGCCGGTCTCCTAAACAGCGGTGGGTGTGGCCCCGTTTTGGCTCCCCTTCTTCCAGAGGGAGCGCCACAGAGCCGGAGGTGGACTCCGAGGCCCTGCGTGGCAGCTCCAGATTGACGCCCTCGCAGCGGCTGCGGTCAGTGCAGTACTGCCAGCACATTTACAGCATCTGTGTCATACTGATACCCAGATAAAGGAAGTGGGAAGTCAGCAAACCCTTCGCAGTTTTTTTGTCTCCCCTCATGAGATTTTGTCACCCCCGGGCCGGTATTTACACTTCTGCTTCCTTGCCGTCACCGTCTCCACGTGTGCCTTCGGTCCGAAGCTCCGTGCCCCGGAACCTGGGTCTCGGAACCTGCCGGTGCTGTCGTCCCGGCGACCAGATGGCGTGTTCATGATAAAGGGGATGACCTGCGGGTGTATTCCGGGGAGTGCTGGGTTATGTCAGAAGCAGGACCTATTTGCCTTGGCCCGCTTCCCCGTGTGGATATTGCTCACACGGTGTTGATCGTGTGTTTTTGATTTGTTTATTTTTTAATGGAGGTAATGTTGGATTTTAGAGTACGTTCTCCAATAGATGCACGCTTGCTTGTCCTGACTGAACGAAGGTCTGGGTGTTACAGAACGATGCAGTTCCCTATCCTCCCTGCGGTCTACATACACTGATCACACACACACACAAACACACATCCACAGACACACACACACACAGACACACACACACACAGACACACACACTCATCCACAGACACACACACACTCATCCACAGACACACACACACAGCCTGAAACTGCGACAGCAGCAACTCTCATTACAGTCACACCCACAGAGCTATCAGAGGATTGCTTTGTACTTTAATCTGTCTTCTGGACAAGCATCGCTGGTCACGTAGAGACCGTCTGTGTGTGTGCATATGGTGAGGCCAGGAAGACAATGACAGCAGTGTCTGTCTCAGAGAGGAGCGATGTGGACAGTAGGTGGCAGATTCCAGCAGGAGACGGATTCTGATATGCAGGACAATGTGGCACCTGTCTCCTTGGTCATCACCACGCTCCGTTACCTTGAATATATGCCGTGCAGATGTTGAGAGACCCTGCCATTCAGTGTGGTCCAGGCTGACCTTGAACTCACTTAGTGTGTGTGTGTTTTGGTATTTTCATGGTCTTCAGTACGTTTGGGGCATTAATCAGGATGCATTGTGGGCTTTAAGACACCGCTGATTTCAGCCTGATGGATATAAATTAGATTAGATCACCGCTTGATCCACCCAGCATTGTGTGGGATTTTTCCTTTATCTCTTATAGAATAAAAACAAACAGCTTTTGACAAACAGCCCTTTCCAAAGAGGTACTTCCTGGTTTGATGAGTGCTGCTTTACTGCCTTGCTGGCTCATTATGATTTCATCCCAGCGATTTCCCAGCATCCTTTGCGGCAGCCATGCCATGCTGTCATCCGATACTTTCTCTCGTTTGTTGTGGCTGCACATGTGGCCCTGCGCTGTTTGCAGCGTCTGAAGTGCTCGCTTAAATCACGGTAATTTCAAGTCTGTGCCGTACACAGTGGTCCACTGCATCTTCTGCAATGTCTCATCTCCTTGCCATTTCCCAGGCCGCGGGTGCGATGACGGTCCACAGGCGAGGCTGCGAGTGGAGCTTGCCCGTCTGCCCGAGTGCCACGTGGCCTCCCCACAGTCCAGTCTTGGCTTCACGCTTATTTGCGGCGTTCACTGTGCTGTAAATTGATTTTTAATCGTGTCTGTAGCTCTGCTTGATATTTGAGATTGAAGGAGGGATTTATGGGTGATTGCATTGACAAGGGGTAATGTTGCATGGCAGTAATAAAGCCTAAGCCTCATCAATTGATATTGGATCAAAGGCCCGGTCGAGTTACACGCTTTCCCTCCTCCCCCCTTACAGTCGGTCATGTGACTCTTGCCTTTGGCTCTTCTTGCTTAGTTCTTGAGCAGGTCTAAAGTGCTCATGCTTGATTCTGTTGCTCAGGGCTCTAACATCCCCTCCTAAGGAGCCAGGGGCCTCAGCACGGGTGGCCTGAACACTGCCTGTTAGTGTGAGGACATCAGCACGGGTGGCCTGAACACTGCCTGTTAGTGTGAGGACATCAGCACGGGTGGCCTGAACACTGCCTGTTAGTGTGAGGACATCAGCACGGGTGGCCTGAACACTGCCTGTTAGTGTGAGGACATCAGCACGGGTGGCCTGAACATTGCCTGTTAGTGTGAGGACATCAGCACGGGTGGCCTGAACACTGCCTGTTAGTGTGAGGACATCAGCACGGGTGGCCTGAACATTGCCTGTTAGTGTGAGGACATCAGCACGGGTGGCCTGAACACTGCCTGTTAGTGTGAGGACATCAGCACGGGTGGCCTGAACACTGCCTGTTAGTGTGAGGACATCAGCACGGGTGGCCTGAACACTGCCTGTTAGTGTGAGGACATCAGCACGGGTGGCCTGAACACTGCCTGTTAGTGTGCTTGCATAGACGTGGCTCCTATGACGCTCCCCGATAAAACAGACAGTGCTCTGCCTCTTCCCTGATAAACTGCCAGCCACATGTCTTCCGGGAAGTGCTCCGCTGAAGTGGCTGAGGCAAGCGCTTAACGTGCAATTTCCCTGGCAAGCTTCTGTCCAGAGCAACGCGAGACCGAGTCCTGTGACGGTGGCCTGACAGTCGGCTCATTTCTGCACCTCATTTGTCTACCACCCAGTAAACCCCCAAGACTGGAAATCACCACATTTCCTCTGAAATCCCAGAATCCCTTCAGAGATGGACTAGCCAGCAGTCAAAACCTTGTGAATCCAGTCACCTGTGAATAATTTCCAAATGAGCCTTTAATGCTTATGAAAGTTGCACAGGGAATATAAATACGTCATGTGCCTTTTTGACTTGACGGCTCTCATTTGTTTAATATTGTAGTCTTTGCTTGTTTGCATACTAATTTCAGCTAAATGTTCTATTTGCTATATGAATCTTAGAAATTTTGATCAGCATAAATACAGTGAATCAGTCATGGTTAAGGTTGACTATGAGTAATATGCAGAGGATTGACTGGGTGAAAGGTGGATCGGAACTAGGTTAGGTTATGACTCATGTTAACCATCGGATCAGAAACATTCCCCCAGTCAGTGCAATATCGGGGCTGACAGATGCTCCCATGTTTTGATGGCTGTTATGAGTGAGGACGGCCTTGTTGGCAGCTGTTTTTTTGTGGGTAAAATATAGCAGAACGTTGAGGTAGGTGGTGCAGTGGGTGGATGGACCCTCTTTGGATCTTCTCTGAGAATCACAGATGGCAGACTCCTGAAGGCTCTTCACCTCATGGGTTTGCAGCCCAGGCTTTCATGATCCGAGCCCGGCTTTCAGGATCCGAGCCCGGCTTTCATGATCCGAGCCCGGCTTTCAGGATCCGAGCCCGGCTTTCAGGATCCGAGCCCGGCTTTCATGATCCGAGCCCGGCACACACATATACACACAAGGCTTCCTCATTTCCGCTTTCAGATGCCGAAATCAGCAAGAACGCCTCCTGGTAATATGGCCACAGAAACTCGGCATAAGCGTTAGAGTGCAGTATTGCCGTAGTTGCCATAAACACTGTGCAGTAACACGTTCGGGGTCGCCCGCTGTTACGTCGCTATGGTAACCCTAAATGTCCAGCGGCAGCGGTAATATCACCTCCAGCTCGGTGAGGACACGACAGCGGCGCCTGTGGGTTGACGGCCGGGAGGGCGGCTGTTCGCAGCCCTCGGACACGCGTCGCTGGCACTGTTTCCAAGGACGCCTGTTATCAGGGAGCGCTTAAAATAGCCTATTCAGGTGCAGGCGGCTCTGGTTCGGTGAGAGGAGGTGAGAGGAGGTGAGAGGGAGATCTGATTCCCCACGTGGCATCTGACAGGGAGCCCGGGGGCTTTCAAACCACATCGCCAAGGTCCAGCAGATGTCTGTCTCCACAGCGACATCCTGCACACCCAGCGGTGCAGGGTGGCATCAGCCTGGCTCGCCCACCTTGCCGTTTTCCCGTCGTACCCTGGGAATCCCGCATGCCGAACGGGCAAGTGGTCATCTGCGAGATGGGCAGCGTGGATTGGCGTGCCTTCGAATCCGAACCTGTGGGGTCGCCACGGTGACACGCGAGCCAAACCTGTGAGGTCGCCACGGTGACACGCAAGCCAAACCTGTGAGGTCGCCACGGTGACACGCGAGCCAAACCTGTGCCGGGGTCCCGCACGCCTTGCTCTGGGTGCCGCTTGACACTCTCCGGCAAACATTGTGGGTGGACTGCTCCGCTATGTGCTTTCCCATGTACGCCTCCAGGGGGAGCAGCACACGTCGCGCTTTCGGTCCCGCTTCCTCCTCCCGGCTAATGGTGAATGCTGGGTAATTATCACAGAAGCCTCAGTAGGGGGAGTCCTTATGCAGGCCTCATCGTCCCACTTTCAGTTCTGTTGTCCTGCACACAACCTCTGCCCTACCCCCCACCTCGCGTCGTTCTTTTTCAGCGATTGACAACCTGCCAACATAGCTGGGGGGGTGTATGGGGGGGTGTGATAGTGGCATCTGTATCCCCTCTCGTCCCACCCCCACTGTGAATGTTGCTTTGCAGCAGGTGGAACAGGTGTTGGGTTTTCTGTGTGTGTGTGTGTGTATGTGTGTGTGTGTATGTCTGTGTGTGTGTGTGTGTGTGTGTGTGTGTATGTGTGTGTGTGTATGTCTGTGTGTGTGTGTGTGTGGGGGGGTTAGGTTTATATTACATTGTGGGGACCATTTTTCAGGTCCCTACAAAAATCTGTTAATGCATTCAGAAGACTAAAAAAAGTCTCATGTTTTGTTTGGTTACTTATGGTTAGGGTTAGGGCTGGGTAGGGGTTAAGGTCGTCATGTTGGGATTAGAGTTTTCCCCATAGAAATTAATAATTATGAACCTGTGTGTGTGCGTGTGTATGTGTGTGTATGTATAGTTGTGTTTATTAATTGTTTCTTGCCTGACAAAGCAGCAGAAGGGAAAACCCCCCACTTTCCCTCACTTCCTCATCATATGCCTGTAGCCCCTCCCACCCGCCCCCCCCCCTCCCTCCCTAGTGCAAATTTGCGCAGGTGAACTGCAGTGTTTGCTTACCTGCTATGCAGCCCTATTCTAAGGAAAACAGGTGTGACAAAGGTATGACTTTTTTAAGAGGTGGGTGTTATTTAAAGTGCTTATTTTCATTCTTGTAGCGTGACCTGCTCCTTCTGCAGGAGCTCCTCATTCGCGTTCAGTCGAGGTGCATCAGATCTGACCTCCATTGTTTGACTTTGTCTGCATACAGTCGTGCAAAACAGCTTGAACAGATAGCGCAGTCCATTGTGAAGTTCAGGGCTCGCAGAAGAAAATGGTGAATTTTTGATCTGAGATGGTGATTTGGTGATACAGTGTTTACTCCAGTAATGCCCCACACCTTCAGCACAATCACGAAAAGTCACGACATCTGTTTTTTCAAATGCACTCACCAGATGGACTCAGTGCGCAGTTCATCTCCCGACCACAGGGGGGAGATGGTGGGTTTGGTCACAGACTTTCCATATAAGGACGCGGCACTCCCAGTCAGCAGTCAGAGAGCCTGTGTTTGGCTAGAGGAGGAAGCCCCGGGGGCCTGGCCCTTCCACCCGGCCCGCCCATCTGCGGTTACACGGCCACCTGAGCCGCTGCCCCGGTGCGGTCGGGTCCGAATTCCTCAGCACTGGCTGATCGAGTGCGTCGCCCCCCTGTAATCACACACTCTTGACTCCGCATATTGCATCTCCTTCACTCATGGCTCCTCGTGTTAAATGATATTTGCTACTGAATAATTCAACCCGGTCAAAGTGATTTATAATTTAACAATAAGTTAAGTGTTATGTGCGTGCCATTCCACCCCCACCCCCCAGGTGTCAGCGATGCACACAGCACGCTCTAATGGACTCCTTGTAAAAAAAAAAAAAAAAAAAAAAATCTATTCATTTTCTCTTGTGAGCATGACCGCTGCTGCTGTGCATTTGATCGCACAGATTCACCGGGGGATAATTTGACCCTAAAGTTGAATGTAATCTGAGGAGTGGACTGTTCCTGCATGCAGCTCTTTGATAGAATCACCGTTTAGTCTGGCTGTGCGGGTGCCTGGGTCCTGCAGAACATCACGGGGAATTGATCCTGACATCGGCCGACACTCAGCGTTCCGAGGAGCTGGCTGGCTCCGCGTCGGCTAACGGGGACCAGATGGGAGGAGGGATGACCTCAGCGGCACAGGGGCGGACGGCGGCCACCTCCCAGGTGACGGGCTGCCCAGGGATCATGGGAAAGGAGCCCTTAGCGCATCCTGGGAGGAAGATAAGGGGGGAGAGCTTTGAGGGTGCGCCCATCACACAAGGAATTATTCTGTGCGCTGGGCCTTTTGCACGGAGCCCCCGAACTCTTCCCTCACGCTCTCACGCGACACGAGTGCAGCCGGCTGCATGTTTTAATCCACAGAGCTATTATTGTGCTCCTGCAGAGGAGAGGTGCGTGTCCCTGTCAGTCATGGTTGACTGGCCAATGGCTGAGTGCCGGAAAGGTGGGACTAGAGAGATGAGAGGCGCAGTCAGCAGGCCGTATTTGTGGAGAGCAGAGGACAGCTCTGCCTCCCGGGGTTTGTAGAAGATAAAGACAAGATGAGGGAAGGCGGACCTTTAAGTGAAGGGATTTCATTTTCATATTTTCAAAATGGCTGTCAGAAAAAGCATCCACTCCCCCCTCCCTCACAGCAGAAGCTCCTCCTGGACCTGAGCTCTGACCCGGTTCCCCGGACTCCTCCTGACACCACAGGCCTTGTTTATGTCGCTCGTTACGTTATCTGGCCCCCGGAAGGTGACCTCAGCTTGGAGGTCTCCTGTGGAGGAACCTTGCGCCCCCCCCAGCTCAGAAACACTTCTGCGGTCCCTTTTTGCACAAGAAGCACATTAATCAGCCTGTGGGGGCCTTGAGTGTTTGCTTAAGAAAGTGCTTAAAAGCTGAAGTAGGCTTTCAGGAAGCAGCAGATGCAGCCCCTTCAGTCCGAAGGCCGTGTGCGTAACGTGCGTTAGGCGAAGGCGGCTGCGGCACCACGGCTGTCAAACAGAGACCCTGACCTCTGACCGCGTGGCCCCTCACTCTCCGATCCGCCTCTCCAAAGGAAGCTCTGCTGTCGGTCTGATTCTGATGGGCTGCCGGGATAAAGACAGATCAGCTCGTTCGCTGTACCCATACGTCTCGAGGTCCGGCAGTTTCACCGCCGGTGTTCCGAATGTGCCATCCCCCCCCCCCCCCCGGTTTAACTGAACACATAACATTGAGAAGGTAAGAAACATGCTGCCTGCGTCCTGCAGGTGGCGCTGGTTCACGCTCAGATTTTTTAAAATATACTTTGAACATACTGACATGCCATCATGTGTCGGCCATCTCTGACTGTGGGGCAGGGGGGCAGGGCTGTAGGCAGAGGTGGCCATTTCAGGTCCAGGAAGTAAAAATCCAGACCAAGATTTTGTTTCAACCAGCTAGTTGAGTACTCTGTGACTGTGACTCCTTACTCATCTGGTTGGTTGAAACAAAATCTTGGCCTGGATTTTTACTTCCTGGACCTGAAATGTCCACCTCTGTCTGAAGGTCAGAATCTACTGAAGGTAACTGTCTTTCAGCAAGGTCTCATCCCTCTATTAATGTTTAGTGGATGCTAATCTGGCCAGGGGGGGGATGGGGCGGAGGCTGCACGCTCAGGAAGCACAGGGAAGGATGCCTCCTAGACACAGAGGCGTGAACATGGACCGGGCCAGGAGCCAGCGTACCCACAGGGACCGACACCAACACGAGAGGACATGCCAGTCCCACGCACAGGGCCGCCTGGCCTGGCTCTGGGCCATGTCTGATTTGTATGTACACGCATGTGGTTCTGGGGCCGTCACTGTGTGCCATGGAGCTCAGTGTCGCCCTGGTTTCGTCTTGCGCCTGCTGTCAGTGTGTTTCTGCATGCAAAGCATATTTCCCTGCTGGGCCTTGGTCCTGTTTTTGGAGATTCTGCTCCTTAAGCAGCTCTGTGGGTTCACTGTCCAGGAAGGAGCAGATTTAATGGCGCTTAACACTCGCGTGTCCTGCCTGAGTGTCAGCCCCCTTGCCCCAAAGCGGGACCCTCACAGCAGGGACGACTCGGTCAAGGCGACCCCTCCCCTTTCAGGAGACACCCCCAGGGTGTGGCGTTTCCTGGGGAAGCCCACTTTTCATTCCACACGTCCGTTATCTTTACCACATTGCTGGATCGTTGGCTTTTGAAGTTGAGGTGGGAAGGTGGGAAAGCGACGGCCGACAGGTGTGGGGTGGGTGTGGGCGGGACTTATTGGCAAGGGGCTCCCCCGGTCCCCTAATCCCCCCCCCCCCAGCCCCCCCCACCCACTGGACACGCAGCGACGTGTTTTTAGGTAGCTGATAGCCAACCTGGGAAGGCAGGTCCCCTTACGTCACGCTGCCGGCAGCGACCTTGTGCCTTGTCTAGGATGCAGTGCTTCCAGATTGATCATCAGTGGTGTCTTGCTTTGTCATTGAGTACATTGGTGAAAAAAAAATTTAAATGTGACATTTCTGGACAGAAAAATAATATCAAACCTGAAGCGTTTGGGCCGGTTTTTACGCCTTCCACCGGCCAGTACCTGCTGGTACCGATCGTCAGCTTAATGAATGAAGTATTCATGCTGTAGATGAGCTTCAGGGCATGTTCAGCATGGCGCCCCTGTCTTCCCGTGCTCTGTGTGAACACCAACACGCCCGCAGGTTTGCTCAGGCCCGCAGGGTTGCCCATTCTGTGCTCAGTTGGCATTTACAGCATTTATTGAATTTTTTACAGACACAGCCTGTTTTTGTTGGTTTTCTTGCACTGTTTGTCTGCGGTGTTTTCTGAAGCAGTTCATCCACATTTTGGTGTTACAGACGGCCATTCCTTCTTCTCGTATTTGCTCTGAGTTTTTCCGTCTTTAGCCGAATAGCTTGATGAATTCCTCTGTGTCTGGCTGCTCTTTGTGAGAGGAATAAAACACAAACAGAGGCAATAGCATCTGAGGATGCTGGGAAAGCCTGGGGAGAACTTGAGAAGTCATAAAGGTTAACATTTTTTTTATTTTGCTCATGATTTTTGTTTGTTAGATTTATGGTGTTTAGAATTTTTTTTTCAGAATACCTGAAGATGTGTCTTCCACCTTTAGAACTGATAAATCCAGCAACATTTCTGCCTGCATTATGGATATATAATGAGCGTAGATTTTTAATAAAACATTAAAGGGTGTTTTGCCTTTGCTTTGACTCTCCTTTGTGCCTCCTGAGTCCTTGCATGCATGACGTGCATGTTCCGGTCCGTGCAGAAGGTCCTTTGTGTTGTCATGGTGTCTGTTCTCCTCCCTCCACCATGGGGACCCAGGGAGTGGCAGACTCAGGACGAGGCTGTGACCCCCGCAGGTCCAGCAGAGGACTTGTTAGAGGTCCAGGAGGGGGGGGGCAAACATGTGCCCTGTGGTGCAGGGACAAGAGCCTCCGTTAATTAGTGCATTGTTCTGTGAAAGGGAGGGGGGCTGTTTAAAATTTAACAGCTGGGTGGATTAAAAATCACAATAGTGGGATAGTGAACAGATCCTTGAAGCTTGGAGATGTGGCACTGAGTGATTAAGGAAACGACCAGAAGGGATCGATGCAGCAAAATGAAGTGCATGTGAAGGAGGTGTCGTGTTGGGGGGTCACCACGCGCCAGACAAGGGAGATTCATGTAAGCAGTTTTACTGCTGTGTGCCTCAGGCTGGCATGGGGGGGGGGGGGGGGGCAGACCACGTGTATATTTATATCAGTATATCTGAGCCGGATCTCTCCCAGGAGTCACAATGATTCTGCCTCTCAAGCCGGACAGCGCCCCCTGCAGGTGAATTGACGATGGGGGCTTCACCTCTGGGTGTCACCACTGTCCAGCTACTGTCACGTTGGCCAGCCCCAGCAGAGCAGGTTCACATGGGGGGGCAGCCAGGTGTCAGAGCTGCTGGAGGGGGGAGGGGTGGGGGGGCACTCAGGGATGCTGTTAGACAGAAGAAAGAAGTGAAGCGGGTGACCTCTATGTGCTGAAAACAGCTTCCTCTCCCATTGTAGCCATTATCCCCCACGGCTGCGCCCCCCCTGCGCTTCAATGGCACGCCCCTGTTACCCTTGCCCCCACCCCGCCACCTCAGGATGGGGTCAAAGGTCACGTCTCCGGAGACATTCCTACTTTGTGTTTTCGGTCACATGAGAGTGTCTGTGGCGCTCCCCCTGTGTGATTAATGGTCTTTGGCAGAGAATCCAGGGATGTTAAGGGGGGGCAGTCATTTTTTAAAGGTTATCTGCCATTTCGAGGTCACAGGCCCCTCTTCGGCGGGCCCTGCACCCGCCCAGCGCACTCTCCCATTTCGTCACTCCAGTCCCTGGGGACTTAGAGACGGTCCACATTTTTGCTCCATCCCAGCTCCCTGCCAGACAGTCCACATTTTTGCTCCCCTGTAGGGAGCTGGAAGAGAGCAAAAACGTGGAATGTCTGCGGGTCCCCAAGGACCGGATTGGGAAACAATGCTGTGTGTAGTAAGCGGCACCACTCCTATGGCGGCTTCTGAGTGGGGCAGGGAGGTGGGGGGGGCGCACACGCACAGCCCCGGAAACCTGATATCTTAATGGCCCGAGGCGGCCCCCCCTTAAGCGGCGCTGGGGCATGAGCATGCATGTGATGGTTTTACTGGCGGGGGGCGCTGTCCCCGGCTCCCCCGGCTGAGCATGGGCCAGGGCCCCGACTTTGTAAGGAATCTGCTCACATAAATTCACATGAAGGATGGAGTAACGGGCGGCACTACTGTACCACAGCGCTGGCCGGCCCACTAAGCACAGCGGGACATTAAATATGCATTTTTAAAATTTATGACCCCTTGCCTCTGTGCTGAAGGTGAGATGTTCTCTCTGTTTTATCCTCTCCCCCCCCCACACCTTTCCTCTTCCCTCTCAACTACAATTTTATTTTATGATGCTCTCGAATGGAGGTATGTCAGTCACTTTGCTGTTTGACGGCAGGGATGTGTTTCTGTCAGGAGCGAAGCGTGTGGCCCCGGTGCCCGGGAGGGGGGGGGGGGGGGGACGGCAGGGATGTGTGTCTGTCAGGGGCGAAGCGTGTGGCCCCCGGTGCCCGGGAGGGGGGGGGGGGGGGGACGACAGGGATGTGTGTCTGTCAGGGGCGAAGCGTGTGGCCCCCGGTGCCCGGGAGGGGGGGGGGCGTTCACTCAATTAGAATGAGCCAACGGCCTTTAAAGACCGAGATGGTCTTCCAAGTGAGAATCAAACTGCTCTCGCACCGGTGCCCCACCCCCTTGCTCCACCAGGGGGCTCTTCTGCTTCCTTTTAGGGAGAAGCCCGTGTTGTGCCGAAGGGCAAATAAGGGCACTGCATAGGATCCCTTCTAAGTCCGCTAGACAGATCTCCTGAGCCGGAAGCCGTTGTTGGTCCCGCCATGTTCTGTGGCTGATTGATCGGGTAGCGCGCCGGAAATATCACTGCAGACACTGCACTGCGATGTGGCACTGCGAACCCGTGTCATTATGTGATTTCGGTGAAAACATGACTCTGGCAGAGAGCTTTACATCAAAGGCAGTCGTTTTTGTCGTTTTTGTCATTTTCTAGGTCACGCCATGGCCTCTTGCTATCCGACAGGAAGGGGTAGATTGTGCCGTCCGGCGCCCCCCGGTGAGCTTCTGGGCGAATTGCGAGAGGAGCGCTTTGAAGCTCCTGTCATCCCGGCTTCCGCGCACCGGCAGCAAAGTGCCATCAAAGCCTGTCAGGGAAGCTCGCTGCCGATTCACCGAGTGCTCAGATCTTGGAGAACATGCTAATAAGGCCGGGGTGGATTCAGATGGCGCTGCTCATTGGCGTGTTCATGCCCAGTGATGGGTGGGGCTAAGAAGCTGCAGATGGAACGATGACGAGGACCTCTAGTGGCTGGGAGTGTACTTGCATGCATATGTCGTGGATCCATGTGGGGCCTGAAATTGCACGACCGTGGTCTGCACACACGCAGTAGTGAGCAGGCAGCTGATGAGAAGAGTGTCGGTGTGTGTTTGTCTTCTTGTGGGACCCAGCGCCTCTGCTTCAAGCTTCTCCAGCCTAAAAGGGTTTGTTTAATTAATGCCTTTAGACATGAATGCGAATGTTCAAAGCGGGCGATTTGCATTTAAATGTCATTATTCATATGGCAGGCTGCCTGAAGAGGGCCGAGCCCAAACAGGCCTCCCTCCCCGCCCTTCATCTTCGAGTGCGGTCTGCTCTTACCGGCCACACACACATCGCATGGCCCCCAGCGTAACAGGCACCTGCCCCCAGCTACCCCCTCCCCCGCACTGCTGGCTGATATGTGCTGCAGAGTGTAGATCCTCGGCGGTGGCGGGGGGGTGGGGCCTGGGTGCAGGAGCACTGATCTGGTTACAGGGGTCCATAGGTGGCATAGTGGTTGGGGACCTGGGTTTGTGAAAACATCTTAAAACATCTTTACAACATCTTATTGTTGTTATAAGTTGGTACAATGGTTTAGCATGTCCGGCCCTCAGTGATTGTGTGTGTGTGTGCGTGTGGATGTGTGTGTGTGTGTGTGTGTGTGTGTGTGTGTCCGGCCCTCACTGAATAAACAGCATCTGGGCAAAGCCGATAATGACTTTGGCTCCACGCGCCGATGTCAAGCGCGTATCTGTGACGAATGGGGACTGAGGCTCCAGGTAAGCCTCCTTCTCCCTGGACAGGAGCCCACTTGGGGATCCCCGGCAGGGACCCACTCCTGTGAGAGCTACCTGGCCCCTCCGTGGCAGCCGGGCGGGCAGAGGATGCTGGCTAAGTGCCTCATTTCCAGAACGTGTTGCCGTTTGAGTCGCAGGGAAAAGGGAGCAGAGAAACGCCATCACTGGCTTTTTATTTCTGTTTAGTTTATTTTTATATCTCTGTTTTAAACTGCTACTCTTTCGCTCCGGCTGACAGTGATGTGAGATCTCCGCAGCTGCATTCATGTCTGCGAGCCGCAGTCTCTCCGTGTTTAACCGCCACACTCCCTCCCTGCCTGACATTTTCTGGGCTCTGTAGTCTGCAGCGCCCCACTGCTTCTCCTCTACCTCCAGACAAGGCACTGATCGCTGTTTTCATTGTATTTTCCTTTAACGCGATGTTGGAGAGGTCAGAGAACACACTCGTCTTCTACCCGGAGTCAAAGCTGCTCTCTTTCCACACTGCAGCGCATGGAGCACCGGAGTGACTGGTTTTCCGGACGGTTTTCCTGGGAGTGAGTGTGGGACCGCCTGCCTTCTGTCGACGGGATCCCGCATGTTAAGGAGGTTAAGATTTGTTAGTGTAATCCTAATTCCCCTAAGAGCCGCGGTAAAGAATCCCTTATGTTAGCTTAGCTTGTCTTGCATATGGCTGGGGGCATGGTGGTGGGGGCTGGGGGTTGGGGCTGGGGCCCAGAGCCCCCGGGAAGTTAGCAACTGGGAAATTGGCCTCCGACCCCTCCAGAGATGTCAGGTCAAAGGTCAGGGGGCCGGCGGCTCCTCTGAGGTCAGAGGTCGCGAGGGGGCTGTCTTTAATGCGGAAACATAGCTTCTTGGTTACACGGTCGTTTTTTTTTTGACAGTCCAATAAAACACAGAAAACAACGAGTGGCGTGTTTTATTGCTGTTTATTTAAGCGAGGTTTAAAAATGCGATTATGGGGGCATTATCTTGCTGTGAGTTTCAGGGGTCTCCCTCTCGGCCACTGCGGGTCCCCACCGGTGTCCCGCTCCCACGTAGCACCAGGCATGTGTAATGTCACGCATCCTGGTGCCGCCTGCAACTCATGGCCAAAACCCCACCCCTCCTGGTAGTGGAAGACACTCCCCTCACTCCAAACCAGTCAGCTCAGGGAAGCTTTACTTACATAAAAATGTTCTGAGTGCACAAGGAAAAATTATTGGTTGAGGAAGATAACCAATCAGATTGTAGAGGAGGTGGGTCCACTACAGATCCATCCAATCAGATGTCTTGGTCCCGCCTCCTCTAGTTGCTTGGACCCACTTCATCTTGAATTTGATTGGTTATCTCTCTGAACCAATCATTGTTTCTTCAGCCCTCAGAATATTTTTGTGTACATAAAACTCCCATGAGCTATGAGCCGTCAGTTCTCTATCTATAAGCATCTGTACCTGGTGCTCCAGTTGATAATTTTATTATTAGGGCAGAACTCCTGAGTGTCTAAGGTGGGGCTGAAACTGCCGGCAGTAATTCAGAAAATAATAGCAATGGAGAGATTTACGGCTCTCCCTAAACACGAAACCCAGAATCTCCATGGGCCCTTTCATCCACATGTGATAAACTTTATAGTAAGAGTTAACAGAGCCTCTTGTCCCCGAGGCCAGAGAAGCTGTGCCTTGTCACCTGGCCCCTGATCGTAGCTCAGCGGAGAGGAGGTGCAGAAAGAGACGGCTCTTTAACATTCCAGTGGATGCCATGGGCCCAGCCCGCTTCCAGGCAGACGGTCGCCTCTCAGGTGTGTGTGTGAAGCTGCTGCGTGGGGGCGGGCATCCCGCTCATCCAGGGCATCACGCGAGCGGACAGTGAAACGTGTGAGGGAGCGCAGGTAGCGCGCGTGTGTGTGCGTGTGTGTGTGTGTGTGTGTATGACAGCATATGAGTATGTCATGTGACAACGTGTGTGTCTTTATGTGTGTGACTGTATATGTCTGTGTGTAACTGTATGTGTGTGTGTGTGTGTGTGAGAGAGAGAGCCTATGTGTGTGTCAGTGTGTGTCTGTGTGTGTGACTGCCAGTGTTTGTGTCAGTGTGTCAGTGTGTGTGAATGCCAGTGTGTGTCAGTGTGTGTCTGTGTGTGTCACTGCCAGTGTTTGTGTCAGTGTGTCAGTGTGTGTGAATGCCAGTGTGTGTCAGTGTGTGTCACTGCCAGTGTGTGACTGTGTGTGTGACTGCCAGTGTGTCAGTGTGTGACTGTATATGTCTGTGTGTAACTGTGTGTGTGTGTGAGAGAGAGCGAGCCTATGTGTGTGTCAGTGTGTGTCTGTGTGTGTGACTGTATATGTCTGTGTGTAACTGTGTGTGTGTGTGTGTGAGAGAGAGAGCGAGCCTATGCGTGTGTCAGTGTGTGTCTGTTCGTGTGACTGCCAGTGTGTGTGTCAGTGTGTCTGTGTGTGTCACTGCCAGTGTGTGTCAGTGTGTGACTGTGTGTGTGACTGCCAGTGTGTGACTGTGTGTGTGACTGCCAGTGTGTGACTGTGTGTGTGACTGCCAGTGTGCATGTCAGTGTGTGTCTGTTCGTGTGACTGCCAGTGTGTGTGTGTCAGTGTGTGCCTGTGTGTGTCACTGCCAGTGTGTGTCAGTGTGTAACTGTATGTGTGACTGCCAGTGTGTGTGTCTGTGTGTGTGACTGCCAGTGTGTGTCAGTGTGTGACTGTATGTGTCACTGCCAGTGTGTGTCAGTGTGTGACTGTATGTGTGACTGCCAGTGTGTGTTTCTGTGCGTGTGACTGCCAGTGTGTGTCTGTGTGTGTCACTGCCAGTGTGTGTCAGTGTGTGACTGTATGTGTGACTGCCAGTGTGCGTGTCAGTGTGTGTCTGTGTGTGTGACTGCCAGTGTGCGTGTCAGTGTGTGTCTGTGTGTGTGACTGCCAGTGTGTGACTGTGTGTGTGACTGCCAGTGTGCATGTCAGTGTGTGTCTGTTCGTGTGACTGCCAGTGTGTGTGTGTCAGTGTGTGTCTGTGTGTGTCACTGCCAATGTGTGTCAGTGTGTGACTGTATGTGTGACTGCCAGTGTGTGTGTCTGTGTGTGTGACTGCCAGTGTGTGTGTGTCTCTGTGTGTGACTGCCAGTGTGCGTGTCAGTGTGTGTCTGTGTGTGTGCGGCATGTGTGTGACTCTGCAGGCTCAGATGGGAGTGTATCATGTGAGCCCAGTGCCAGTTTGTCAGGCTCACTGGCAGGCACCCGGGACAGTGGGGGTCTCTGCCTTGTGGCTATGCCCCTGCAAGGGTGCAGTGCGTCGCCGTGGAGACGGATCACAAAGGTTATCTCGCTCTCGGCGGGCGCTGTAAATACTCCAGATTTAATTACAGCCGGTGGCTGCCACCGCCCTGCCCTGCCACCCTGCCCCTCTGCAGCCAGGCCAGCCCCAGTGAGCCCCCCCACTGCATAGAGTGATAACCAGCTCGTCCTCTGTGTGTGATGGGGGAGGGAGGGGGCCTCACTCCCCGCTCTGATCTCCAGCCAGGCTCCGCATCCGGTCCCTGGCGCCTGAGAGACCAATAACAAAGGGAGACAAAGCAGGAGCTCCCCCCCCCACCCCGCGCTTGTCTCTGTCCTCCCCGCGATCACAGACACGTGTGTGTGTGTGTGTGTGTGTGTGTGCTCACACATGTCATGCCTGCCCACACGTGTTGCTTCCCTTTGCTGCGCTTACAAACGTGACAGTCAGCCTATCAGCGTCACGGCAGCGGGGCGAGGCAGGCGAGGGGGGGCAGATTCAGGACGAGGGTAGCACAAATCAAACCCCCATCCTGACTTCGGTAATTATGCCACGCAAACGAATCTGGAGGGAAGATACAGCGACGGGGCTCTGCTTCACTTTTCTCTGGTACATGGAGGAGAAGGGAATTAGGGGCCCAAACACATCATTTTAGAATAATTTCCTGGTACATTAAGCCGGCAGCACGCCGGAGCTCGGGGCCTGTGTTGTGACATGGGCTTGCGAGACGCACCGATAATGGAGCACTGGTCGCTGGGCCTAATTCACACTAATGTGGAGGCTGTGAAGGAGAAAGCGAAGGCAGACACTGCGGCGAGGATGGAGGGAGGTAGGGAGGGAGGGAGGCACACTCAGAGACTGGCCGCCATCATTTCTCTGTCTTCCTTGCTCTCTCTCGATCCCCCCTTTTTCCGACTTCCCCCATTCCATCAGCAGTGACAAGCTTTGGCAAATGCTGTGGGACGCAGGAGTGAGGTCAGGCCCTGAGCAAATGGACTGCTGTGTGTGTTTGTGTCTGTATGTGCGTGTAAGTTTGCATTGTGTGGCCCTTATATGCACACGCACACGCACACACACACACACACACAGTCACACAGAACAGTACAGGGCTGCCTTACTGAGGGCTTTGTGACACCCCCCGACTGCTCTGTGTGTGTGTGTGTGTGTGTGTGTGTGTGGGAGGGTCACACACTGCACACATGCTCATACACACAAACACACACACACACTCGCACAGAGCAGCACAGACCTGCCTCACTGACGGCTTCATCAGTCGCCCAGTTTCCCCCCCCCCCCAGCCCTGCTCCATTGTGCCTGACATCTGTTTCGCCAAGTGATTAATTGCAATTAGTGAGCGGTTTGAAAGCCCGTGGAGGAACATTCGGCAGAAAGGCCGTCAAGATTAATGAGGAGAGTCAGTTGTCAGAAGGATGGCCATGATGGTGAGGGGGATGGGGCACGAAGTCGATGTTGCTGGTGGCAGTCGGAACACCATCTTGGCTCTAGTCACGCCCGCCTCGCTGTGCGGGGGGCGGGGTTTGGGGGAGGGGGGGTGCTGTGGCCATGCTGTACCTGCTTCTTTTATCCATCCACGCGAGGATCCAACCCCTGATTGGGCCCTCGGCGCCCAGCCTGGATGGGTCACGCTTACTGCGATGCTGGGCTGATTTAATGGGCTGATGATGAGAGCTGGTTGACCTTCAGCAGAAGGTAGGGCCCCACAAGGAGGCCCCGTGTGCTCCAGGGGGGCTGAAATAACTGCGGGGGCCCTTCTCAGGGAAGAGGAACAGAGATTAGAGGATATTCATGTAAAGCAGCTTTGTGGCCTCTGTGATGGTGGCTGAAGATGGAGGTGTGCCTGACTCCCAGGAGAGACTGCCGGTGGGTCACAAACAGCCATTTGACAGCACCGCAAGTCAGGCGCTGTACTGGGCTTAAACTGAAACCGCAGCTGTGTTCGGAGCTGCTCTTGTGACCCGCCGTGTACTCAAATTAGTTTTGTGGGTTTTTTTATTTGCACCGTCCTGCTTAGCAAGAGGGTACGGGGGTAGGAGCGTGGAGGCTGTCGGGGCTCTCTGTTTACTGGTCCAGACGTGCCCTATTTACTGTCACATTCCTGCTTGTCTCTGCCCCAAATCAGACAGATCACATTACAAGCCCCTTCAGTCAATTATCCCAACTGGATCATGGGGGCTGTCACTGGAAACACGAATTACCAGAGCTAAATGGAGGCCCTGCCTTTTAATCCAGCCTCTCTGTGGTGGCTCAGTTATGAATTACACTTATAGTGGCACCTTTTGAATGGGGCTATAAGTGTGCCTTGGGGGGGAAGCGGAAGGTAAATAAGGGGCGTTCTCACCATGTTTTTGAAGCAGTGGATTTCGGAGGCGGTGCCTTGGATTTCTGGGCCTGAGATCAGAGCCACAAACCCCTGGATGCGCTGACCTTTCGAAGGAGCTTTGAGTGTTCTCTGCCCGTATGGGGGCAGCAGTATCAGGCGGATTACTTTGCTGATTCCCCCACAATGGCGCCCTCCGGAGTCGAGGCCTTTTTTTGCGCATAGGATGCTTGTATCCAGTGGTATGAGAGGTGCAGAGTCACAAAAAATTTGCTGCCTGTTATGAATCTGTGTTCAAGCGCTGTGACAACCAGGGTTTTTGTTAGCGGAAAAAAGGACAAATTTATGAGGCGTGTGCCCCCGGAAATTCATGTCAGGCAGATAATACCGTCATGAGACAATGATGCAAATGCGGGATAAGCAATATCTGGCATACTAACTTTGTAGTCGTATATCACTCTCAGAGTGGCAGCGTATTTATGGGTGACGTGGATTAAGTCATTTTTAAAATTCCCCCAGAGAGGCAAACGTTGAGGAGATTTTTATTGTGCATGAGATGCATTAGTGTTGGTCACCCGAGCAGTGGGCGGAGAAATACTGCCGTCCTTACGAATAAGTTCGGAGCCCTGGGCATGGTGTGAGCCAGTCGGTCTCGCTGATGAGGTGGAAGGTAGACCATCACTAGTTGGCTGGTGTCAAAAGCATGATTTATTACGCATCGGGGAACCAGGGTCCGCTGTAAGGGAGCAGGGGTCATGGGATCAGGTCAGGGGGCAGGTGGGGGTGGGCCGTTGAATGTAGTTCAAAAGTCACTTGGGGAGCCTTTCCAGTGTGACAGTGTGATTTGGGGGGGGGTGGTCAACGTGTTTGTTCAGGGGGATAATTAATGGGGTGCAGAGAAAGAAGATCAGGGGACGATGGACCCTCGATGACCCTGGGCATTGTATGTCATGGGCTGTGGCAGGCTGGCATCTGTACCTCCTCCATCTGTTGGTGACTCACCCCCCCCCCCACCCCCAAAAGCGCACGCGAGCACACAGCTGCTCTCGAATGTGCACTAAAATGTGGTCCAAAAAGCATATACCCACACGACACAATACATCACACCCAAGGACACATGGGAGATGAAGCTCAGGATGAAACACGTAGGGACACCGACCGTGCGCACGCTCCCAGAGGTCCCAGCGGAGCAGCCCCCGTTCACACTCAGCAGTGGGCCGGCTCCTCGCCACGCCTTGCCTGCTCTGTCACAGCAGGCCTTGCGGCAGGCTTGGCCCTGATAGCACTGCCGGCCTTCTGTGGCGCTGCGGCCTTTGGATTCGCGCTTTGTTATCTCCCGCATGGAGCCTTTGTGGCTGGGAGCCGGAGGCCCGGGGGGCAGAGCCTAAGCCCCAGGATCCTCCCCATAGCCAGGAGATGTAACTAGGCTTTTTTGTGCTTAGACGTCCCACAGGGTAAAATAAAATAGGGGGAATCTCCGATTTCTTGTGGTTCTGAGTCAGGATCCATGTTGGCTGCATGATACCTGTTCTTTAGACACGAGTGGTTGCTTTGGCCCTGGATTGGCCTGTAGGAAGAATTAATTTGTGAGTTACGCCAAGGATGGGTTTTGGGGGATGTCAGCAACAGACGGAAGTCTCGGTCTGTTGCAGGGACAACTGGGTGGTGGCAGGGGGTTTCTGAACTCCGAGGATTGGGGGAGGTGATGTCTGGGTTTATTTTTGCTGTATTTCTTTATGTAGCCGGTCCCTCCCCAGTGTATTCAGTGTTGAGTTGTTTTTTTTTCCAGATTGAAATGGTATCAGAAATGGGGTGAATCACCGGGGAAACGTTTGTGACCCTGACGTCAGCCCCCACGTGCGGCGTGCACCAGGGCTCCGCGTCTGGACCTCCATATTGCGGCTTATTTTTATGCTCATACGTTTTTACATTCCGACCGCAACTGTCTCTACGAAAATGGCAGGTAATTAATCACCGTATGTAACACGCTTCCCTCTGTGGGCTATGAGGCCCACGCTGCCAAAAATGTGTCCCACTTTATCAAAACGGGACGGTTTCTGGCAGCATCCAGAACACATTGTTGTCTTATTTTCCCCAACGCTGATGGAGTTCAGCTTTACAGATCTGCTCTGAGGTACTGGGTGTGGTGAACGAGGACATAAACATGTGGTAAAAGATCCAGGCTACTGTGATTTGGCGCGTGAGGCCAGGATTTCGTAGCATGAGGGTGGAGTGAATATAATACATCAGAAAGGGGGACAGTGGTCATCAGTGGGTGATTTCGAGAGGTTGTTCTTCCCCTCTGCTGCGACATGGGGGTGCGGGCAGGGCGGTCAGGGGAAGAGCAGCAGAAGCAGACCCCTCCCATAAAGATGGCTGAGTGCTTCCATCACCCCCACCCCCACTTGCGCTCCAGCAAAGGCAGCATCCATCTGTAGCGCCGATGACAGGGCGCCAGCATGCCGGCGGGCGGGGGAGTGCTCTCGTCGGATGGGTGATTTTTTATTTTTTTTTCGCGGCCGTCGCTCTGGCTTCATTGCCAGCGTTAATGACAGACCGGCGTACGTGTGAGAATTCGCACTCCGCTCCCGCGGCCACATCACACGGCGGCTCGCTCTCTCTCTCTCTCTCTCTCTCTCTCTCTCTCTCTCTCTTACCCGGCGGTGGCCGGACTCTACCGGCCCTGTCATTTGGAATATGGATTTTCAGCCGGTGGTAAAGTGTGCGGACGGCGGCTGTGGTTAAGACGCAAAAAAATAAAAATAAGAAATAAGAAAAAGCACCACTTCAGACTCTTCAGAATGATTCCTGGCGGCCGCCTTTACCCCGACCAGCAGAGGTCCATAAGTGCATGACTTTCTACTGAGCATCTTCCATCCAAACCCACTTAATTACGGCCCTGCTCTACTAAATGGTGAGGGATGGGTCTGCCGCATGAAAAACAGACCCCCCCCCCACCTCCACTGCATGCAGCCTGGCAACTGACCCTCCAGCCAACGGAGTTTTGGTTACGGCATAAAAATGATAGTTTCGAATAGATAATTGGATAGTGAGTTACAAAGAATAAGTTCTGTGGCAATGTTCGAGTCTCCCGGATAGATCTCTGAAACCGCTGGGGCTGCGTTCCTGGGGAGTGGTCCCGACCGGCAGGCGGCCGACGGCTCGGGCCGAGACGGGATCTCCTTGCAGGATTTTTCTGCCCTGCCCGCAAGTTAGGGGAATGTGACAGTAGACGTGCATTTAGTCAGTGGTTAGCTGTGTGTGTGTTTGTGTGTGTGTGTGTGGGGGGGGTTATCAGCTACTCTCCTGGCCACATTAGCATTGCAGAGCAGGATGCTGTATGACCTGCCTGCCCGCCGGCTTCGCTCTGCGTTCCCTTGCTCGCCTGCCCTCCCCGTCCTGCTACCCGGTCCGTCACGCCGCTTTCTCCTGCCGACTCGGCACGCCGTGTCCGTTTAAACGCCTCTTAAACGGGCTGAAATTCCATCCCGCCGATTTTCACAGACGAGAGCGCCGCCTGATTGATCCCCCTGCCCGTCTCTGCCGGGCTTAATGGCAGACGCCGCGTGCTGCGAGATGACAGCCAGCCCTCAGCCACCCGTCACATTTCCTCCGCCTCGGTCCCTTCACCACGTTCGGTGTGTGCATGTGCATGTGTGTGAGCCGGACAATGACCCCAGTCAGGACCGTATGGGGGGGTGAGCTGGCTATGGAACATCATCATTGACGGGGGCTGCTCCTGTTTGGACTGAATGTGGTCCAAATTCTCCAATCCCTGGAGCAATAAAAAATGTCCCCTTATCTTTTCGTGCAGGTTCTTAAAGGTAAACAGCTTTCAGCTCTAGAAACTCCAGCGGCTCGTCCTCCGAGAGCTTCTGACATGGACTTATGTAGATGGATTAGAAATTTAATTTGGATCTCGTTTCTTTATTTTACTTGCGAATTTGATGGTGATCCCTCCAAATGTGCACAAAAGCCTGCATGATTATTACTGCCCGTGCGTTCAGTTTAATTTATGTTTGGTGAGAATTTTAATCTCCATCATGTTCGTAATATTTGCAACTCACGTCTTGGTCCTGTTGGTATGTCCTGCCCCAGTTTATTTTACGTCCATGCTTTGATGTGGGCCGGTGACACAGCAGGATGCCCAGGCCTCACTCGTCGATCACTCATAGTGACATTAGTTAAACCTGCATGTTTGATGGGTCATTATGTACAAACATACAAGCTGGGAGATGCACAGAGAAGTCTGGACCCAGAGTGACATTGAAGGTCAAGTATGGAGCCCAGAACCCGAACCTCCGTTCTTGTCTGGGCCTCCCACTCGGTGTTGCCGTGAGATGTGCTCGTAAATCATTCACGCCCTTCAGAAGCACTGGCTGCTCCTAATCCCCCACGTCACTCAGGGTGACAGCAGTCTCCCAGACAGGACGGCGAGCTGTCTGTCTGTCCTGCCCTGTGATGCCGTCTCCAGCTGGGGGGGGGCACTTATCTATTAATTTGGACAGTTGGCCCAGCGGGGGCATGACGTTTGCCGTCCCTCACTGACGGCTTCATTTGGACACATTGCCAGCAGTCACAGACAAACCCTGCCCAGCACCCCCCACCCCCCACCTCACCAAACCCACACGTTCTCCCGGAGCCGGCATTTCCCGGGCAGAATGCGGATTGGAAGTGGTGGGTGATGCTGATTCCCTTGCAGTGACTGGCTCGGTGGCAAAGGAAGAGGGGGTCCCAACTGATTCCTGCAATACCAGCCCTTATGCTGGGGGGGGGGGGGGGACAATCTGGGGGCATCGTGTCAACAATCCAATGGCCTTTCATATGCTTCAGTGGCTTGAGGCTGACAATCTCGGCATCTGGCACTCGGCATGTTAATCGTGAGACCCCCTCATTTACATCACATTTATCTGACGCCTTTATCCAAAGCAAAAGGTTACCATTTATATGTGTTTCCTGGGACTCACAACCTTTGCACTGTGTTCTACTTGTTGAGTAGCAGGAGTAACGAGGCTGAACGTGACGCCGTATCAGGCGGCCTGAAAGCCTCGTGCTCGTCAGGCTGAGAGCTAGCAGCCGCCACCCCACACGGTCCTCAAGGTGCAGTCATTATGGATACAGGGAGAAGAATGGAAGATGGGTCTGTGTGTGATAAACTCCAGGCAGCTGTACTGCAACTGGCCACCAAGAAGCCTGGCCCACGTCCATGGCCACATCCTCACCGCTGGGCTTCTGACAGGGCAGTCTGCAGTTTGTTACTCTGCCTCTTCGGTCATGCTCGTTATCCTAGGGGTGCGATGCTGGGACTGTGACATATCACACATCTGCCACTGGTGACCTTGCCAGCGTGTAATGGCCTGCGGGGACTATGACATCCTGCGTCCTGCAGAGCTCTGGTGTCTTTTACCTCCACTGCCGTGCTCTTGTTGTGTAACTCAGAGGTACCTCTGTGTTCTTCTGTGTTCTTCCGATCACATGGACCCCTCGGCCATCACAAGCACGGCCGCTTTGTACTCGTGTGTCTGTTTGTTGGCCTTGATAGTCCTTTAATGGTCTAAATGAAGGCAGTGAAGTGTGCTGTGTGGCCACCTTCCTTTATATGGAGTATTTTCACGTCAGACAGGGTCTCCCTAGCCATCCAATCACAGCTTTGCCTGTGACGGCGCTGGAATTTCAGCCACCCCCCCACCTCCGCTGCCCCTGGCATTGAAACAAAGTGACTTGATGAAGGGTCCCACTCACTCAGGGTTCCTGACCCTGCAGCTCGCCGCCAGCAAACCTACCCCCCCACTGGAAAAAGACCACAGAAAGAGAAGAGTGTGGGGGGGGCTGCCTGGATGCTTTAAGAGCCGGTTGCCAAGAGCAGCATGAATGTTTGAATGTGGAGCTGGTGCCTTTGTTGGATCAACAGGCCCCATCGTCGGCCCCTGGCCTGTACTGAACGCTAAGGAGGGTGGGCTGTGGGGGCTGCAGTCTCTAGGGGGGACAGCAGGGGGCGTTTCACTGGGGATGGGAAAAGCCTCCTAAGTCAGGACTGACACTGGCTGTACATTAACATCAGTTTAATGACATGATTTCATTGTTTCTGTTCTCCATGTATAATCAGGCCTGTGATGTTAGTGCAGAAATATGGCTGCTCCCTCCGATTCTCCATATCCGCGTGGTTTGAAGACAAGCTGTGCTTCAGCACTCTGCTGCTTTGTTATCTGCTTTTGACATCTCACGTTGTCACGGAAGAGCGATGTTCCCGTGCGGCAGGTACTTTATTACCCACGGGGCACGCCGGTTCCTGCCAGCCCTCCACCCTGCCCCCGGCTGTGCGCCGGCACGTCCGGAGCACATATCTGCCCACGGCTGGCACACTGGGAACTTGGCTTCGCTCAGCAAACCAGTCCTCTGCTAACAAGCAGTATAGATGCTATACGATCAAAGAAGGGAAAGACTGAGTCAAGGCAGATGGGGAGTCATAGCAGATCACACATGTTTGACCCTTATAGACTAATTAAGCCAGTGCCCAAAAACCTCTTCCTCTAATTTGTTCTATTACTGCCACGATGGCTTTTTTCACAAATTTGATGGTGATCCCGTTACGGATGGGCGTGCAGATCCCCCATAGGGTTGCAATGTACTGTATGCAGAGCACAGTGGAGCTCTGAACGAGCTATCTGTGGATGAATTCCCTGTCACCCCATAGCGCATGCTCCCACACCCTGTCCCACACCCTGCCCTTACCTTGTCCCACACCCTGCCCTTACCCTGTCCCACACCCTGCCCTTGCCCTGTCCCACACCCTGCCCTTACCCTGTCCCACATCCTGCCCTTACCCTGTCCCACACCCTGCCCTTACCCTGTCCCACACCCTGCCCTTACCCTGTCCCACACCCTGCCCTTACTCTGTCCCACACCCTGCCCTTGCCCTGTCCCACACCCTGCCCTTACTCTGTCCCACACCCTGCCCTTGCCCTGTCCCACACCCTGTCCCACACCCTGCCCTTACCCTGTCCCACACCCTGCCCTTACCCTGTCCCACACCCTGCCCTTGCCCTGTCCCACACCCTGCCCTTACCCTGTCCCACATCCTGCCCTTACCCTGTCCCACACCCTGCCCTTACCCTGTCCCACATCCTGCCCTTACCCTGTCCCACACCCTGCCCTTACCCTGTCCCACACCCTGCCCTTACCCTGTCCCACACCCTGCCCTTACTCTGTCCCACACCCTGCCCTTGCCCTGTCCCACACCCTGCCCTTACCCTGTCCCACACCCTGCCCTTACCCTGTCCCACACCCTGCCCTTACCCTGTCCCACACCCTAACCCTAACCCTAACCCTGTCCAATGACCAGTCCTGCGCCTTGCCTCTGTCCCAGTGTCAAGCTGGGTCCTCCGCAGCAGGTCTGTCTGATATGACCCCCCCCCCAATACACCACAGTGGTATGTACTGTATGGATGGCTCTTCCTTCAAACTCAGAGGGGAGTCAGGAGTGCAGGAAGGAGCTGGGGGGGTCTCTAATGCTGGCCAGCCGGCAGATGGCTTCCTCGGGCATGAATCCTCGGAAGGCGAACGGGGGATGAGAGGTGGTGGCTGACCCAGTGATGCCCCCTAATCGCTGGACCACATAAACCCTCTTCTGGAGAAGAGGGGGGTTTTGACTCCTGGCTGGGAGGGAATCCGGGGCAGGAGGGGGGGGGGGGGGGGGGGGGGACTGCTCTGTGTGCTCTTTTACGGTTCCCTTTATTTGCCCTCCTGCTTATTGTGTTGGGGGAGTCGCCCCCTGCTGTGGCTGGCTGGGTTTATTATGCTGCTGGCCTGGAGTGGGGTTGGAGGGGGTCATTAAAGTTTTTTGCTCTACATTCCTTGGAGAAAGAGGAGGTGGTGGGGGGGGGGGTGTCACACACATGGGAAGTCATGCGTGTGCTCACATCTCCAAACATCTGTTTGCTGGCCGAGCCTGACAGAACCCAGCGTTGACCTGTGTGGTGCCCAAATGGCGCCCATGTAATGCCCATAGGGTCCTACAGAGGCATATCTGGCAACTTGTGGCAGAGCACTTACCCATGTGCCGTCCCTGTACCCGGTATTACACTTACCCATGTGCCGTCCGTGTACCCGGTATTACACTTACCCATGTGCCGTCCGTGTACCCGGTATTACACTTACCCATGTGCCGTCCGTGTACCCGGTATTACACTTACCCATGTGCCGTCCGTGTACCCGGTATTACACTTACCCATGTGCCGTCCGTGTACCCGGTATTACACTTACCCATGTGCCGTCCGTGTACCCGGTATTACACTTACCCATGTGCCGTCCGTGTACCCGGTATTACACTTACCCATTCATGTCCTCCACTGTGTTCAGACCCAGGGACTGAGGCCACTTTGTGTGTTCTGTGTGTTGTTCTGGTCCTGAACATAGAGGGATCATGAATTGTGGATGAATTGTCATGCTTATTTATGTTCATGGATGTGCTTATGCTTATGTGTACCATGTTCGTGCGTGTTTACGTTCATGTTTGTGCATATGCATGTGTCCGTGTTCATGCGTGTTTATGTTCATGTTTGTGTATATGCATGTGTGTCCGTGTTCGTGCATGTTTATGTTCATGTTTGTGTATATGCATGTGTGTCCGTGTTCGTGCGTGTTTATGTTCATGTTTGCGTATATGCAAGTGTGTGCGTGTTCGTGCGTGTTTATGTTCATGTTTGCGTATATGCAAGTGTGTGCATGTTCGTGCGTGTTTATGTCCATGTATGTATGTGTGTGTGCCCACGCTTCTGCATGTTTATAGTCATGTATGTGCCTATGTGTGCTTCTGCATATTTCTCTTCATGCATGTGCAAATGAATCTGTCTAGGTTTATACATGTTTATGTTCATGTATGTGCTTACGCATGTGTGTACTTGTTTGTGCTTGTTTATGTTCCTGTGTGTGTGTCTGTCTGCGTGTGCCAGCCTGGGCCTGCAGTGTGCTCTGCTCCGTTATCGTGTACCCCGCAGTGTGCTCTGCTCCGTTATCGTGTACCCGCAGTGTGCTCTGCTCCGTTATCGTGTACCCCGCAGTGTGCTCTGCTCCATTATCGTGTACCCCGCAGTGTGCTCTGCTCCGTTATCGTGTACCCGCAGTGTGCTCTGCTCCGTTATCGTGTACCCGCAGTGTGCTCTGCTCCGTTATCGTGTACCCGCAGTGTGCTCTGCTCCGTTATCGTGTACCCGCAGTGTGCTCTGCTCCGTTATCGTGTACCCCGCAGGCGACCGTGGCAGCCGGCACTCAGCAGGCCGCAGCCTCTTTAACATTTTACAGCCGTGTGTGTCTGCCCCGTGGCTGTGAGCCCCCCCTGCATAATGCAGGAGCAGCTCGCCACGCCGCCGACGCGCGCCTGCCCACTGCAGCCCGACCCGGCCGTCAAGCCCGCCAAAGCTGTCGCCTGAGGCGGCTGGGCGCTCCGTCACCATGGAGCCCTGCCAGGGGCCAGAGCCGGCTCTGCGCCATCGCCAGTGTACCTAGGAAGTGCCCTTATTACTTATTTATTGTTTATCTGCTTAGTGGGGGCTTTTATCCAAAGTAACCTAATTTAAAATTAATAATAATTTTTTTTTTTATTAGCAAAGCTATCATCCTTGAGCCTCTGGCCTTCTTAGCACTCGGAATGGTCTTTGATCAGGCACCTCTTTGATCAGTGACATTTATGTGTGGAGTCCTGACAGGCCTTTAGCTCAGAGGAGTGCAAAGGAGGAATGGAAGCATTTCAGCAGCAAGGAAGATCAGAGGTGAAAACGGCTGCTTCTACTCAGGCCGTGCACCTGCCAAGGTCAGGGCGGGGTCAGAGGTCAGGCAGGGGCACAGACTGTGATGGTGGGTAGGGCTCCTTGAAGCCCACTCTGCCTCAGCGTAGGTGTGCACCACCTTAATTGGGCGCCTTGCTGAGATGGTGATTAAAATGCATTTGATATTCTGATGAGGAGAGGTCAAAGGTCAGCCAGGGAAAGGCAGTCAGGCGCTATGGCCAGTACAGACGTAACAGGCTCCCCGTAGGGAGCAGGCCAGCGCGGGCAGCGCCAGACACCTCTGGACTCTTCAAAGCAAGACGCCCTTTTTTTGGAGCTGGTCGTGCACAAGCATCAATGGGTTCCGCTGTAGGAGGGGCTGGGGTTGTGTGGGAGAGATCACGAGGCATTTTAGGAGATGGGAGAAGCGTGGGGGTGGGGGCTGAGTCACTACTGATGTTTTATTTAGAGGCTGACCTCCTCGACACCAGGCAATATGTCAGTGGCTGCAGGGAGCAGGGGAGAGGGGAATCTGGAGGTGCCATTTTGGCTGCTTTCGGTGCATGATTGTTGTGACTGGCAAATGGTTCGGCTAAAGGATGTGCCCTCTGGTTTTTCCTGTCATCCTTCGGTAAACAGAAAAAGACGAGGGGGCAGAGTCTGGGAGGAAATGAGAGAGAGTGTGGTCTGTGGGCGTGGGGGAGGGGCATCGCCATTGCTGCTCAACGTGTCTTAAAAATCCTCACTCTGGCTATTGAGCAGTGAGAAGAGGCCAATTAGATGCTTCAGCTCCGCAAAACTCGGTGCTAAGCGCTTGAACTGTCACCGCAAAACCTTAATTAGCAGCCATGGGTGAGAGGCTGGTCACAACCCCACAGCTACTGGCAAAAACGCCCGAGGAGGGGTCAGGGGGGGGGAGAAGCGCACAGCCCAGCCTCGGAGCTGAGCGGATGGGGGGGAGGGCGCGGTTTGGCGGCGTGTAGCCGTGTCAGCGTGTTCCGTGTCCATGTGCATGTGTGTGCCTGCGCACCTCAACCTCACAGGGCAAACAAATGATTCTGTTTACTTTGAAAGATGACAGAATAAATATTTATATATTCATATTTATATATATATATATTATAAATATATATATATATAATGTTTATTTATGAGGAGTCTAGCCTTCTGGACTGACTTTAGAATGGATTTATTGTGTCTGCTTTACTCACATATATGTACTAAAACCATCTCTCTGGGTTATAATACTTTATTAGTTTAGTGTTTTAATCCTGTTAAGGTTAATTTGCTTAAATGTATTTTTAATAAAATAAGAGTAGAACTGATATAGTTTATTAAGATGATTTAATTAAATAGAAATATATTTAATTGAAGACTAAATTAATAGTGACAGTAATGGAAGTGGGGACTTTTAGGAAGAATTTGATATAATTAATGTTTATTTTCTTTATTGATGCAGTAAATGGCAGGTATTCTTTCCTCTCTCCAAACCTTATGTGGCCTTAATGTTGCCTTATGTTTCCTAGGACGGCAGTAGTGTTTTCTGATTGGCAGAATTTGCAGCAGTGAAGCATCATGGGTAAACTGGAAAGCAGAGGGCTACTTCATGGCTGTCGCTCTCCTCTTTGCCTGCATTAACCAGGGGCAACCGTGATATTACACAGACTTTCTAGTCAATCTGCTGTGTCGTTATTCTGTCCGGCACAGTGACTCTGTGCCTTTTTGAAATACCACTGGCCCTGATGGCAAGCAGAGGCTGCTCTCTTATTTGCCGTCAGGGGACTGTCGTAAATAAACAGTCCACATTGATGTTATCATTCCTGATTTACCGATAGTGTGGTGCTCACACATAATCCAGGCTGTCACAGAAAGCTGTTGAAATATACAGTCGTGTTGTACGTGTCATCAATTCAAGAAACATACGGGAACTTTGTCAGGCTTGTATTTTAATCAGGTTGGCTGCTCAGGTTTGTCGTGCATAGTGCTGGGCTGGTGCTGGTTGGTCGTAGAGGCCGGCCGCGTGCGGCTCTCCACGTCGCTTGTGTCCAGTCTTCCAGCCAGACTGTGTAAGACCAGCGCTTGTGTCATGCGCCTGAAATTGAAAATGAGCCGAATTAAGCATGAATGTCAGCATGTGTCTGTGATATTTCAGCAGCACCTTCCCAAAGTCCCTGGTGTGGCTCTCTGAGCCATGACCTAAGCTGACAGGAAGTAGCTGGAATCTTACTGTCTCTCTGCTGTATGCCACCCCCCCGCACGGATCTCACTTTTAACACAGCAGTGTTTTTTGTCCCTGTTTTGCACGCTTGAGAGGAGCTCTTAGTGGACGGCATTAACTTTTCATGTCGCGCAAGATGCCGGAATGAGGAGCATATTTGGAAGTGGAGCCGGTCTGTCAGCTCGCTTTTGACACGCCGCTGGAGACGAGGTGTAACACGCTGTATTTGTGCATCTGGATGTACGTCCCTCTTTTCCACCATTTTAAAGCCAGGAGGATCCCTGGCATCGGAATACCCAGCCTGTTCCCGGACTGGACACTGCTCACGTCCGGCTGTAGGGGGCTCTATCGCTGGCATGTTGTCTTGGCTCTACCAGGCTCCCTGCGTCTCCGCGCCACCTGTTCGCTCCCCCCAGGCGTTGCGCTGTGGGGGGGTAGCGACCCACAGCAGGACCATGTGGGAGGGGGGTGGGGAGGTGCCAGGGCCCGGGTCGCCGCCCCCGCAGGCGGGCCCATGACCAGACGGGCTGCTCCCTCCTGCTGCCTCGGTGCCGAATTCACCCCTCTTGCTCGAACCTGCATCCCAGAGGCCCCCGATTCCTTGCCTGGGGTCTTCAAAGGTGAGATCTGCTTCCAATGAGGCATCAGGCACTAAAAAGCCAGCAAACAGAACACGCAGCAGCGTCACTGCTAAGGGTGGGGATGTGGGAGGGGCTGGGATGTGGGAGGGGCTGGGATGGGGATGAGGGAGGGGCTGGGATGTGGGAGGGGCTGGGATTTGGGAGGGGCTGGGATGGGAGGAGGGATGGGGATGAGGGAGGGGCTGGATGAGGGAGGGATGGGGATGTGGGAGGGGCTGGATTAGGGAGGGGTTGGGATGGGAGGAGGGATGGGGATGAGGGAGGGGCTGGATGAGGGAGGGATGGGGATGTGGGAGGGGCTGGATTAGGGAGGGGTTGGGATGGGAGGAGGGATGGGGATAAGGGAGGGGCTGGATGAGGGAGGGATGGGGATGAGGGAGGGGCTGGATGTGGGAGGTGCTGATGAGGGAGGGGCTGGGATGGGAGGAGGGGCTTCTCCACGCATCCGTGTGGCCTCACAGAGGTAGTGTCAGGGAGTGGCAAGCCTCCATTGGCACCTCCTCATCCCTGCTGGGTAGCCGGGTCGGTATTAGCAGCCCAGATGGAGCATAGAGGAGCTGGTGTTTTTCTTAAAGGGACACAGCTCTGACCCAGTGCTCTGAGCAGGGACCGCCAGCAGGGCGCTGTGGACTCCTGATGCCCCAGACAGTGCGGCCGCTCATATTTTATTATGGAAGAGCCTCAGATTCATTATTGATTAAAAGAACAACCCTAGATACACACACCTGCCTGCGCACGGTCACTGAGCGCATCAGAGACTGTGATGAATCTGCTCGTTTCCATAAGAGCTTCCTGTGGTAGCTCTGTGTTCCCCCTTTAGGACGAAAATGGCGAGGCGGGCCGTGGAGAGAGGCACATGTGTGAGGAGTCACTAAATGACAGGCCCTGATGAAAGCGGAAGCGTGTTAGGCGTGTTGGACACGATCTGTCTGTCTGAGAGTATGTGAGAGAGAGAGAGAGAGAGAGAGAGAGATGGCAGCAGTGTGTCTGTGTGAGAGCAGCAGTGTGTCTGTGTGAGAGCAGCAGTGTGTCTGTGTGAGAGCAGCAGTGTGTCTGTGTGAGAGGGGGACAGGATAACTGTGTGAGAGCAGCAGTGTGTCTGTGTGAGAGCAGCAGTGTGTCTGTGTGAGAGCAGCAGTGTGTCTGTGTGAGAGGGGGACAGGATAACTGTGTGAGAGCAGCAGTGTGTCTGTGTGAGAGCAGCAGTGTGTCTGTGTGAGAGCAGCAGTGTGTCTGTGTGAGAGGGGGACAGGATAACTGTGTGTGTGGCGGGTTTAAGTGTCAGTCAACCCTTTACACTTATTTTATTACTAATCTAATTATTTTTAACCGTATCGTCGTATTTCTTTGTAATCTGTTTCTTTGTAATCTGTTTTTGGCAATATTTTGTAAATGTATTTATAGCCAACAAAATTTTATTCAGAGGTTGTGCGCATGTGTTTGTGCCCCTGCGTGTGTGTGTGTGTGTGTGTGTGTGTGTTTGTGTCTGTCTGTGAGTGTGTGTCTGTACAGGAGGAAGATAATAGGTATCGCGGAGCCTGGGGTTACAGGAGACAGCTGGTGTTCTCTGTTGATATTTGCCTTTAATTTGTGCTCGGTAAACCACGGTGACGTGCACCGTTTGTCCAGGGCTAGAGGAAGCCTCGCAGCCGGCCGCTGTTATCACCCCGCGCACTCCTATGCGGTGCTGCCTTCACTCTATGGGTGGCGTCATATGTGAAGTGTTTCCATGTCATGTGACAGTAATGTGACTCGAACCTCAACTTCAAATCAAAGAGGGAACCATCTCCTGTCTGATAATCTGTGATTTTTGTTACGTTTTATTTTTTGTAGAGCAGACTGGGGGGGGGAAGGACCAGACCTGCTGTACTTGGCTTTAGGTCTATGGGGGGGCATCCCAGTCTTACAGTGTATACGGTATAACACAAAATGCGTGTCCAGTGTTTACCTTTTACCTGCGCTAAGGTGTGATGGGATTTTTAGAGCTTTGGTCTTTTTAGTCTTTGTGGTCCTGTGTTGTGAGTTTAATAATCGCTGTTGCTGCAGAGCACGGCTTTCCTGTGAAAACCATTTGAACTTTCCTGGATGTGTGATGATATTCCTGATGGGGGAGTCTGCATCTGGACAGGGATTATTCTACTGTACTGCTAACGCACAACAGAAAGAAACAGAGAGTGTAGAGAAAGCACAGGAGCCCCAGGATGAAAGGGGAACGCTCCCTGCTCGGCAGGCGCCGATGCGTGTCGTCGGCTGGGGGCGGGGGGGGGCAGAAACTCTCCCTTGCTCCACAATGAGCCACAGCGGCACCGAGCTCGTTCAGGCATTCCATTGCGTTGCCAGGATGGGGTCAGAGGTCACCGACTATTAAGGGTGTTTATGGGCTCCCGCCTGATCTCCCGACCCCTTGTGACCCCTGAGTCCAGACAGAGGTCTGGACCTTTCGACCACACACGGCCACCAGCTCCCCAGCTGTGTCGCGTGATGGCTGGAAGGCGGCTGCTTTCTCCCGGGGCGCCTTCACATGTCGGGGCCTCACAGAGGATGGGGTGACTGGGTAATGAGAAATCGACACGCCCAAACGCAGAGGCAGCAGTGTGGGGGGAAAGGGGGGCCCTGCTTCTGTGTGGCTGATGGATCCCGGGTGTCTTTCACGCAGCCTGTTATCTTATGGGAACCTGTGTGTGAGCACTTCACTGAGGGCTCTGTCTGCTGTGGCCCCACCCTGCATCTTTAGGCTCCCTCTCCTGGGACTCCTGCCTGGCTTCCCGGGGGGGGGGGGGGGGCGGTCCTGCATGTGTGACATCCTCCCCCCACGTGCGCTAACAGGCCGCCATCCCATTCTTCCTCAGCCCTAAACGAATTTATTGGATGCGGGGTGATGGAGCTGCCTGTGACTCAGACCTTGGCTCCCAGTCGCAGCCCCCCCACGGCTCCCTCTCCACCAGATGTCTCCAATCCAGTGGGGGCCACGACCCAGGCCCCCTTAGCGCTGCGCTAATGCGGCGATAAATCCTGCCCTGCAACAACATTTCCTACTGCGTTCATTGACCCGCTGGTGACCTCTTGCCTCAACAACCCCGCCCCCCCCCACCTTACAAACAGAACCCGCCTCTCCACAGCTTAAAGCCCACCCCCCCAGTCTCCTCCCTGCCCCCCACAAGGCATCCCCTAGTGCTGCCACTAAGGAGTCTTGGCTGTCTGATTTGGAGAGGTGCCCCCCCCCCCCCCATCTGTCTTCATAGATTTACCATCTTCACGATTTCTGCATTTGGGGTGAATGTGCAGAACTGCAAAAATGAATATGTTGAGATGAAACAGTAAAATGTACGGATGAACTAGACACGATGGAGAATGTCACATGAATAACACAATTGGTGAGCAAAATGCTAGGAATTTTGTTATGAATATGAATTGTGAATTCCTGCCAAGATCAACAAGCATGTACTGCCGTCACGTCAAGTCAGACGCTGTCTATCCTTTGTTTATTTCTGCATTCATGACCTAAGAGTGTAGGGAAAAGATGGTGCTGCATGTGGCAGGTCAGGGGTCAGAGGTCAGAGGTCAGCACACAGATACACGGAGGGCTTTGTGCGTGCTCGGTGCTTCTGGGGAAATGGATGGGTCTAAAGAGGTAATCCCAGGTCCTGTCTGGCCCAGTAATGACAGTCATGTGATTCTAACGGGGGATGGTGCACGTGTGCTGTGTGGTTAGAGGGGGGGACGACACCGGACCTGGTAGCAGGACAATCCCAGTATTTCCTTGAAGTTTGTTTGAGCCTTTTTACACCCACACACACACACACACACACACACACTCTTGTGATCCTCATGGAGGAGATGACATAGGAAGATAAGGTCCGTCATCCAGCCTCAGAGGAAACTGCCCCGACAGCCCCAGAGAGAATCTTCCACTTAATCGTTTTTTACTCTAAATGAGGATCTCACTGTCTTCTGTGAGCAGACTGACCCATCAATTCTGTGGGGAGGGATACCAGCCACTAAGCATCCAGAATCCAGGAGCCCCCACCTCTGCCAGAGCCCCCACCTGATGTGTGTGACCCAGCGAGTGAGAGTGAGGTCAGGGTCCAGCACACACTATGCTTAGCGCTTCCTCCAAAATAACGATGCAGCTTTTAGCTGCGTCTAAGGGCCATTTCACCCCAAGACTGAAACTCGACTCTGAACTCCACACCAATCATATCACTGCACAGGAGACACGAGCACCCCGGCGATACGATTGGTGTGTGGAATTCGGTAGAAGAAAATATTTCCTGTATTGAACTGCTCACCACCAAGTCTGTGGATTATCTTGAGTAACCGGTCCATGATTTCTGGTAGGAGACGTTGCTCTCAAATGTATCCTTTGGTGCTTCCATCAGCACAGGAAGAATGATGCCATTCACTCCTACTATACTGGAGAGAAGCCCGACATTTCCAAGGCTGATATCTCCAAAACTAGGCAACTCCCAGCAGAACAACCTAGATGAACAGACAGCACTAAAGCCCATGTACAACATATCTTTTTTAATTTTGGGGTGCTCTGCCCCTTTAAGGCACCACAACCCTGGGTCCCCCTGCACACGTCCCGCAGAACCGCTTTATTCAAATTAGCGCGGAGAACCTCATTTTTCGACCCACTCCAGGTCACATATGTATCTCAGCAGGATGCGCATCGGAGGGCAGCACCGGCAGCATGATTAGCGCATAAGCAGAGGGCGACTCGCTGCACTTCATGCGGCTTATTCACAGCGACGCCGCTCCCCTGCTTTATGAAGCGGCCCTCAGCGGGGATCCGGCTCACGGCTGAGAGAGCACGCAAGGTCACGACCGCCGAGCCTCTGTGAAACTCCCTGGGTGTGGATAACAGCCTGCGAATGGATGTCAGACCGTGTCGCCGGAGGGAAACAGAGGGAAAACGCTCAAAATCGATTTATCACAGCGCACCTGCCTTTCTGCCCTGGTGAGGTGCTAAGACCTGACCATGATGTCACCAGTCTGGTGCCTGTGGAGGGGATCTGGGCACTGCTGTGAGACAGATTTTAATGCAGGCACTGGACGGGGCAGCTGCAATGTGGGGGGTCCTTTCTCGCTTGCCAGTGGACTAGTTCATTAAGGGCAGATGGGTCCTTTTTAATGAGCCTGCCAGCACTCTGAATGAGATCAATGGGCAGAGATGAAGACAGCTGTGGCCGGGTGGCCCGTGTCACAGTCTCGTTTGCAGTCTCTAGCGGTGGTTAGACATTGCCTGTGTTTCAGCACCACGCTCATGGAGCTGTTGGCTGGCAGGTGGGATGCCTGGGCCTCCTCTCCCCGGCCCGGTGGCTCCAGCCGCTTTGTTCAGTAATAGCATCCGATGACTCCAGCATCACCTCGGAGCAGCTCGCGTTCGGAGAGCCGAGATGGCAGCAGTGAACAGCGCGCTCCACCGTCTCCTTCTGTACGCCCTGTTCTGTGTGCAGCCCCAGCCTGCAGCCCCCGTGTCTTTGTCACGCCATCAGAGCCACATTTCGGGCTTCATATGCATCAGAGCCCCCAGCCTCAAGGGCAATGGGTTTTAGCAACAACAGCAGACCTTGGGCCAAACAGAGAGAACTTTCCTTTTGTACTAAAAGCATTTTTCTTTTTTTGTCGTTGTTTGTTCTTTGGCTACTGTACATGGTTGATGATGCTGTCAGAGAAGGCCTTTGGTGACCATGGCAACCGCCTCCAGAGCTGTGGGAGGGTATCACTCAGAAGGGTCAGGGGACAAATCGTGCACAGCCGGAAGGCAGGGGGGCTTCCTGGGATTCCCCCTTGGGGATTCCCTGTGGTTTAAAGCTTCCTGTATGCCTGAGTGGGCGTATTCCATAGCCTCCAGAGTGTCACTGGCAGGGATGACCTGAGGGGCTGAATGTGCAATATTTTCTTCCGTAATCGTTTATCCGGTACAGCGTCATGGGGAGGCCTGGAGCTCGTCCCGGAAAGTGTAGGGCGGGGGGACACCCTGAACGGGATCCCAATCCATCGCACGCAGGCTCACACCGTGGGTGGTTTATGGACACCTACATAACCACAGAGGGCAGAAATGGGAGTGACTGGTGGAGGTGTGTGTAACACGAGAGGAACATGCAGGCTACACACACTTACACACACACAGTCAGGGTCGAGAGGAACATGCAGGCTACACACACTTACACACACACAGTCAGGGTCGAGAGGAACATGCAGGCTACACACACTTACACACACACAGTCAGGGTCGAGAGGAACATGCAGGCTACACACACTTACACACACACAGCCAGGGTCGAGAGTTTTTGCCATAGCTTAAATCCCTTTTGGGGTGTCGGGATAAAATTAATTTGAATCAGAGGCAGACGACCTTCGCAACATGATCATTGAACTCTATGAAAATCGTGATTCATCCAAACGTGCAGATGCAAATAGGCACCTCGCTCTAAGAGCGGCAGACCAGGGATGGTAATCTCTGCTGATTCCCTGTGAAATGCAGCTGTGTGTCTCCTAAAGCTCAGCCATAATTAGGTCCTATCGCTGGAATCAACAGAGGAAAATAATTACATGAAAGCCGTCTGTTGTGCGCCGAGCTCTGGGAAAATGGCGTCCGCCGCAGGGGTCCCTGTGTCGGGGTTCTTAGTTAAATGGATCCCGTACTTTGAGAGGGAGCTTTGTGCTTAGACACAGCGTGTATGGCACACAGAGCCACGCGCGTCCCTGCCAGGTGAAGAGCTGCATCCATCACCTCCCATCAAACAGCAGAATACACAGGCCTTTGTTCTGTCGCAGCACAATGTTGTTTTGAAGCCTCAGATGGCTGTCAAATGAGAGGTGCCTTTGTTTGGTCACGTGGTGCAGTTACGAGGCATTGTGGGGGAGACACAGGGCCTCTGAATCTACAGTGGGCGGGACTTGCGTGTGTCGCCGCCTGGTTAAACCAATGGGGGATTCCAAAGTAACCAACGAAGAGTGGGTTAAACCAATCAGGGACTGAGACAACATGGCAGCTACACCTACTGGGGGGCACCTCATTTAAATAAGATTTTGTACCCAGGAGAATGTGAATACTACCGTAAATGTTGAAAGTCTGTGTTAGACATGTTCACCTTCCTGTTAACTTGTTTGTAAAAAGAAGGCAGCATGTTTTCAGAAATCGGTTTGTCATTGCATTTCGATTGGGGGACAAGTTAATATGCTGTGCCTGTGATCAGAAGGTTGCTGGTTCAAATCCCAATTCCCTTGGCTGGTAGAGTGATGTCAAGACCCTTAACCTTGATTGCTCCAGCTCTGGCTGACCCAGCTTTCTTGTACATTGCTTTGGATTAATAAAAAAAAAAGGTAAATGTAACACCAGCAAAGGCGAACTGCAGAATCAGTCCCACCAGCAGTCACCCTGCACACACCCCCGATGGGGCCCGGAAAGGTCTCCCCCTTCTGGGCCTGAGAGCAGAGCCGCGTGGGGCCCATGGCGAAAGCCTCATCTTCCGTGGGAGAAAAGGACCGTGTTACCTCTGAACAATAACAGGCCTGTGGAAGTCGGTCACCTCCCAGCCCCGTTAATTATCGCTGCAGCGATAGCAGGACAGAGGCGAGGAAGGAGGCGGCGGCGGAGCGGTGCGGGAGCATTCGGCCGCTCTCCCCTTTCACACAGCGCGCCGCGACACACGTGCACTGCTGCCTGCCAGAGCCTTTATCTCTCTGCTCTGAGGTTAAATGGGCCATTGTGTTGCCTCTTGACTGGGGAATGAGCGCCAGCCCCAGACAGTGTAGTTGTCACCCGCCGGCCTTAACGGTGGGGCAAAGCGGGGTGCTGTGGGGGCGGGGCGGGGGCAGGGGTGCCGCCTGGTCCTGCCCCGGGGCCGTCTTACTTTCCCCTCCTACATACTTGCCCACTTAGCCACGCGCATATCTTGCGTGCAACCATCAGCACAGCCTGCCGCATCCCCTGCCGCATCCCCCACAGCTCCCATTAGCGGCTGCATGTGATTGAATTTGTGTTCGCCTGGCTTGTTTAACAGGGTAGGCAACAATTAGCATTGCGCCTGCCTCATCGAATCTAGAGTCAAGCAGAGCAGGGGGCACACGGTCATGGGGGGGTGCTGGGGGGCGGGGGGGGGGGGGGCAGCATGCTCTGCATCGCTTCCCTGGCCGGCTTTGTTTAGCGGTTGTTTCATCGCTCGCTTGCACCTGCCCCTCACACAGACCCCGGCAAATCTCTCGTTCTGCCACGTAGCTGCCCAGCTCCTGTTGCACCAGGGCTGCGGTGGGGGCCTGTTACTGAGACAGCACGTGTCACCCTCCCAAGCAGAGAGTACCTCACCCTTGGCGGCTGCAGTAATGGGCTGCTGGATGGAGCTCCGATGTGACCTGCTGTCCTATGAAGGACCTTGGGGCCACGGGGAACCTCTCGAGAACAATGGGCCTCCACCCCTTTGAAGGGGCCCCGTAGTGCAACACACAGATGGTGTGTGGAGATAGCCGTCACTGGGCCCACTGATCCAAGGAAGCCTTCATAAGTCATCCTGAAGGACCTCTGTCACAAGGGCCATTTATCTCTCCCTGCTCTCAACGGCTGTTGGAACTTTTCTGCCATTTCTGCTCTTAGTAGAGCACAGCCTCGTCATATCAGCATGGACCTGGGCCCGTCTAAGCTTCACCTTCTGCGGTATTTTGTTGTCGATGGTACCAATTCGTCAGAGTGGAAGACGGCATGTGCTCCGGCCAGCTAAGCCCCCGTAAATGAGTATTAATCGCTGGCTGAAAGCATCCCTCCTATATCCGGAACTATGGATTTTCCTACTCCAGCGACGCCTCAGGAGACCACCAGCGGCGGAAAGATCCTTGAAATCCCAGCGTCAGCTAATTTGTTTTCAATAGGTTTCAATCGATGGAGCGACGGTTTCAGGAGAGCGGTAATTGTCCAAAATAAATCACTTTGCCCTTGAATGGCAGAGGGGCTGATCTGTGGGCTCCTGCGGTAAATTAGCAGGAGGGCTAACCCTCCACCTCAGGGGACGTCCTGCAAGGGAGGCGGGGGGGGGCAGCAGCCAGCTAATCAACCAGCATTTGTTGTGGAGGGTCTGTGCTTTAATTAGTGAGCAGGAGGCTCGTGTCTCGCATTCACCTGACTGTCAACCTTCTGGGCACCTCTGGCACGTCGGAATGGAGAGCTCTGTCCGGTCCGCGCCCACCGCCCGCCGTTCAGCAGATGTCTCTGCATGTCTTAATGCACGTGGACGATCTTTTAATGGTGCTGGCGCCCTGTGATTAGCACCTCGCTACTTCTCATTAACCTCTAACGAGCGCCGCGACCGGTCTCTCCGGGGCTCGTCGAAATATTATTCTTGCAGAAAACCGCGGACTCTAGAGGTGCCGCCGGCCCCATTAGCGCGGCTGTAAGTCGCTAACCCTTTCACCGCCGGCCGCTTGGGCCCCTGCCGAGGGAACTTCCTGTTCCTCCATAGCACTTCCGGCTCCTGCTGCCATCCGAGGGGCCGTGAGAGCTGCTGCTTCGAAGGGTGCTGTCCGGGTAGCCTGGAAACTAGCGATGTCACGGGTGACAGGAGCTAGGCTAGGCTAGGCTAGGCTAGGCTAGGCGAGCATCAGCTGGTTAACAAGTCACAGCGTTTGCTGACAGCCAGTCGATTTTGCCGGAGCTTTTTTGTTAACTGTGTGCTGTGAAGGAGATTTGCAGTGAAGCACAAACATTCACTGGCTACACCAAGATCTAACGGTGAGAAAATCATATAATCTAAATAAAAAATAAAAAGCGCTGTACTGGCATCTTTTCCAGAGTGGATTCCAGACTTGTGTCCCATGCTGCCTGGGATTGAGCCCAGGGCCCCCGCAGCCCTGACCAGGATAAGCAGCTAGAGGATGGATGGATGGATGGATAGAATAAAAAAAATCACAGTATATCAACACTACTGTCCCCAACAATCATAAGGATTCGAGCATCAGAAAGCTTGCTGTATATATGTGCCTGTATCTGGGAGAGAGGAATGCAGCTCATATTGATGTAAGAGTTGTATTAACTATTGTTTGTCTGTGTTAAGGTGACTCATCATCCTGCCATCAGTTAACCAGTCAGTCCTCTCCTGGTGACGCATTTCCATACGGTCGTATTGTAACTGAGGACAGTTGAGCAGTATCCGTCAGCTCATGCCTAAGAAATGCGCAGCTCTTCATCACTGCTTGTCCTGTAAGCGACTTAAAAGGAAATAAAACTAGGGGGAAAAAAAACAGACGACATCAATTTTGAGAATTTGCATGCAAATACTCTGGCCGTGTTTGATTAACGGTGAAAGCGTGAAGTAAATCTGATGGCTTTCAAGCTGCCAGTTTGATGCTCGGCAGGCTGCTGACGAGCAGCTCGTCCTGTCAGTCTGACTCTTAAACGCTGCTTTATAGCGCCCATCCTTAAAAACATGGAATTACCCCGCCCTCCTGGAAGGCAAGACACATTGCTGGCATATCTGCTTGGTGGGCGTCTGTTGTCTCTCTGCTCTGCCTAAGGCGGATTCTCTGTTGTTTGCCGACTGAGCGTGTGTGTGTGTGTGTGTGTGTGGGCTCCCGCGTTTGTGCATCCCGTGCGTCTGACAGGAGAGGCAAGCTGTTGCGGTCTCCATGCCGATATATCGATCTGAAGGGAGTGTTTTTATTGTCTCCTCCCCGCCGGTGCAATTTTCAGGCGCCTCCTCTCTTCTTAGCTGGGAAATCGGCCCTTTTGTGCCCATTTGTGCCCATTTGTGCCCCCCCGCTTAAAAGCGTTTGCACTGTTCAGGGGCGAGAGCGCGGATGTTTATTTTAATCAGTCAATCCCTAAAATGCGCTACTAAAAACAAAAAAAAGAAACCCGTATTTTGGAATCCCACGAAGGAGCACTGGGTCGTGTCGCCTGTCCTCCAACATGCCGGCCTGGAGGCGCTGCTGTCATCAGGAAGATCTATCCTGCCGTAAGTCAACTTTGAGTGGAATTTATGGAGAACCGAATATTAACGGTGTGGCCGTCGTAAATTCGATGACATCACCGCCGCGTGGGAAATCGATGCGCTGCTGGAGTCGCTCATGATCTCTCCGCCGTATCGGTAATCTCCGGGGCTAATTGAGGGTCCAAGAGGCAGCGGCTGTATATATCTCAGGCAGCCGGTGCTTTTTAACGCGCCTGTCCCTGTGACATGCTCAGCCGATCCAGCCAGCCAGACGGGAAATCGATGGCCTTCTATTCGCTCACCGAGCCCCTTTCCCGCGGCCGCCCTTCCAGAGCCGAGGGCAGCTTCCGCCCCTGAACCTGTGTCCATCTGTGTTTGGGTCAAGGGGCTGACCTGCCCCGGAATCGATCCGTGAGCAGAGATGGGGGCAGTTAAGGTTATTACAACCCACTGCATATTACAACCCACTGCGTGTCTCCATGGCGCCGGCTGTCATGTGACGGGGCCGCTGAAGAGACTCTCACACCCACATGTGCCTTGGAAGGGGTTTCGATCGAGGGAATTATTCAAAAACCTGGAAACCCCTCCCCGCCACCCCCAGACAGCCTCTTTAGGGTGATCTGCTGCCGCAGGAAGCTCATTTCATGTCCTTCACGGCCATAAATGCGGCGCCATCTCGGCAAAACTGATGATAGGAGCAGAGAGCAGGAGAGAGCCGGAACGTGACCGCGGAGCGGCTTGCGGCTTGCGGCCCATGCTGGTGGGACTCTCCCTCCTCTCTTTAATCAGCGGTACGGCAGTGCAGGAAACGCATGGCAGATCTACCGGGGGGGGGGGGGGGGGGGGGTGGATCCTGCAATGAGCAGGCTTTCAAACGAGACTCCCCCCTCCCCCAGCCTGTAAGCTGGTTATAATGGCATTAGTTAGACGGTCATTAGCGTCAGTACCGGCAGCATTACCTCCGGGGGGGTCGGGGGGGGGGGGGGAGGGGGGGCAGGCTGCATTCCCCCACCTTACTCTTCCTCACTTCCTCACACAGATGGCCTCCTTGCTGTGAGGAAATAAAAACTGACACAGAAAGCAAGGTGACAAGTAATTTCAGAGATGGATTGATTCGATTTATTGGGGACCTTTAGGATCTGGGGGCATTTGGCGCCCTCTTCTGCTAAGGGGGGAGGGGGGGCATCGGTGTGGTTTATGCAGCGTGAGGTGAGGTTATGGGGGCCCCTCGAAACGGCCACTGCCCCTCCCCAGCAGGGATTGGTGGTGCCCCGATGGAGCCCCCATAACGCCCCACCCCCGCACCGAACCTGAAGAATGGCAGCCCAGTAAGGGCACATTAGTGTGGCCCTGTAAATTAGCCCCCCCGCATTAATGACCGTTCAGAGAATGTAACTTTAAGCATGTCTGAAGCAGGGATGCCTTTACAGGGGCCAGGAGGCCAGTAAAAATAAATTGGAGTGGTTTCTCCAGACTCTCATTGCAACAGTTGGGGTGGGGGGGGGTGTCCTCTGGAACGCTCACCTTTAGCGGCTGGTTTCTCCTGACTCTCATTGCAACAGTTGGGGTGGGGGGGGAGTCCTCTGAATCGGTGGCGTCGTCCTTAATCAGCGCTAACAGGCATTATGCCCTGTTCCAGCCTCCAGGGGGAGCTGTCTCCTACGGTGTACAGCCACTCAGGCAGGGCATTCTGGGTAAGAGAGGCCAGGATGCGTGTGTCATGAAGAACCTCACTGTAAGCGAGCAGTTGGGGGGGGGGGGGGTATGGAAACGAAGTGGTGCTTTGTCCACGTCGATTAAAGGCAGATAATAAAAGGGGGCATTGGGGGGCACTCATCTCGCATCAAAGGGTCTGCCCTACTGTCCCGCTGCAGAGGACGGAGGTCCGGTCCAGGGGGGGAGGGGGGCTTGTTGAATTGAGAGCAGGACAAACCTTATTCCCCCGGCAGGTGATTAGAGAGCTGTTAACTGTGTTGTCGTGGATATGTGGTGTGGTAAGGCTGCGTGGTGGGGGGTGGGGGGGGGGGCAGGGTGATCTAATTGTGCTGCAAACTGAATTGTATACATCCGTGTGTGATGGCTAATCTCCGCCGCCCCCCCCCCCCCGGCTCAGTACACGTGCCACGGTGAGTCTGTTTGGACGCGGACAGGATGGTGACCGTTGGTTGGGGGGAAATGCGTGACTGTCAGGGCAGGAAGCAGAGCTCTGCTGCCCCCCAAGGTCCTAACGCCCTGCTGACGGCACACCATACCGCTCTGCTTCCATGGGGGTGAACCCTACACACTGCACACAGAAGCTTGTGCATAATCTGTATTAACTGTCGCTGACTCACGCCACAGCCTCAGAGTGTGTGTGTGTGTGTGTGTGTGTGTGTATGTGTCTGTATCTGTGTGTGTGTCTGTGTGTGTGTGTGTATGTGTCTGTGTGTGTGTATGTGTGTGTGTGTGTATGTGTGTGTGTGTATGTGTCTGTGTGTGTGTGTGTGTGTGTGTGTGTGTGTCTGTGTGTGTGTGTCTGTGTGTGTCTGTGTGTGTGTGTGTGTGTGTGTGTGTGTGTGTGTGTGGGTGTGTGTGTGTCTGTGTGTGTGTGTGTCTGTGTGTGTGTGTGTGTGTGTGTGTCTGTGTGTGTGTGTGTGTGTGTGTGTGTGTGTGTATGTGTCTGTGTGTGTGTGTGTGTGTGTGTGTGTGTATGTGTCTGTGTGTGTGTGTGTGTGTGTCTGTGTGTGTGTGTGTGTGTGTCTGTGTGTGTGTGTGTGTGTCTGTGTGTGTGTGTGTCCCTGCCCGATTCCCAGGCCTCCATGCAAACCGCTACACATGTTATACTGATGATCCATGACGGCTCCGGCTCAGTAATGAGCACACAGAAGCCCTCGGGCCCCTTCCTCTCTTTCTTCCTGTCTTTCTCTCCTTTCTTTCTCGTTCACCTCCCCGCTCACTTAACCGGCCTCCCATTCTGCATTGGGCAGCCCCCCCCCACCCCTGAAGGAGGCAGGCGGTCAGGGAGGATCCCCACCCCCTGGCACAGCTCTCGGTGCCAAAACCAAAGCTGGCACTGGCAGCCAGCTGGTGCCCGGCAAACACAGGCATCCATTCTGCCTTCCCTGGACAAATGGAGGGGGGGGTGTCATCTTCACACCGGACGGGGACGGCCCGGGGCCCTCCAGCGGCCATCCCTGCCTATCGCACAGGCACTTGCCCCCCTGTTTGTTTGCGTTTCCTCCGCACCGGGTCTCGCGGGCGGCTCTGTGGCGGCAGCGGCAGCGGCTCATGAATTATTTAACAGCCAATCGTGGTTCGGCTGCTTTCCCGGCTGATTTATTTTAATGATTCTCAATAAAGGCTCAGGTTACCGTGAAGCGCTCGGCACGGGGAGGGATAATTAATCACCCGGCCGAAGGTATGCGACACACTGTGGGCGGGATGCGCTACGGGTCAGGGCGCGGCGGGCGGGGCTGGCGGGGGGGCAGCCGAAACACGCCTGGCCACGGTTTAGCCTCTGGCCGGCCGCGTCCTCCACCCCCCCGCGCACGCCAGCGATACTTCATTAATCCACTCGAGAGGCTCAGTGCCTCGCCAGTCGGCATTGTGTGGAGATTGCAGGGTTTCCTGGGAAAATCCCGCCGGCTGCAGTGCGGCTCGGAGCACCATAATCAGGAAATAATATGCAGCACTAGGGAGGGAGGCGGAGGGGGGGGATGAGGAGGCAACGGCTGCTAACCGATCCTGAGTGGCGGGAGGGGGGGGGGGGGGTAATGGGGTGATTTACGCTGGAGAAGGCAGGCGGGTATTGCGTATGGGTCGTTTTGGGCCGGGCGCGTGTGGGAGCCGGTGCAGGGACCCCAGCCGTGGCAGAGGAGCCGACTCTGGCACCAGCACAGAACTCAGCCTTTGATCCTCCGACGTCCTGGGGTCCGCTGGAGAGCCCAGCCCTGCGCTCAGCAGGGGCCGTCTGACCCGGCTCCAGAGCGCCTCGCTTTATCTTGTCTTCCAGGGTGGTGGGTGGGGGGCCGGCAGACCGGTGCGAGGTCGCCCTCCCCAATCTGGTCACACCTCCGGGCTGCATGTGCCCCCCCCCCCCCACCCTGCTGCTGACAGCCTCGGTCAGGCTCTCTGGCTGCTGGGGCCGTTTATCTCAGCCTTGCAGAACGCTGTTATCGTGTTACCGCTCCGTTGTTACGGCCTTGTCATTTTCTCTCTGCTGCTCCCAGGGAGTGCCCCCCCCCCCCCCCCCCCATGATATATCAGCCCGTGGGTCAGCATGCACGGGGGGGTGGGGGGCTGCGTTTCTCAGATCACTCCGTGTGCTACATGTCTCTTGGTTGACCTTTTGTTTCTGTTTGCGGCTGAAGCGCGCAGGGGGGGGGCGTATTTACATCGCGCACACAGGTTTAAAGGGGCAGCCTCACACTGTCGGTGTGCAGCTAGCCCAGTTTAGCCCGCCAGGCCGTGCATGTGGAAATGCACATGCATACACACACACGCGCGCATAGGTAGCGAATAAAATGTAAAGTCAACAGAATTATTCCGCTGCTCCTGCAGGTCGGGCTCCCCGGATGCTCCTGCATGCTCGTTCTCCCTAATTGGGCCCCGTTAGTGTCATCCTCAGCAGGAGGGGCCAGGGGGAGACTGTGGGGGGCAGAATGTGGGGAGCGGGTCACCCCCACCTCCAGGACTCGTTTTATTCATAGCGATGGAGGAACGACACACTTAACCGCCCCCCAGCTCGCAGCACGGCGGGAGAGTGTTCTGCAATTCTCTGGCTTCCCCATGGGAGAACTTGGCGTTCTGGAGCATGGGGGCGGGGTCAGCATACCCCCCCCATGTCATGCCCACAGGCGGAGGTAGACACTACAAAAGAACCATATATGTCCCACTTACAGCAGACAGCACCTACACCACACAGCACCTGCACCATGCAGCACCTACACCACACAGTCCTACACCATGCAGTACCTACACAACACAGCAGCTACACCATGCAGCACCTACACCACGGAGCACATAAACCATGCAGCACCTACACCATGCAGCACCTACACCACGCAGCACCTACACCACGGAGCACATACACCACGCAGCACCTAGTCCACGCAGCAACTATACCTCACAGCACCTACAGTACCACCTACACTGCATAGCTAAAGGGTCATTCAAAGGATGCTTTGCACGCTGCACCTACACCATGTAGCCCCATACCACGCAGCATGTACTCCACTCAGCATCTATACCACTCAGCACGTACTTCATGTAGCCCCTATACCATGTAGCCCCATACCACGCTGTGCCTAGTCCACGCAGCACCTTGTCCATGCAGCACCTACACCACACATCACCTATACCACACAGCACCTATACCACACAGCACCTACAGAATACATCACCTACACTGAATAGCTAAAGTGGGTGTCTGCAGGAGCCGTGTCTTCTATTAGTGTGACCCCTGGCGTTGTGGAGCCACGTATTCCCCGAGCTGTGCGTAGCTGGCGAGACCCTTTCAGGAGACACATATCAGGCAGAGTAGGGTGGAAATGGTGGGTTGGGGGGCTGTGGCGGTTATTACCATGGGGGGGACCGACAAGCCACACGGCCTGAGCCACGACCCAAGCTGTGCCTCTGCTTTCTCTCTTTCTAGGTGGCTCCTGTTCACTGGACCTTTTTGGTTCCTGGGAGGTAATGAGGGGATGGGGAGGGTCTCGGGAGTACAGGGGGGTGTGTGGTTATGTGTGTTTCAGGCTTGCGTGACACCCCCTCCCACCCCAGATTCCTTGCTCAGTCAGCAGAGTTCCTGCATCCACCTAGCTGAATAAGAGCCTGTTTGGGGGGGGCAATTCCCTAAGGTTGTGTGTGTGTGGGGGGGGACATTTGTCAGGTTTTCCATGTGGAAGAGAAAGTTCAGCACCTCTCTGTCCCTGGGAGCTGAGCCGTGGAAGGGGAGGGTGGGGGTGTCGATTAATTTGGAGGCAGATAATTACAGAGGGGGGGCAGGTTGGGATATGGGCACTGTGGCTATGTGACAGTGTGCACAGGTGACAGCCTCTGAGTTCATCCCCCAGGAAGAGGAAACTGGGCTCCTGGCTTCCCGACACCATGGCGACACCCTCCCTGGTGACCGGGCATCAATCCGAGGGAGGGACGACCCTGTATAGCGAGGGACGACCCTGTATAGCGAGGGACGACCCTGTACAGCGATGGACGACCCTGTACAGCGAGGGACGACCCTGTACAGCGAGGGACGACCCTGTATAGCGAGGGACGACCCTGTATACGACACGTGGGCCTTAGTGGCCATTCTCTCTGTGTGCACTCCCTGTTCGAATATCTATTTATTCCTGGACAGATTAGTCTTTAAAAGAAGTGGCATAATAGTTAATTACATGCCTATTAGAGTGAAATGAATACCTCATCCTGAGTCCCTCTCCTCACCGTCCCCCTGCCAGGCAAGATCAATGGGACGGGGCCATGTGAGCAGACAGGCAGCCAATCAGCGGAAAGCTTTCTTCTAGACAAAACCCGCGTCTGACGTGTCATTATACGCCAGAGGAGGGCTCTGCAGATCTTTCTGAACGTTGCATTAAAATTTGCAAATAAGCTCGGAGTGCACACCGGCGGTTATTATTAGAGCCAGTCGGAGGCTTTTGTTGCTGAAAGGCTTTTTGTGTCTCTGCGATGACATGTTTTAAAGTCAGAGAGGGGAAAGAACGTCTACTCTGTGCTCCTGTCTGATCGTCGACTCCATCATCTCGAGGGAGCTCTGTGCGGAGGGTGGGCGTGTGCGTGTGTCTATCATCACTGCTGAATGGTCAGCTTCTCTGAGGCGAGCCAATCCTGCACAAAGGGGGCGTCTCAGGTAGCCCCGCCCCCTGGACACACCACAACGTAAACAGGCCATCAGGAGTGTTAATACTTCTTCCGGGTCTCCCCCCGACCCTCACGGCCCCCCTCACCTCCTGGGCTGCTTTTCAGCCCCTCCCACTGGGAGTCTCCTCACCATGCATGCTCACCTTTACCCCTTTGTTTGCCGCGTTCGGGGCGTGTCTTCTCGCGGCATCTCCACACCACACACCTGTCTCCAGGCAGCTAGCCACAAATTTGGTAACCAAATCAGACATGCATTACGGAGCTTCTGACTTGCCGTGTCTTAATGTACAGCAGTTGAGGGCGGGGCCCCGGGCCCCGGGCCCCTGGTAGAGCTCTGCAGCACTGCCGTTGGGGTGGGGGGGGAAATTTCGGGAATCGGGGTGTGTGATTTGCCCCCCTCCCATTTCCCAGGGGATATGACAGTTTGACACATCGACTGTCACTTCGCCGCATCAGCTGACCGGTCAGAATCCCCCTCAACCCCTGTCATGTGTCCTCTCCCCTAATCGTTTTTTCTCTTTTTATTCCATGCCCCCCCCCCGCCACCCCCCTGGCTCGGCGCCCCTTCTGGCTCCTCATCGTCACCCTGCACAGGTGAGTACCCCTTTCCATTCTGTTATCTCACAGCTTCCTGGGTGCCTTAACAGGCCAGCAGAGTGCAGGGAGGTGTTCCCCCACCTGGAGGGGGAGGGGTGGATACACCCTGGCTTTGAGGACACCGTGTGGCATATCTTGCCTCAAGGCCCGTCCTGTGGGCCCGTGCTAACTGATGGTCTGTCAGCGGGGGGGGGGGGTAGTCGAGGCGGCCTGGATCCCCTGCAGCAGGTCTGCATCTTAGCCACCATGAGGCGGACCTCTGATAGCCCTGCGGAGGAGCTGCTCCAATCTCCTGCCCACCATGCTTCCTCTCAGCATTGTGGGACCTGACAGCTATGCTTGCACACCCCCCATGAGCTAGTCTGCCAGTGTTAGAGGCTCTGTGTGTGTGTGTTTGTGCGTGTGTGTTTCTGTGTGTGTGTGTGTTTGTGCGTGTGTGTTTCTGTGTGTGTGTGTGTGTTTGTGCGTGTGTGTGTGTTGCATTGTGGGGACCAAAATGATAAAAACCTATTATTTTGACATGGTGGGCACCATTTTTTCTATCCCCTCAAGGAGAAACTGAATTTTTAAAAAATATGTGACTGCATGGGGAATGTATTTTGTTTGGTTACTTATGGTTAAGGTTAGGGCTGGGTAGGAGTTAAGCTCGTCATTGCTGGGATTAGGGTTTGTGCGTGTGTGTGTGTGTGTGTGTGTGTGTGTGTGTGTGTGTGTGTGTGGGAGAGACTGAAGGGGAAAGTCCTTCCTCTCAAGAGCATCTGACAGGAAACAGTAGCCTAAATGAACAGGAGCCAGGTGCTACAGACAAACAAGGCATGAATTAGTGATGGGGACCATGCCCCCTCCCCCCCATGACACAGCCCTGGGGGGGATCCCAGCACACACACACACACACACACACACGGCGTCCCCCGGAGGTGTGGCAGATGCTCTCTTGTGACACAGCAGCGGCTCTGATCCCGACCCTGCCTGCTGGTGAGCGGCTCTCGCTTCTCACATGGCCTGTCTGTCCTTACGGGCTGCGTTTGTGTCTGTCCCTGTGGAACCGGCCGTGCTGCTCCGTATTTACAGCACGTATTCGCCCTCTCCACACAGCACGCCCATACGGTTATTACGCGCTGTTGTTCACAGCGTGTACATCATTGTAAATGTATCCGCCATTTGCATGTGGTTACTGCCTAATGTGTGAATATGACTCTGAAGTCATTAGTAGTTCTGCGGTTACTGGTATGATATGAATATGTAAAGATAACGGTCCTGCTCACTTCTGCCCTTTTCTCAGCCACTTGTGATTAAGTGATTTTTTTTATTTAGGCATCACAACAATCATTTGACCTCTGCAGGAGTAACTGCGTAATTATTAACGTGCTTAAGTGCGGTAATGAATTAGCCTGTGTTAATTGATTTATTTATTTTTTTCGCTGCTGCCTTTATTTTAGCGAGTAATTAGGCCTTGTTGTTGTTTGGGATGGGGGGCAGTCTGACTGCGGGGAGAGGAGGTGTACAGTTATCTCACCGGAGGCGCGTGTCTGCCAAGCTCAGAGCCACACTAATTGGCCCGGTATTGATATCTTTTAATCCGGGACTCGGGGGAGCTATTTTAGTTATAGATGTAAGCGTCGGTTTGCTAATGACGCCGGATGATGCCCGTAGACTTCGCCTCTAATGGTTTATCGACCGGCAGCGTGGTCGTGATTAAATTTTCAGACACGGGCGCGGCGCAGCGTGGGACGTTGGTGCGGAAACAGTCGAATTACCGCCGTTTTGTCCTATTTAAAGTTTATTTTTAGATTTGTTACCGCCACGGGTACGGCACTGGGCTGCTTCCGCGGCTGACGTCAGCTGGGCCATCGTCGTCGCTGTCGCCTGGGGGGGTGGAGACGCGGGAAGGGGCTGCTGTGTGATGGCCAGGCCGTTTGGCAGGAGACGGATGAGGAGCGACACAAGGGGGCATCAACACAAGGGAAAACAGGCTTCTCTATCGTTCATCACAGAGCAGGGGTCTTCATCAGGCAGGCACATGGTCAGCTCCTGGGTCACATGACAGGGGACCTCTGATCAGTGATGTGTGAGTGTTTGACAAACCCGGTGCTGCAGCAGCTCAGGTTGTGATGCGCCTCTCAAAAGGACTATGGATGATTCCGGGCACTCGGGATCCGGAAATACCCCCGGGCACAGGGGGGAAAAGCCACACACGTGCGCACACTCACGCACACGCACACTCACACGCGCACACTCACACACGCACACTCACGCACACTCACACACGCACACTCACTCACGCGCGCCCAACAGCAGCGGGTAGGCAGCAGGAGGGGCACACAGATCAAAAGGGGGGCGGCATCGTCGGGTTACCAAGCTGTTACCCCTCCACACACCCTCAATGGACACTCTTATTCTCAATAGGCTTGGATCAGTTCCCTTGTATCAGTACCCCCCCCCCCCGACCCTGAGGTGAAAGGAGCAATTAGTAGTGTTGCTAAGAGACCACAAGCCTCACGTTTCTGTAAGCAGGAATGCGGAGCTGCATGTGACCGGTGGGGTGGGGAGGGTCAGCAGTCCTCCTGCTCTTCTGAGGCCACCGGGTCACAGAGAGCTGGACTGGGGGGTCATTGGGCCGACGGCCAGTGTGCAAGGGCAGCGAGCTGGGACCAGCTGACCTCCTCCAGGCCTGGTCAGACCGCATATAGCCTCCAAACCTGAAATCCATTCATCAGCACCCCACCCGCACACCAACGCCCCCTCTGTACTGGGATTAACATCACATCCACGTGTCGCGTATCATAGATAACGCACACCGCCGTAGGCAGCGACACCATGGTCACTGTGACCCCTCCTCAAGCTGCAGTGCCTTGTGGGTAAAACGTCAGAGAGCAGAGCCTCTCGCTGTGGACAGAAAGACACGCGATGCAGCTACACTTATATCAGCAGCTGTGGAGACAAAGCAGGCGGGGGAGGGGGGGGGGGGTTGGAGCTGGTTTTGGGCTCCATTTGCAAATCATGAAACTTGCATGAGAGACAAACCCTGGTGGATCAGCGACCTGGTTAACCGCGCCGTGCCAGTGCAGTGCCGCACTCCTCACCTACGGCATGCAGCCCCCCCGCCCCTTTCCACAGGGCTCATATGACGTGGGAAGGAAAGGTGTGTGACACCCCCCATCTGCTGGGGGGGCGGGGGGAGGTGCGTACCTCTTTTGCCTGTTCGATTCAGGTGCCTGTCACGACCCCCCCCCCCCACATCACCCATGCATTAGGCTGGTGAACCAGGCCCCCCTTCTTCCCCTCTTGACACCTCGACCCCAAACTCAACCCCAAGCCGAGCAAGTTGTTAGCATCTTTTTTTTTATCTGAATGTTGCGTCCCCCCCCCCCCAAACATATGTGAACAGCTTGCCGGTGTGACCCGTGACTCTGCTCGCCAAATGATGGAACCATAATTACAGGGTTATTGCTGCCTCTGCTGATGGGTAATGACACATTTGCAAATTAATTCTTTGAGCTTGGCTACAATTAGCATATGGAGGGAGATTTACTTGCAGCCACCCCTGGAGTCATTGGGTAATCAAGAGCAGAATTTAATAAGAAGCCACGGGGGGCCCGGGGGGGTCAGCTCAGTTAATCATCTTTTGTTCGTGGCGCATGCACCCCCAGATCCCCTGATTGAGCCCCCCGTTCGTGACATGAGCGTCCCCTCTGATTTTGGAGGGCTTAATGAAGCGGATCAAAGGCGAATTTGTCAGGAGGAGAAGGTGTATCGAGAGGCGGGATCGATGTCTCTGGGTGGAATGGGTCCACAAAAGCGCGCTCAGCGAACAGATGGCACCGGCTTTATGGGGGGCGCCGCTCTTTAACGCGTCAAGGGTTTGTGGGGGGGAGGGGCCAGAGGCAGCTTTAACCTGAAGATCCACCTTCCAGGTGAGGATGCAGCTGAGCAGGCCTCCTCGTTAATGCCACTGCCACTCACGGGGTCCCCTAACTGACGGAGGGCTGTGCGGATGCTCGGTGGTGCCGGAGGTGGGGTCGAAGTCCCCAGCATCGCCCCACCCGGATCACAGGAGCAGCACTGTGCGGACATGAACGCTCGGGCTCTGGCTAAGAAGGGTAGCTGCACACACACACACACACACACACACACATAGACATGCAGACACACGCACACATACACACACACACACACACACACACGCATGTGTAGGGTAAACATATCCTTATGGGGACCGCTCATTCATTTCAATGGGAAAAAAGCTAACGCTAACTATGGCAACCTTAACCCCTACCCTGCCATAACCATAACCATAAGTAACCTAACAAAATACAAGAGTTTTTGCATTTTTAGTTTTTTCATAGCAGTCACCGATTTTTATAAAATTGAGTTTTCCCTTATGGGGACCAGGAAACCGGTCCCCATAAGGGAAAAAAACAGATATTTATCACGTTATGGGGACATAATGTCCCCATAAGGATAGGTAAACCCACTTGCACACACACATAGACATACACACACACACACACACACACACACACACACATAGACATACACACACACACACGCACACACACACACACACACACACACACACACACACATAGACATACACACGCACACACACACACACACACACACACACACACACACACATAGACATACACACACCTATGTGCGTGTGGCTTCGACTGGGAGGTGAAAAAAAGAAAAGAAAACAGACGTGAGAAACGGGAGAAATCCCAAATGCCCCCCTCACATTTCCTGCCCCCCCCCCCCCCCGGGTGCCGGAGGCAGATTAAGCGCTGTGTTATCAGCTCCAGGAGCTGCCAAGTAAGATAGAGACGGCCGCTTCCATGCGATCGGGGGGAGGGCGGGGGGGGCACAGCCACTTTCTAGATAGCCGACCCTGGTGGCCCCCCCACCACCACCATCCGCCATTTCTGCCAGCTCTCTCTGGGCCCTTTCTAGAACACTCCCTCATCCCATCTCATCAACGGCCCCTGTCTAGGGGAACCATCTGCATGAATACACCCCCCCAGGCTCATCCTGTGGCTGAAAGGGGGTCTGTCTTCGTGGGGCAAGGGGGCAGGGATGTGGGGGCATGCTGCTTGCATGGCACTTGGGTTACTATCCCCACGATAACCCCCCCCCCCCACCCCACACACACACAGCCATCAGGCCTGTGTAGTTGAGCCAAGAATTTATCCTGAGGATTTATCCCCACGCCCCCTCCCCGGTGAAGCATCATGGATTTGGTTAATAATGTTGTGCCTGTTTCAGGGGGAGATGCATTATGAGTATTAAGGGTTACAGTCCTTTACTCATTGGCTTTTTAATGTAGCTGATGCTCTCGCTCTCACATGCGCTTTTCCTGTCTCTCTCTCGGGCCGAGCAGAGCGAATCGATTAGGCTGAGAGAGACCCGGGGGAGTCTGCAAACCCATTTCTGGGGTGTGAGACATCTCCGAACCCGGCACACAGGCTGTTTGGGCGTGTTCCTGGCAGGCGGGGGGACGGCTAAGGAAAGCCCTCCTAAATAAGCCTTTGATCTGCAATTCTGCTCCCCCTCCCTGCTGACCCCCTCTTCATCCAATGAGACCCCCCCCCCCCACGCAATCTCCCAGAAGGCAAAGGCAAACGAGGAAGTCCAGGGTGAGAGAAATGCTCCTGCTTGGAACGCGGCCGCGGTGCGGTGGGGGCTAAGTGGGTGCTGAGAGGAAGGAGGCCTCTGGGGGGCGCCCTGCGCGCAATATGCCCCCCCCCCTCCCCGTTACCCTCCCCCCTTGCCGGCTCTGCTCTGCTCTTGCCTCTTTCCTCTGTGACGGATCCCCGGCCGATCGCCAGCTCCTGAGCAGGATATCAGGCGAGAGAGACACCGCAAGGCACACATGGGAGCCAACTTTCAACCCCCCCCGTGTGTGACGGGGGGAGCAGGCATAAAGCCGGCCTCTCATTTCCAGTGCTGCTTCCACAAGGGGAGCTTTTGCTGCTCGCGTTTTCTCCTTTCCCACCTCTTGTTGTCTAATTGCCGGAGGAACAACCTCCCTCCCTCTCTCTCTCTCTCTCTCTCTCTCTCTCTCTCACACACACACACACACACACACGCTCCCCCTCTCTTTCTCTCTCTCTCTCTCTCTCTCCCTCTCATACTTTGTCCGGGAAGCCTTTAGTGCTCTGAAAGGAGGAGATGTCTCTTGTGAGCGGCGGGCGGATTGGATCAGCGCGGCGGCGCTCAGGCACTTGCTCGGCGGCGCGGCGTGACTGAGGGGAGTCTCAGCAGCGGATTCCCGGCGCCCGGCAGAGACGCTCGCTGTCATAACCACTGACAAATCGGCAGTCAGTCCGTCACGCGGGACTCCGGCTCGCAGATAACGACTCGCGTGTCAGAATCGATCACGGGCACCCTACCTCTCCTCCTGCCTCCCTCTCCATCTCTCCTTCTTCAGCCCGTCTCTCCTTTACTCCTCCATCTGTACGCTTCTCTACCGAGCCCACCACCTCGGCAGTCCGCGCTCGTCTGTGCCGGGAGACCGTGGCGTGACGCGGCAGAGCAAGACAGGAGACGAGGAAGACAAGGTGGGATTGGAGGACGGAGCCAGAGTCTTCTTCCGGATCTCACATTTTGGGATGTCGGGATAAGGCACAGCCCCCTCCGCCCCGGCTGGAATATTCGGATTTCTGTCTCTCAGTGAGGAAAAGGAAGCACTCTTCTCTAACGGTACTTTTTGGACTTTTGTGTTCCGCCCTACTGCCCCCCTCGCCGGCTCTGAATCCGGATCCTGGACGGGAGCTGGAAGGCGAGCTCCTCATACAAGCTTTCGTCAGGTTTGCGAGAGAGAGCCAGGACTCCTCCGGTGACCTTATCCTGACACACACACACACACGTGCCTGCAGGAACGCTCACTCTCACGCGCATACACACACACACACGCAGGCTCCGCTGGGATTCGAGCCGGGCTGCTGGGGGCAGCGGGAATCACCCCTGCCTGGCGCTGGGCCGTCTGTCCTGGTCTCGCTGGTCCCTGGCCGAGGCACAACCCCCCGCTCTGAAGTGCTGAGTTTGAGTAGTGATCCACACGGACTGGCCAACTCCCAAAGCCCTGGCAACCCCACCAGGACCGGCTTGCATCTGAACGTCTGTCATTTCATCTGTTCCGTGGCGATTACAATGGACCTGTAATGGAGACCATGTTTGGACTCAAAGCGCCGCTGTACTACCTGCCAGGTAAGCTGTCCTGGGGGGGGCGGACAGAGGTCGGCAAGCGGGCGGGGATTCGGCTCGCATTGAGGGGGGAGGGCGCAGGGTGTCAAGAAACTTTTGCTTTGATTGACAGGTGCTGATTCATTAGCACAGGCTGATGGTGTGCGAGCCGTTCTGTCCTGGGGGGGGCTTCCCTGCCTCCCATTTTATCTCTGTTACAAGCCCCTGAGTGGCAAACTGTGTTGTACTTAACGGCGATTCAGCGATTTAAACTCGGTGTGCAGTTACCTGGGGCTTAAGACTCTGATTATGCTGCACTGCTGCCAGGTCACTGCCAGCTGGGGGGGTAATGGGAGATGAGAATCCTGTACCTTCACACTTGGCCGGGGGGGGACACCGGCTCAGAGCTCACCTCCCACACTTCAGGGCGGCCGGAGGCACGCGAAGCCTGGTCTGGAGAGGTGCCCGTTGAGCAGGCATGTGCCACACACGGTGTCTGTGCACCTGACTCACCAGAGGGGGGCGACAGTGAGCAGGAGAGCCGGGGATGACACTGGAGTATTTATGAGGCCCCGAGGGTTGCGGGGCCACGGGGTCCCTCTAAACATGAAAGAGGGTTTCACACACGAAGGTGCTCGTACACGTGCTGTCAGTGCACATACACGCCGCGTGCACATGCGGGGTCCAGAGGAGAGCGTGTGCAGGGCCCGCTCACTCGCACGAGAGGCCGTGATTGAGGAGGAATCACACGTGTGTCAGCAAGCAGCCATTTCAGCTGCCCTCGGGCTGCGGGCTGCGGGTGCGGTGATGGGGAGGGCGAGCCGGCTCCCGGTGGCGGCTGCAGATGGACTTTCCTCCTTGTTAGACACCTGTGGTCAGACACCTGTGGTGAAACGTGGCGAAAACCAAGCAAGGTGATGATGGGAATATACAACCCCCCCAGCGAGGGGGGGGGGGGGGGTGCAGAATGTGAGTGCAGGGCTGGGTTATGCCCAGGGCGGACCAGTACTAATGTGGGAGCAGAGTGCCTGTGACCCCCCCCACCCCCCCCGAACGGAGCCGGCCATAAAGCTGACACTTTGTGCTGGTGAATTATTCATCTTTTACCACTAGCGGACATCGGAGGGCAGGGATGGAGTGCTTTTATTAACAGAGCAGAGAGCTCTCTCTCGGTGCCTTACCCATGCTCACACGCCGTGCGCGCACACACACTCTGCACACACACACACTCTGCACACACACACACTCTGCACACACTCCTCCGACACAGCAGGCATTCCAGGCACTCATTTGTGCGACATTAAAACACCCCGTCTACCTCCTCCATGTGGTGACATGGTTGTCTGTCACACCCTGGTCATCCTTTGGTCCTGTCAGTATAGCGCCTTTCAGATCACAGTCGATCCGCAGTGCAAAATGGAGACAGCAGTAGTGTTGCTGGAACATAAAGGCAGTGTTTCCTAATCCGGTCCTTGGGGACCCACAGCCGGTCCATGTTTTTGCTTCTTCCCAGCTCCCTGCCAGACAGTCCACATTTTTGCTTCCTAGTAGAGAGCTGGGAGGGAGCAAAAACGTGGAATGTCTGCAGGTTCCCAAGGACTGGATTGGGAAACAATGCATTAAGGAATACCTGAAGAGCAGAATCAGACACAGGAAGTGTCCGTTACTTTCCTTGTCGGTGAGCCTAAGCCGGACAGGAGTACTTCCCTTCTTCCTGCCAGCCACGGCCCATGAAAGCGTGTCACAGCACGGCTGGCGCGCAGTCGCCGTTGCCATGGCGTCGTGGCGCTCGTCATGTGCCCGCGCTAACGTAGCGGCGGGAGGGCGCTTTCAGTCGCCGTGACGATGCGTGCACAGCAGTCCTTCATCAGCCGAGCAGACGCACACCTTTGGCGGGTAAAGCAGCAGGTAAACAATGTTCACGCCGCACTGAATAATTCACAGCGCGACCTGAACTGTTTCTGAATTATACATGTGGCCCCATCAATGATTAATGGGGGGCGATTATGGCATCTTTATACCCCCAGACCTTGGCTACCGAGCGGGTCCGCCCTCGGAGCGACTGCAAGGGCCGCTCGCGTTTACCTGCCTGCCCCCGCCCCCGCCCCCCAAGACCCCGCCCTCCCAACTTACATCCCTGCTTTTGTCTTTCCGCTGGTGAGCAGCAAGCTTTTGCCGATTGGGCCCGCCGAATCGGAAGGCCTGGCGTTCCCTGCCCTGCTTGCCTGTGCCGCCACCGGGCTCTGCGGCAGCCAGCAATCCCAAAACGAGGTGCCAGCTGCCGCCTGTCACTCCAGTCCTTTTAGCAGCCACCCCCAGCCCCCCCCCCCACACCCCCTCTGCCTGCCCCAACTCCCTCTCAGATCAGGGCCATGACAGGACGGTTGCCGGATGCTGTCCTCAAGGATAGGGGTCACGACCATCACCCTTGGTGCCAGAGTCTGTGGTCAGAATGTCCAGCGCAATGAACACAAATAACTAATAATGTATAAATGGTTTGTTTGTGTGTGTGTGTGTGTGTGTGTGTGTGCCGCTCTCCCTCGCCCCCGCGCCTGTGTCCCCCCGTCCGCTCTCCCTCGCCCCCGCGCCTGTGTCCCCCCGTCCGCTCTCCCTCGCCCCCGCGCCTGTGTCCCCCCGCCCGCTCTCCCTCGCCCCCGCGCCTGTGTCCCCCCGTCCGCTCTCCCTCGCCCCCGCGCCTGTGTCCCCCCGTCCGCTCTCCCTCGCCCCCGCGCCTGTGTCCTCCCGCCCCCGCGCCTGTGTCCCCCCGCCCGCTCTCCCTCGCCCCCGCGCCTGTGTCCCCCCGTCCGCTCTCCCTCGCCTGTGTCCCCCCGCTCCCGCGCCTGTGTCCCCCCGCCCCCGCGCCTGTGTCCCCCCGTCCGCTCTCCCTCGCCCCCGCGCCTGTGTCCCCCCGCCCGCTCTCCCTCGCCCCCGCGCCTGTGTCCCCCCGCCCGCTCTCCCTCGCCCCCGCGCCTGTGTCCCCCCGCCCGCTCTCCCTCGCCCCCGCGCCTGTGTCCCCCCGCCCGCTCTCCCTCGCCCCCGCGCCTGTGTCCCCCCGCCCGCTCTCCCCTCTCTGATCTGCTCATCGCCGTGGGTCTCCAGACCCAGCGCTCTCTCTCCCCTTCCCCGTCATTCACACGCAGAATTAGCTCCCCGCCTGCCTTCCAGTCTTACCCGCCGTTGCCTTGGAGACGGTGTCAGACACATGCTAGTTTTTCAATGATTATTTGACAAGAAAAAAGCAGAGCGTTAAAAAAAAAAAAAAAAACTGGGGGAAAGACAAGAGAGTAAGGAGAAGGGCAGCCTAATTACTGGGGGGGGTGGGGGGGGGCAGCGAGCAAGATGGGGGGTGTCACTGCCCTGCTGTCATCCTCATTTCGTTTTTTAAAGCCTAAGGATAGAAGGTGACAGCTGAGGTGGCCAACAAGCCAATAAGGCTCTATTTGCTCTGTCAACGCAAAATGGACGACCTGTGGTGGCATTATTTGAATATGCATGAGGGTGTGTGTGTGTGTGTGTCTGTGTGTACGTGTCTATGTGTGTCTGTGTGTGTGTGTCTGTGTGTGTGCGTGTCTGTGTGTGTCTGTGTGTGTGTGTGTGTGTGTGTCTGTGTGTGTGTGTGTGAGGCCCTCTCTGAGCGGTGGCCATATGGTTGCTTCTCGTGTCGTATTTTGATTAAATAATTAAAGCGGCTGTGTTTTCTTGACATATGAATGGAGCAGAGATGTTGGTAATCCAGCGGGTACAGGGGAGGGGGGGGGGGTCACGACTGAATGGTAGAACCATCACCTCAAGCGGCCCCCACAGAACGCATCTCATGGCACCGTGGCCGTTTACGGGAGATGTGGCATTGTTGCGGTGCCTGTTGGGTCAGCCGGCCCTGGAGTCAACCAGTGATGGCAGGACAGGCAGGTTAGGGAGGAGCAGAGAGGAGCAGTGAGGAGCAGTGAGGAGCAGGGGGCCTCAGGACATGGAGCAACAGGTGACAGGCAGCCATGTGAGGTGGGGTTTATGGTGGGGGGAGGTGGGGACCTTGCAGCTGGTAAGCCCTCAGCCTGTTTGCTTAGTGTGCTTTTGTGTGCCATCCCTCTTCCTTCCTCTCTCTCTCTTTCTCTCTCCCTCCATCCCTCTCCCGCCCTCTCCCTCCCTCTCTCTCTCTCCCTCTCTCTCTTGCTCTCTCGCTCCCTCATTCGCTGTGCTGGGAGGTGTGGGCAGCGGGGGGCAGTGCAAATGTCAGAGGTACAGGAATCTGTGGGGCCCCCAGACAGACAAAGAGGCTGGCGGTGGTGGGGTGGGGGGGCGGGGAGGGCGGTCGCGGGGGTTAAACGGCTCTGGTAGCAGTGCTGGGAATGCGGCAGGAATAGCCTCTCGCCTGAAGCCTATCCGCCAGCCACCCTCGCCCTCCAGGGAGACCAGGAACACGCCCCCCCTCCTTCCCCCGTCCCTCAAATAATACCCCAATTATGACGTAACCTGTGTTGACCTTGTCAGTCTGCTTGTTCAGCTTTAATGGCGTCGTTTCATCAGTTTCTCTTCAGTATTTCCTTACACGGGGTACGAACCTAAAAAAAAGATTTTTTCCATAAGTAAATAAATGAGAAAAAGCTTAACAATGTGGGCCCACCACACATCGCTTCAGAGACACCGCGGGCATCACGGGCATCACGGGCATCACGGGCATCACGGGCATCACGGGCACCGATTCCTGCTCAGGCTGCCTCTGTGTTTCTGTGCCCTGCTGACGAGGAGCACTGGGGTCTTTGGCCACTTTGGGGGGGGCTGTGATCTGGTGTCACCCCCCTAGCAGAAATGTATTTCCGCAGCGGCTGTGTGGAAATAGCCTTTTGGGGCTGCTGGGGGGGGGGACTGAATTCTGGGATGGAACAATCTAGAAGCACTCTTAGGTTGGGCTGGCGCTGCTCAGAAGCGGGCCTCCTAGTGAGAGCCGGGATTAAAAGCGCAGATGTGGGTACAGGGAGGAGCGGGCCGTGTTCGGAGCGGACGGTGAGGACCATCATGTTTGCCTGGCCTTTCCTTTCACTGGCTCTGTTCATCTCCTTGCAGATCGATTAATTTGTGAGACTAACAGCCCATAAACTCGGTGGGGAAGGGCGCTTATTTTTTTTCTTAAATTAAGCAGTGAAACGCGGAAGCCGTCCATATGCAAATCGTCGTCAGTGATTTATGTTGTTTTTTTTATGTCTTCCGTGTGGTTGTCTTTTAAACCTCCCGTTTCTCCTCTTCCTTTTCATTTTTTTTCCCCTGTCGTTTTTACGTCTCATTGTCTCGGTGCCAGCAGCAGCCGCTTTGAATGAGGTCTGCATTCCGGAAAGATCCGCTCAGAGCCTTGGAGCCCACGAGGCTATCATTTGCATTTTCTTTATGCTCCACAATGTCGTGCATCCAGAGCTCACCGCAGAGCCCGGCGAGGGAGGGCGCGGACGGCCACACGAGGCTGGAATGTTGCTCCGCGCCGACTTCCGTATCGCGTTCCAGCGGTGAATTTGTGGCTTGTACTTCTGGGGAAAGGAAATCTGGGAGATGGGGTGGGGCGGTAGCCCTAGGTTATATAGAAGCAGTTTGTGGGAAATGGCCATCTCTGTGAACAAGTGTCTCGTGCTTCTCTTGTTAGTCAGCGAACACCCAGGATACCGTCCTGTGCGGGTGCCTCACACCTTCCTGGTCCCGGGACAGCACCACGTGACACTGTCTTCATCACCGTTACAGCTGCCCTCACTCATTTTGTAGAAGTGACAGATTCTCAGCTGCTAACGCAGTAACATGGGGCAGGGCCAGATGGGTCTTGCTGTTCCACGGCAGGCCACCAGGGGCACCCTGGAGGTGCCCACGATGCTGGGTACCAAAGTAGGAATCAGGAGCGTTGCTGAGAAGGACCGCAGTCAAGCGGCCACACACTTTCAGATCTGCGCTTAATTATCCTACACGAAGATAAAACAGGCCTGCATGCCTCCGGTGGCATTATGACAAATTAACCAATGGCTTAAAGCCCGCGAAAACGGCCCCGGCCGATCGACTGGAATTGATCCGGAAATGTGTGGAGGGGAGACGTCGGGGCATAGAGAGGGGGAGCGGAGGGGGGGGGGTTTAGGCCCGAAAGCGTGAGACAGAGGGAGCAGCTGAGAAACAGAAGGTAGGAAAGTAATGCTTATAGGCTTCCTTCTCTAATTAGGTCCAAATGCTGGCAGAGGAGAGATCTACCACCCCGCGTGCGAGGAAATGGAGATTTAGGGACGTTTCAGAGAGCTGGCTGCCGCAAATCAGTGGAGGCCGCATTGCTGAGCGCCTCGCAGCCTTCAAAGCCCCCCTCACAGCGGTCAGACACTCCTTTCTTCCCCGCTTCAGAACGCGAGGCTTGTAAGTTAGATTTCCTTTTTTTTTTTTTGGTCGTGAGCATCTGTCACGCCGGTTATTAGCCGCAGACGCATGTTCCAGGGAAAACCCAGCGGACAGACGCCGCTGCCCCCGGACCCTCCTTTGGCTGCGTGTGGCTGCGGACCTGCTGCTTTACATGCAGGAACATGCAGGAACATGTCTGTTTCCATGGATGCACTGGGCATATGTTCACATGGGGGGGTACTTTCTTAGGTCTGAGGTCCTGTCTTATTACAGTCTGGGCCCCAGTGCCAGACCAGCCTTCCACCATAGCGATGAAGGGGGTCTCAGATCTTAGAGAGCAGTTGAGATGCAGTTTGGCGCTTAATCCAAAAGTGCAAAATAGCGTTAAATTGCGAAAAACATCTGCACAATATATACATGTACACAGTGAGCTCTGTAGTGGATGATGCATTTGTGTTCACACCCACTCTGCTCTCACACACCCAATGGATGTTCATTCTTGCAGATTTGAACTCCGCCCACTCCGTCCTCATATCCTATAGGCCAGGTCTACTCGAGGCTGTTTGTTGGGATTGGCTGACTTTATCTGCTCGACCGGCCGTGACTGGCCCTTTTTCGAGACACCCCTTCGCTTTGAAACCCTCAACGCACATGCATTTTGTTTTTTCTTTCACTTCTCGTGCGTCACACTCAGCTGGACAAGTCGTAACAAAGGAGGGCCCGTCATGGTGGAGGTGGCCGCGTCTCTGGGGGTGACCCGTGCGTACCGGCCCCCTCGCCCTGCCTAATATATGCCCATTTTGATGCGCTTCGTGGTTGGCCTGCTGTTTTGTCGCGAAGCTATTACCAGCCGTCGATCTAAGCAGTGCAAACTGTGACATTTTCCAAGCATGAAAAATCAATTAATTCTGGGAGAGCGATTAAGTGCACGCTGCATTTTAATAATTTCCCAGGAAAGCTGGATCCCTCCCGCCCGCTCCCCTCACATGAGTGACATTTTTTTTCTCTCTTTTGGCAGGATCGCGCTGTATCACTGGGCCGCGGTGATCCGTCTCGTTAATATCGCGGTGTGGCGCTGACGGGATCGCGGAGGGCCCTCCTTTGCCCCCGCGGTGTGGCGCTGACGGGATCGCGGAGGGCCTTCCTTTGCCCCCGCGGTGTGGCGCTGACGGGATCACATTCACTGGCATCACTGCTGATGTGGCATCACTGGTTAAACCGTAAGGGTCCACATTCCGGCAATGGCGGGCACCCCTGGGGAAGCCTATCCGGGCGGATCCAGTTCCCTTCGCCATCTCGTGTATAAACAGCGGAACGGCAAAGTAGTACCTGGGTGAGATAACACTGTGGGCGGAGTCATGTTCAGACAGGGTCCTCACCGCACACCAGGGACCAATCCCACGGCCTCCTTCTTCTCCGGGTGCGTTTGATCTGCGTCCCACACACACACACCCCCCTTCCCTTCCCCCTCCCCAATGGAGGCTGCGTGATGCGGCACCAGAGCAGCAGATGAAAGCGCCGGACGGGCAGCTGCGTCCCCCACACTCCTCCCGGCTTTGAGGAGAGATGGCAGTCTATTCCAAGCCCAGGGGCGGGGGATGTCCATATGGAGCTGTCTGTGTGCTGACCAGGTGATGGCGGTGGTGCCCAGGCGAGACAAGGAAGGGCTTCCCCCCCCCCAGCCCAGGATTTGGGGGCCCTTGTGAGTGGGGTGGGGAGGGGGGGGCGCTGGCAGGCAGGAAGCTGGCATATGGAGGGTAGGTTGGCGGTTGGGCTGCACCTGCAAAAGCTGGCATTGGTGGCAGGGGCCAATGGCACACTGCCGCTGCCCCCCCCACCCCCCACGCACCCCTGCGGCCTGCCTCCCCTTTACTTAATATTTATGTTACCCTGCTTCCAATATTGGTCCACCAGCAGTATTTGAGTCCCCAGTGGGGACACACACACACACACACATGAACATTAAAAAGTAATAACCTTCCAAGCTCCCCCCCCCCACACACACACTCCTTAGCTAGCCATACCCCCCCTAAGCTGAGCTCCAGCCCCCGACCCCAGACGTCACAGAGGAAATCGGGGGAGACATTTCACCATCAGAAGCAGGAGGCTCTTCACACGTGGCCACTCAAACATGAATTAAATGGGGGGGGGGTAGTTCTGACTGGTGAAACCAAGCCTTCATTTCCTCATATAAAGTCGTCCGCTTTGCCATATCGGATTCACTCACAGTGTGTCGTCTTTGGAGATGAATCGATGTTTCCCACCTCAGAGGCCGGGAGTGTGTGCGCGGCCGGTCAGTAAGGAGGTGCTGTGAGATGCTGAGATGTTCCCTCAGACCACTGTGGTAGTGCCCTTGATGGGAATATCCCAGAATCCTCCTGGGTTGGTCACATCACATAAGAAGTAGAAGCTGTCGAGTAAACAGCTTCTTCACCTGACAAACCCACGTGTCACAGGGTACCAGGAACGAGGGGGGGGGAGCAAGAATAAATCATCAGCAACATGTTCATTCATACTGGGGGCTAGAAAAACCATATAAACATATAAACAAACAAATGGAAGAAAGAGTATTTAATTAGCTTGAAGTGTACCTTTGCTAACAAGCCGTTAATTAGATTTTATTTTAGAAGCATCCCATTTTTCCTCCATGTTGCATTTATTTCCATTTGTAACAAGCAAAAGAGTCTGAAGTGCTTGTGAAAAAAAAAACAAGCAAGAAACAAGAAACAGTACTCGCTCCGTGGTCCACACTGCACACGCGGGCCACACTGCACACGCGGGCCACACTGCACACGCGGGCCACACTGCACACGCGGTCCACACTGCACACGCGGTCCACACTGCACACGGGGGCCACACTGCACACGCGGGCCACACTGCACACGTGGGCCACCCTGCACACGTGGTCCACACTGCACACGCGGGCCACACTGCACACGCGGGCCACACTGCACACGCGGGCCACACTGCACACGCAGAGGTCACGGCTGCAGCCAAACCTGAACAGCTTTCCATTCCTATTTCCATGTCTGTTTCCATTCCTGTGGTCAGGGACACGGGCCTGTAAACAATAAGTAACACCCCCCCCCCCCCCCCCCATTCAGAGAATATGTGACGGTGGGGACAGGACGGGGGACCTCGAGGTCCCTGTCCCATCTCCATGGTGACCCGGGGACCCTCCGCCCGTCCGTGTTGGTGAGGTGTCTTGTGCCGAGGTTCTGCACTCATCCGAGCCGCTCCTCCCTTGTCTTTATGCAAAGCAGCAGAGCGTGCAGGCAGCCTACCTGCCGTTTGATCGGCAAACAAAGCTTCGGGGAGAAAAACGCTGCGCGTTTCATGCCGGGCTTTTTTTTTTCTTGAACGCCGCGCTTCCCCCGCCGTTTGATTCCGAGCAGACGACGGAGGGACCGAATTGGCTGGGAAGTGCCTGGCCGGCGGCCCCCCCATGCTGAGCCTGAAGAGGCTAAAGCTGTAATGAAGCATCGAGAGGCCCGGCCTGCTAGCAGATGGCACCGGTAATGGTGAAATGAAAATACATGCCGTTAGAAATTTGCCAGTGTTAATCTGTCCTCCCAAGGTAAGGGCCCCCTCCTGCCGGCCCTGCCCACGCCATCTGCACACTCGTGAAGTTCATCAAAGTGGAGTTCACTACACGCCGGCGGGTGCGGGTCGCGGACAGGCGGCGCGCTCCTCGCCAAAGTGGGGCCGCGGCTAATGCCCAGGCTCTGCCGGTGCCTGCCGCGCCACCACAGCGCCCCCATCAGCGTGTCGCGAGAGGGGGAGGAGCTCAGGGCGACCCAAACGTGCTCCCAAACGCCTCGCTGTCGCCTCCTTGTTATTATCCCATCTGGCTCGGCAAGCGGGAGGTCACACTACTACGTGCCGGGCACGTCTGTGGAGGAGGGGTGGCCCGCTGCCCCCTCCTTCTTCACGGATCCTCTGGCTCAGCTCTAAACTGGGCTGTGGGGGGGATCAGAGGAGGAGTGTCAGTCTGGCCTAGATAAGGGGTGTCTGCTCCGTGATGTAACGGGAATTACAGACGGCGTCACGTGTCATGAGGGGTTTTTAGCCCCATCGCACCTCCCTGGGGCTTCAGAAAGGCTGATGTGATCTAAAAATGGCCTGTCGGAAAATCTGTGCAAAATTTTTGTCTGTAAATGGAAGCTGTACGGCTATAGTGGAGCGTGACTCGAGTTCAGACGTCTGACTTCATTAGACACCTAAGGTACAGGTTTTTGTCCAAACCCCCCAGCCACATCCTGAATGCCCCCCCCCACCCCACAGTCCCCTCTTCTGTCTCCCCACCTTATCCTGCTTTCACCTTTTCTCTGCACCTTCAGCAGACACCCCACCCTTCATCAAACTCTGAGTCCAGTGATGCATCAGGGGCACAGACTATACATATCCCACAATCCTTGGCGGCACGTTGGCCCCGCCCCTTGACTCTCACTTAGACACACACCTGCAGGGACATCTTCGGAGTTCATACGCCTACGGGTTGGTTGTGACTGACGGTCGGTTGACCAGCGGGCGGTGACCATGCCGGGTGTGGTCTACACTGAGGTCTGCAGAGTAGCGCCCAGGCTCACCCCTCCCAGCGCCGAAATGCCCTCCACGCAGAAGCTCAGTTACTCTCCGCTATGGAGGTGCCCCACATGCAGCACGGATCCATCGCTCTCCTGCGAACGCACTAATGTCTCTATTGTCCGTGTCCCTGCTCATTTACTTATTGTTGGAGGTGCGATTATTCGTTAGCTTGGGGAGCGAGGGGGATGATTACTATGTTCGCACTGTGCTTTTTTAAGGTAATTTTGTCCCCTTCTCTGAAGAGAGAGTCAAGTGTGAGTTTTTTTTTTTTTATGGTTAAAAAGATTTCAAAAGCCTATATCACCATTATGTCCCCATTCAGATGTAAATGAGCGACTGCGGAGGCTAGAAACCTGGGTGTAATTTCACCTTCTAGGGCCTTTTTAAAAAATGAGACGCACACGTGCATCTGAAGGAGAGGCGGCCCACACTTCTAGAAGGTTCCTCGCAGAGCGAGCGGGGGCACGGCTGCGTGACAGGGGGTCCACGTGCTCGGAGCGCACGCACGGCTTGCACGCGTCTCGCCACACAGCGGGCGCCATGCTTTCTACTCCTTTACGCAACACCTGGACTCGTCGCCGGCGGCAACACGTGGAGAAACACGGGGTTAAAGCGCATAAACGGGATTTCAGACTGAGCCGGTCGTCAGGGTGAACAGCAGCCGCCTCCCCACATCGGTACGTTCATCTCAGCGCCAGGGACCCCCGTGTACTGCAGTGTTTAGTGCTGAGCTGCTCTAACGTCCAGCCTAAGTTAATCGCTAACGTGACACACTGGTGTGGGCGCTCAGAGCTGCCACCTTGTGTCAGGGGCAAGTCAGTCTTCAGTATTTCTGCTTTCAATGTGGCCGAAAGACTCAGATCATCTCGGCCTTTATGGAGATCATGGGACGTGGAAGCAGCTCCCCTCCAGTGAGTGACTCCTCGTCCCCATCAGGCAGCAGGCGCAGTTGCATGATGGACATATGAACTACAATGCATATCAGTGGGATCCTGGGCTGCCTTTCTCTCCCCCTCCCGCCGTGGCTCTACCTGACTCCCCGGCTGACATTTACCTCCTCTTTGGAGGACCGGCTACAGGCGCAGGCCATGAAGGAGATCCAGGAGGAAAATGTCACCCAGATTAGGGCCGTAATAAGCAGCCGCACCCACGCATTTCCATTTATAATTCCCATCCTGCCCAGGATGAGAGCACGGATGCAAAAAGCCGGCTTGTGTTCACACGTAGGTGCTCCCCCCCCTTGGCTGTCAGTCAAGCCAACAGGGCCAATAGGAGCGGCGGGCTCTGTGGGGGCGGACCGCTGCGTCTGTCTGCTCATGCGGCTCGGTGTAAAGACTTGGCGGGGGGGGGGGGGGGGGGGCGAGATGTCACGGCTGTTTAAAAAGGGGGGTTGGAGAGAGACCGCACTGCTCCTGTTAAATACAGTAAAAGGGAGAAAACCATCAGAAGCACAGTTAAATGGAAATCAATGAGATTAGCCCATTAGCATGCGCGCGAACGCAGAGTGCTGCTCCGACATCCGCTGCGGCTCCTGCCACCTCCATTAAGGCCCGATCAGCAGCCCCGCTGCTTTTGTTGTTTTCCACCCTGCCTGTCCCCTCACTCTGTCCCTCTCTCTGTTTTCCCTTCACTCTTTCACTGTCGCTGTCCCCCTCTCTTTCGTTCCCTGTCTCTCTTCCTCCTCTCCTGCCTGGCTCTTTATCATTCTCTGTTTCCTCATCTCTCCTTCCACTCATCCTCCCTTTCCCTCATCTCTATTCCCTCCCTCCCCCCGTCCCCTTCCTCTGCTCTCCTCTTTTCCCTCTTTCAGCCTTCCTTCCTTCCATTCCCCCTCTTCCTCACCTCTTTTTGCTCCATCCCTCTTCCCCTCCTCTGCCGTTCTCCCATATCCCTCTTCCTCATCTGTTCTGCCCCCCCCCATCTCCCCTCCCCCCACGCGTGTTATCATTCCGTGTGCAGTCCCCCTGCAGCAGCATCTGACTGCCTGACAGGCCAGCGGCAGGCGTGATGATGGCGGGTAAATAATGTTCCCGCCAGTCTCTCCCTGCAGCAGGTTGGCTGTCCTGCATCACCCCTGCCCCCGCCCTCCCTGGCTCAGCGCAGGCACCAGAGGCACGGAGGGGCCGAGCTAACAGCGGCAGGCAGGGGTGAGGGGTCGCACCGGTTCACGCACACACGTGTGATCTGCGATTTAATGGCTACGCTCGTGACCCTATTTGCATAATCCACATAATCACTCTGATGTTAATTGCCAGACAAGTCTGCAAAAGATCATGTGGTTAAGTGGTAAATCATAATTAGATAAATAATTGGTTGGGCCATAGCAAGCTGCTTTGTTTTTTACCTGCCATCTGTTTGGAGATAGTGGGGGGGGGGGGGGTGGCCAGGCGGAGATGTGGACCACGGAGGTAGAAAGGCCCGACCCGTTTGGTGTGCCGCAATGCTTTTGTGCGGGGAACAAAAATCGCAAACCTTTTTCAGGCCCAGTAAGCTTGTCCCCCCACATCTTTTCCCACTCTGCCACTTCCCTCTCTCACTCTCTTTCTCGCCCTCAGTCCCTCAATCTGTCCTTGGAGGCTTGGAGCGTCTCGGGGACCGGGGACCAGGATTGGCGAGATGGAGACATGCTCCACTTCTGAGTTAACTGTCTGCACTGTGTGTCCCTCACACCGTTCATCTCTAGGGTGCTAAATCATAAGATGGGGAGGGGGGGCAAGGACCTTGAGGGGTAACAAAGGGGGGTGGGAAATGGAGGTGGAGCACAAAGACAAGATTAGCTTGAGACTGCGCAAGCTTCATAGACCACAGCTCTGAGTCGCTGACATGCGTGTTTATATGCCGGTCAGTTTGTCCGTGTTTGATAGCCTGTTATGTTTATGTTTTCATGAAAAACGTGACATCTGTTCCCAGGGGGGGCTACTTAAAAATGGTCATTTAATCTCTTGGTAAAGAGAGACACAGGAGTATAGGAGGCTTTGACCTCTGGCCCATGACCTCTGACCTCACCAGCAGGACACAGCCAACACAGCCTTGATCAAAGGTGCTTATGGGTGAACTGCAGCCCCCGTACTTTCAAAGCTCTGTCACTTGGAGAAAGAAAGCCCTGGGGTCACAGACACCCCCCCCCCCCCGCCCCCGGCCGAGGGTTTGGGCTGGTCCGGGGGGGCATTTGAGGCACACAAAGAGGATAAAGGGGGGGGGGCAGCTTCACAGTGCGAGAGGAAGTGTTTCATTGTCCCTCACAGGGGATGAGAGCACAGACCCAGAACTTGCCTGCATGACGCAGTGACGGGAGCCGTCCTGCCCTCTGCGGATGTGAACTCCCCACACCACACGTACAGTGAAACGCCACCCAGAGGCCCAGGCAGGAATCACCCGCTACTTTGACAGGCCTTGCAGTTGCTGCCAGGCCACAGATTTTCACCGTGAGGATCTGCGCCAGCTGGCCGTGACCAAGTGCATTTATTCCTGGGGGAGGTGAGCGGGTCGATGCGCAGACTCCTGCCCCTCTGCCAGTCACGTGACACCACATGACCTCCCCCCTGACCTGGGGCTTGCCCTGGTTAGCGTCAGTACTGGGATGAGCGACCTTCTCTGCCAGAGCACTTCATCTTCCTGATGCACTGTTCACTGTGGGCTTCTTCCTGTTTTAATGTGAGTCAGCATCCCATCAGCCTGTGTGTGTCATCTGCAATGCTTAATCCCCATACAAACGCAGCAAATGCACAATATCCATCAGTGCTTAGCCTGGGGGGTGGAGGGGGGGTGACCGAGCCCCCCCCCCCTTCCTGAGGGACCTCAGTGCCCCTCTACAGGAACATTTAATCGCCACAAAAGCTGGTGTCCTGGATGTAGGCCTTTGTGGCAGGTGACACTGGGCAGATGAAGGGATCAGTTCTTGGGGGAGATAAGGACCGTTTGCTGTAGACAGAGGGACGTATGGATGCCATTCAGTGAACAAAGTGGCTGTTGAGGGCACAGACCCTCACGGTGTAGCCGTGTTGGTAGGTGTGTTGAGGGCACAGACCCTCACGGTGTAGCCGTGTTGGTAGGTGTGTTGAGGGCACAGACCCTCACGGTGTAGCCGTGTTGGTAGGTGTGTTGAGGGCCAGTCTCTCACACCTCAGAATCTGCATAGGTGTGCATTTTCTAAAAGACACGGTTCTGGGAAAGCGGCGCTCTGACCTGCTGGGGGGGGGGTCGGTATCTTTGGGGCTGGAAATGTAACCTATCTGCTGACATCATACTGCAGGTGTGACCCACCCCCACCACTCGGGGGGTGCCTCGCAGATGGCGTTGCTGCTCACGGTCATGTTCCACACACCCCCCACCCCCCCCGGCATGCGGTTTCTTGGACAAACTCTGTGTGGTTTCTGTGGAGACGCAGTGGAGGGGGTGGCAGTGGGGGAAGGCACTGAGATGCCCTTTGCTGGAGTGTCAGTGCGTGGCGGCCAGTGGCGGGGTGTCGGCACGGTGACGGCAGGGGGGAGGGCGCTGACACACAGCAGTGGGGGGCAGCTAACAGATGGAGGGCACTCAGGGAGGGGGCGGATTGTGTTCGGGGGGGGGGTGGGGGGGCTTCTTCTTCTCAGCAGCTATCCAACCTCGCCTAGCAGTTATCTGATCCTGACTCACAGTTGGGGCACAGGTGTGGAATGCATACTGAGGCTATGCATGGCTGAACCAATCCGAGGAGGGGGGGGGGGGGGTTGGCCAGTAGGGACAGCTAGTTGCCAAGAGCTATGGGAGGCACATAAATTAGTGAGCCTGGTCCTGATAGGTTGATGACTTCCCTGCCAATCAAATAAGGTGTGGCCTCACCCCCGTCCACACCCATGTGACATACCTGCCCAGCACCGGCTGAAACAGGGTCCGATTGCCGACTCTTACAAGGAAATAATCTCCTGGCCCTTATCTGAGTCCTGTGTGGTTTTGACTCCTTGTTCCCATTCGCTACTCCTTTCCTCCCCCCCCCCCCCCATATAGTGACTGGACCTCCATGACTGCCCAGCGCGGACGCTGTCCTGGGAATACTCCCTATTTAGCGCGCTGTCTGCACAGTGCCGTCATGCCGCTAAAGCGTGTGATCAAAACAGCGAAACGGTCCCAGCGATTGTGCAAAAGAGGAAGGGGGTGATGTGGGGGGGGGGGCTCTCGCGTTCGAGATGGTGGGGAGATCGTGTTATTATTGAGACTGTCAGGTAATGATTAGACGCCTGTCTCTAATAGAGGAGTGTATCGCTTTAATTGTGTTTCAGTGGAAGGGAGGAATACATTTAAATAATTAGGATCATGAGCTCACAGTGAAAACCACGGTGCTTTCAGGCCCACCAGTAATCAGCCGTGTGTGTGTGAGCGAGTGTGTTTGCACGTACACCTATGTTCCTTTTGTGCATATTTCCCGTTTTCGCAGCATACGTGACTCCCTACCTGCCCGCATCTCACTGAGCAGCAGAGGTTGCTGGGAGCAGTGGAATAATGCAGAAAGGAGGCTTTCACTACTGTCATTTACCAAATCAATGGTCCATGTCGGCGTGATCGATGGAAAGGCTTATGAAAATTGAAGAGCCTAATGGACAGGTCAGCGCCTTCGGTAATGCTGAGACTCCTCAAGCTATTTCTACTACACTGGTTAATAGCCTCCGCCTGCGTTCCCCTTTTAAGCCCAAATTGCGAAGCATAAAGCAATAAAGTTGCCCAGAAACAAGGAAGGTCGGGCTAGAGGAAGATAAGAAACATTAAGTCTGCGGGAGAGCCGGGATGTGGTCACAGATTTAGAGAGAAAAATTATTAAATGGAGGGAGAGAGGCAATAAGAGAAAGAGAGAAAGGGATATGTAGAAGGGGAGGTAGGAAGAGGGACAGAGGGAATAGACAGAGAGGGGAAAGAGGAGGAGGTACACCGTGGTAGGTAGTGACAGGACGAGAGGAAAGCAGGGAGGCAGATGCTTTGGAAGACTTTGAAGCTCCTTTCTGTGCCTTCAGAATCAGCTGTTCGTACCTGTGCGGCCGGCGCAACGTCTTCATATCACAGACGAAAAGTGAGCAGCGAAGCTGATAGGCTGGGAGCCTAGAGAGGGCCACAGCGAGGCCTCCTATTGGTCACCCTGGCGGCCACAGCACTTTGGAAAATTCACAAGCTTTAGCGTGGGTTTTGCTCAGAAAAAGACATGTCTGGACCATCTGTTTTTCATCTGGAAGTTCACTGGAAGCGCTCCGATGTATGTTAGGTGCTGTCGGGGGTCAGGGAGGCCAGTGATTTAGAGGGAACTTGGCCAGGGACTGTAAATCCATCCTACGGTAAAGTGGTATCTCAGGCACTTTGTGGTGCCCTTAGCTGTCGACCCTGATGGATGGGGTCCGACCACGCCGGCCCTTCTTTGATTAGCTTATGTTGGCTGTCGTCTCTCTTTCTCTACGGCACTTGAAACCTGTTTTCCGACGTTCCGACAGGAGACGATACAGAGACGGTAAATACGGCCGCGATGCAGTCAGACACATTCTGCCTCCTCGTTGAGATGAAGGCCTTTTCTCTTCCCCTGCGGCTTTTGTTGGCTAAACCAGTACCGGGAGATGCTGGATGTGAACGCGTACATCCCACCAGAGATATTTCTGTGGCTCCGCTTCGCCCACCAAGGCTGCCGTTCGACACCGAGCCTCTCCTTCTCATAAACACCTCCCAGATGGGCTTTCTCTGCACCTCCTGGGGTGACAAGGCCTTGGGCACTGCTCAGGCCTCACGTTGGACCTGGGACCGACATCTGTGGGACTTCGCAGTGTATGTGATGAGTAACTGTAATCTGTGGGGTGGTTGGTAAGGGTGAAGTCACACGTAGGACGTGTACCTATCTATGACAGCTGTGGGAAGCTGTTGTGTGTCCCCACTGAAGTGAAGCAGAGGGTGGGGAAGCTGCGGGGCATGAGGAGAGTGACCATACAGCAGCCAAAAGGCTGAAGATGTTGGGGGGAGGGGTGGCAGACAGAGAAACGCTCCAACAGTAAGTCAGCTTCCCAGCTATTCCTCAGAGCCCATATTTGAGTGGAGATTCTGTAAGCATAGTTTATACATCATCCTATTATAAAAATGAAGGGGAAAAAAAAACAGTCTAAAAATAAGCCGCCCCCCCCCCGGAGAGTGATGTAGCACCGCACACTCCTCCCGTTCGACCTCCGCGAGGCTCCAGCACTCGCTGCCCTCGAGGCCCCAGGGCCCAGCACAGGCTCACCTTGACACCCAGGCTCACCACCCCCCCCCCCCACTTTGTCTGTTCATTTTTGTTTGCTTTTTCTTCGTCCGCCCTGTTCCCCGGCTGCGGGCCTTCGGGGACGCGTAGCTCTGACCCCCTACCCCCCCTGGGACGCCGACAGACGGAAGGTCGCGCCCAGCCCGCCCCGGGCCCCGGCAGAGGGGTGCAGGGAATGTGCCTAGCCATAAATCACCCCTGCCCCTGCTGTCCGGCCCGCCTTCCTGTTGCCACGGCGGCCGCCGTTGTCACCGAGTGCGGGAACTCATCTAGCGGCAGATCTGGGGGGGGCGGGAGGTAATGAGGACTTGTATTTCCCGGCACGGGAGAGTCTGTGGGACGAGTGTAACGGCGGTAACATATCCAATATTAGCCGTTCGGTAACTCTGCAGTGGATCTGTGGGTGGTCCTGTTCATGTTGTGCACTCCCATAACGGACACGTGCTCCCCGTGGAATGGGGAGGGGAAGGCAATGGGCCCTCGGTGTCGCCGTCAGAACTTTGCTGAGTGTGAAGTTAATTGGATCCCAGCTCGACAGCCACTCCCAAGTAATGTTATGTGATCTGGCAGCGGGTGGGGTTAGGGTTAGGGTTAGGGTTAGCAGCATGCTGGGATTTAACACGCATGCTGCACATGACCCAGTGCAGCATAAGGATATTGATTGGACAGTCCAAAAAAGTATATATGTCTTTGAGTACTAAAGCGTGGAGACGCAGCACGCTCAGGGGTAAGGAGTGCCCCCCCAGGCAGATCCAGCCCGTCTTCCAGTGGCCTACAGACGAGACACCCTCAATAACGAGTGTCACATTTGGTGACATTGAAGCGTGACGGGACCGGACTCCGGGCATGTGCCCGCCCCCCCCCCACCCCAACTCTTGCCATGGATTAAGGCCCGTCCACTGAAGCTTACAAACACACCCCTCCCATTTCTAATGAAGTAATTACTCTGAGCACAAAAATAACCCCCCCCACACCCCCCCAAACCAGCTGGTCACAATTTATAACCCAGTGCGTGTGCAGATTGAAGATGGTGAGTGGGGGGGGGGCAAGCAGTCACACAGAGATACATCCCGTCCGCCTTCCCCTCCGCCCACCGCCCCGTCCTCTGCCCTGTCAGCACATCGCCGCCCCCCTCAGGCAGCCTGCGGCATGACACCCCCTGCCCATTAGTGTCCTTCAGCCTCATGTTCCCCCCCGGCTGTAACGGGTCTAGAGTTGACGTTCACATCTCTGCTCCCGCTTATCACCGGCATGAGCAAGCGGCACGGAGTCCTTCGTGGGGGTCTGGTGCTGCTCACTCGGTGCTGAGTGACCTTTTAAAAGCATAACCCTCAATAAACCTTAAATAAGGTCCCTCAGAAGGCACCCAGCCTTAATGAAATTATATTGAATGGCATTAACTCCTTTGTGTTTATTCTTATTTTACACCAACTCGAGGGGGGCGGTCACCACTTCAGCCCCCCCCCACCCCACAACCCACTGCCAGATACCTATGGCTGCATGATGACAGAGGTGGGGGTAGCAGCCCCCCCCCAAGCCTGACAGAACAGCAGAATTAACTGTTAATTCCCCTCACCTGTCTTTGCCATTCCTCATGCAACAAACTGTCAGTGCACCTCTCTCTCTCCACTCCCCCCGCCCCCCCTACTGTGCTGTCTTATGAAGGAATTGGCCAACCCCCCCCCATCCTCAGGGCTTTGTAGACCTGCAGGCTTCGGTGCGGCCCTTAAACACCCCCTCTCCTTTTTAGCATACCTTTTGCATTCTAATTGGCTGTTGTTCCACAGGCATGATTTAATAAGAGTGCTGGAGGCAAAGTGGGGGCAGTGCAGAGAGCTGCCCCCCCCCCCCCCAGGCCTCGAAGGGGCCCCTGGGGGCCTTAGGCTTTTTGGTATTGGCCTTCCTGCATGTCCTGTCCCTGTTCACATCATAATGGGATGTGCAGGAAGTGAAGTGTGTGTGTGTGTGGGGGGGTCTTTCTCTTTTTCTCGTGACTCCCATAGAAGCTAAAAGGTTTGATGCTTGTTGCCTGTACAATGAAAAAATAAGGAGCAAAATCCTGAAATGTGTCCCTTTCAGCACAGGAGGGGGATTCAAAAAGGAAGTTAAAGGAGGCACTCTTTTCTCATGGGGGGGGGGGGGTGCGCACATGCTTCCAGAGAGCTTGTCATTCCTCCCCTTTCTTAAGGCACAGCAGTGAGCAGGGAGGGGGGGGGGGGGCGACAGGCAGGCAGGGGGTAGGGAGGAAAGCACAAGATGAAGAGGAAGGAAAAAAGATCTCGGAATTCAAAACGTATGCAAAACAGCTGATTAGAGGCGGCGTGCAAACGGAGCAGGTGTGCGCAGCCTGCGCAGACCCCTCTGTCTTATTAACTGAACTTCAATTAGATCATGCAAAGTCCTGCCTAAAATATTAACTACTGTTAATAATATTCAGTAACAATATGAGTAATGTAATGGTATTAATGGATTAAACAAAATACTCACTATCAGTATGTCTATTAATATTAAACAATGCTTGTCTTCCGGGGTTATTTAGGAATATTTTCGAGGCTGGCCAAGTATGCAAGATGTTATTATTTATCTCAGCAGTGTTTTGAATTGTAAATGGGGGAGATTTGGAACTGCAGTGGACCCCCCCCCCCAAGGCAAACAGCACACAAAAGGAGCAAAGCAGCTGGGGGGCGACAGGACAAAGCTGGAGACGAGGCGGGATGGGGGGGGCGGCCACTTACACCTGTTCATTACCCTCGATCTTGCACCGCGTCACCTAAAGCTGTGATGCCCCAACACACACACATACACACACACACACACACAGACACACACACAGCACATGATTATTAAATCCTAACCCTAAATGACCCCCAGGCATCTGAGCAATTAAAACGTAAAAACACAAGAAAAAGAAAATGAGTTAAAATGCAGTATTTTTAATAAAAGGGCCTAAGCTGACATCTCTTGTGGAATATAGAGGAAATCATGTTACCAAGGAAGCGTAAATATACACTGTGATTATATAGATCTTGTTTAAAAATCCCAGCCAGCCATCTTCACTTTCTGACTGTAATATGAAGCTGTATTTTTTATTTTGGGTTCAGTACAGTTTTACTGTATTTCTTTGTTGGTTACTGTGCTGCTTAATAGGAGACGCTGACAGTTTATTGTTTTTTTTTTTTACTGGCAGAACCACATGTCCATTCAGGCACACACGTCCTGGTTCTGTTTCTGCCGCTGGTACCATCACGGTCCCGTGGTGGCCGCTTACTAACAGCGAGCCGGTGTCCCAGCATCCTCGCTGCTCCCCCCTCCCACATGGAATCTGGGGCCGGCAGGCTGAAAGGGGCCCCTGTCCCCAAGCCGTCATGACGCCCGGCTCGCCGTTTTGTCAAGGGACCTTGACTGTTTGCTCTTCCCTCTTTCCTGGTCTTGGTGGCAGTCTGGCATTTGCTCAAAGGCACATGGGAGGAGTTGAGGGTGACTGGCTTCACTTGGCACGGCCTCAAGCCCAAACCCACGAGTCGTTGCTTTTTTCCCCCTCCATCTCAAGTCTCATTTTACCTTCTTTTCCACGGGTCACCGGGAGTTAAGGACCTTATCTTCATTGGGGTCGCCGGCCGCTGTCAGGAATGCACCTCTGCTCGAGATGGAAGCCCCCGCACTGCCTTGCACATCCTGACAGTGAAAGGAGGGGGGGGGGGGGCTCTTCAAATCTGCTGGGTTTTTTTTGTGTCAGACAAAATCCCTGGAAAGGCAAGGTCAAACCCAGTGGGAGAAGGTGGGGTTTCACAGAAAGGCTCTATGAAAACAAGCCTCGCTTAAATTTATCTCATGCCCCTGAACCTGAAAGGGCCAATTTGGGCAAGGGGTGTGAGGGGGAAGGATCACATCCCAGATAGAGGTGTAACACAATCAGAATCACATTTGGGGACACAGAGCTTGTAATAAAGGCTTTACTGCAGGGTTACCTACAGTTTGCCATCTTAACTGAAGTCATCTCATCAATTATCAGCTAACAGTTTGATATATCCAGTTATATATACATATATATATATATATATATACATATATATATACATATACATATATATATATATATATATATATATATATGTGTGTGTGTGTGTGTATATACATATATATATATATACATATATATATACATATATATATATATATATATATATATATATATAAATATAAATATAATACACACACGCTCTCTGTATGTGTGTGTACATATACGAATATGCTATAGCTATCTGGAACTACAAGCAACTGGCACAAAGGTAGTGCTGCTTTCTTTCTCTTTTGCAAAATACTCTGGAAATTAGTCCGCCGTAATTCTTGCGAGGCGCGGAACCTTGTTAAATACGGGCAGCACAAACAGGGCTGCAGGACAAGACGCCCGCACATTAACCCGAAGTCCTTCACGTAACAGTGATAAGTTTCATTGTAATAACCCAGACGGTGACCTGTACTCAGCACGGAACTGGGGGGGGGGTTGGAAAAGGTTAGGCAGTTCTTATTAGGTCCAGGGACGTTACGGATGTTTAAGACCACACCATGAATCGCCGCCCAAATTGATTTACTGTGCCTCCCCATTAGCTTGCACTTACTTGAAAGCAATGATAAATCTTTGCCCGTATAGGCCGTGGACGGCTCTCTCCCGGTAATTGCGGCAGGCTTGTTTATACCTGTGCTCTCAGCGTGTCCTGCCAGCCTCTTGCTTCTCTTCGGCGAGCTGTGCTTTTTCGGCTTCCACTTCTCCCAATTTGTCACACATTACCAAGCTTATTTGGCCATAAAGTAGAAGTGTTTATGGGTCCTCGGGTAAAATAAGCAGCACCCGTCGCAGGCTTTCTCTATAGGCCTACTTATATCTGAAGTCATCGCCCAGCTCATCGTGGTCGGTATTCTGTGGGTCGGAGACGATGACCTGAGGGTCAGATCTCTGCCTGTCAGGAGAATATTGAGCATGCAGGTCGATTCATAAAGACAAGCGAGTCGCCGTACTGTCACACTCCTGCAGTATTCTGTAGAACTCCGACAGTATTCTGGTCTCTTCCAAATATGTAGACCTCATTACATTTCCAAACTTAGAAACTGGAAAGCAAGTTAGATAATTAAAGTGTTGTTTTATGTTTGGTTGAGTATTAAATGGACGGATAGTATTTTCACCCGGCGGTTGGATCCCGCCGACGCGCCATAACACCATGTAATAGATATTTTCATGGTCGCACTTTGCGCATCATTGTTAAACCTTTTTTGATGCGGGGATTTCCACGAAATGTTCAACGACATATGGCTTCGCGTATTCAAAATAGTGTTTATGGTTAGTCTTATAATTAATGCTGCGCTACAACCGTGCGGAGAGCCTTCGGTATGAATTACTTCCATATCTGTTGAACTTATTTAAAACTACGCAAATGTAAACTGGTATCGGCCCGTCTGGCGTGTATAAATCGTGCGTGGCGCGTATGCAAAACGTTTAAAGCCGTCGGGGGTGTTGATTATCTTAAAGGACGCAGAAGGATGTTAGCCCTCCTGCATGAGAAAGGCATCGCTCGGCTTTGCTGGGGATGCGAGCCTGGCTGGTGGCTGGCCTCTAGCGGTCTCTTAAGCCCATTTCAGAGAATCCCTTCTTTTCCTCCCTCGAGTGCGGTGGCGTTATGTAAATGCAAAGCTGGCTTACCCACGGCCAGGGAAACACGTACACCGTATAGCTACATCAAGCTATAAGGCACAAAGGGGTTTCGAAACCATTGGTGTCAATTTAAAATAGTATTTAGTATTTACTATAATAGTATTTAATAATAGTAATAGTCGTACTAAAAAGGATACAAAATATTATGTAGGAGTAAGAATAACGAAACAATCATGCGAATAATAAATTATCATCATTATTATTTATTATTATTGTTGCTAGTATTATTATTGACGATGATAGTAATCTAATAATAATAATCGTATTCTCCATTCCGTCACCACCCCAGTGTAAAACACGGGACCCCCCCCCCCCTCCTTTTTTTTTCTTAACGCCCACGGCGCCGCAGAGTCCGCCCCCGGGGGCGTGTCACTCGGGCAGGTGCTATTGGCTCCGCCCCCGAGCGACCAGTCCCCGCCCCCTCAGATAGCCGGCTCCAGGGTGGCCCGGCGCGGAGCCTCGTCGGAACAACAAAGTCTGTTCGAGCGGACGCGGAGAGACTATGGATGTGCGTCTATAACGGGATTGGTTAAAAGCTTGGATTTTTTTTCATCCACCCCTTATTTTGCGGTGAGTAGTCTTTCTCGTGTAAGGTCTGGAAACGTTTATATCTGCCGTGATATTTTTTCCTGTAGCTGGGCAGAAGTGAAAGTAATGTCGCTGAACCATAAGTTCCTTGTCCGTGTGGAGATCGGCGCGGCGGACGCCGGGCTTTCCGTCTTGAGCGATCGGCTGCATTGTTCGCGATACCGAAGGTGCAGCCGGGCCACAGACGGCCCTGGGCTTCCCTGTAAGGGTCCGAGCCGGTTACCGGCTTCTGGCGAGGAGTTTGCTGATCTGCGTTAAAGCGGCTACCGGACTCTTCATGTTTCGTTTTGTCAAACTTGGATGTGCATAGAATATGGGCACTAGAGATAACAAAAGCCTCTCGATCGTGGGGGGACATCGATTCCAGTGGCGAAAAGTGCTTTCACATTCAGTTTCTAAGCCGTGGTATATCAAGAGAAGGAGTCCGCGTTGTTGTTGTCATTATTATTATTATTACTATTATTATTATTATTTTACCCAGATCTTGTAGCTGATCGTAAAATACTACAGCCACAGTAATACGCGCTGTTTAAACATTTTTATTACATTTCGGAGCCAGCTACGGCTTGCCAAGCACCCGCATTGCTCCAGGACATATTTAAATTGTGTTATTATTGCGACGCACGAAAAATATTAATCCGACATTTTACGAGTACGGGGGATACTTGTTGCAGGGTTGCTGTGTTTATAACCAAATTACTTCTGGTTATTTGCAGGCGCGGCGCTTTTAAAATAATCGTGAGACACCATTGAACCTTGTTTGCTCCCGGATAAATAATTTCAGGATACCGATTTGCGTATCTATTCCCCCCCCCCCCCAGTACAGAGCACCCCCACCCCCAGCACCGCGATTTAACAGGTTTTTATCAATGACTCCGGGCGGAGCGCATGTTGTGCGCACAGTCCGCAGGTGCAGCGCTGCTGGCGCCCCCTCCCCTTATCGGCCGCCGCCGCAGCTTGAGTCGCGGTTACAAAGTACACTGACGCCGCGATCCGCAGCAAGCACGACTCGAATGGCAAGCAGGGCGGTGTTTAAGGTTATTTCTAGGCGATAGCAGCCGAGTGCTTATTTGTTTCGATTCCAGTGGAGGGCGTTTCTAACGACCCATACCACAAAAAAAGAGGTTTGTGTAATGCACGCCACTCAGTGGTCACTAACGCAATCGATAGCGTCAGCGCGTCGGTTCTTACTAATTGTTGTATTTGTGAT